>NC_134589.1:36627839-36930869 GCF_037038515.1 Microtus pennsylvanicus
GGCCAAGCGCTAACACAGCTGGAGCTTGGTTCTGAGAACTGCAAGAAAAAAAAAGAGAGAGAGAGAGAGTCATACTTGGCACAACAAATTAAATACACCCAGGGACTGATGTGGAGAAATGTAGACTCTATTTAACTACTTTTCGGGGAAAGGAAAGGAAAAGGAAACGACAGCTGTTTGATGATTAGATGTGAACACTGTGTGTTTCCACTCGTCCTTGGGATTGGCGTCTGGATTTTACGAGGTTCCTTCTGACTCACACACGCACGTGTCAGTCTCCAGCCCTGTGGATGGGCCAGTGAACAAGGCTCTGCGAAACCTTGCTGAGCAGAGCCGCTGGGCTCCCTTGTGCTTCCCACAAGGTCAGGCATTGTAGCCATATTATGTCTACGTTTTTAACAAGTAAAGCTTGCCTGAAGATCAGAGTGTAGAGCTAAGCCACTAGAGGCCAGGGGGTGGCACACACCTTTAATCCCTGCACCTGGGAGACAGAGGTAGTCAGATCTTTGTTAGTTCAAGGCCCCCCTGGGCTACACAAAATTGAGTCTGTTTAAAAGAGAAACCGAGCTCACACGAAGGTGCTCCCAGCACTGGGAATGAGTGGAGAGAGAAATATAAAGTGGAAGGAGACAGGGCTCAGCGCAGTGTGAGAGGTTTGGTGGAGACAGGTGCAGTCTGAGGATTGCCCTTGCAGTTAGAGGCGACAGCTGAGGAGACAGTGTGAGGACAGGGTCGCCCTTTGGTCTGAGCATTGGTAGAGGTAACAGAACTCTCTAGTGTCTGGCCGCTCTGCTTCTCTGATCTTTAGCATTAACCCCTCTATCCGACTCTGGGTTTTTTTTATTGATACCAATTAGAGTTAGTGCTACAAAACAGGAGGATCAGAAGTTCAAGGTCGTCCTCGGCTACATGTGGATTTGAAGCCATCTTGGACTCTCTGAGACCCGTTTTTAATTAAACAAGCAAACAAATGTCCCCGCTTTGAGGGAACATTCTCCCTCATCCTAACCTGAGAACATTTGCGTGTGGAGGGGAGGCCCGTATGTGCAGCCAGAGGATAACTGGCCAGAATCGGTTCTCTCCTACCAGGTCGGGACCCCGAAGACGGAGCTCAGGTCTTCAGGCTTGGCACCTATACCCACTGAGCTGTTTTGTGGGCCCTGCCCTCTCTTGAGTCCCAGGATGGAAATGCACGCAAGCAGGCGGAATGTGGAAATGGCCTCCCGAGAACCTAGAACCGACGGTGGCTGCTTCTCAGTGCTGAGGTGGAATGGATACACCCGAGTTGCTGGGAGGAGCTGGAATGTAGCAAAGCACAACTTGGTTAATCCCCGGCCTCTGGCAAGAGCAGATGTGGTTTGTGAGGAGACTACATACCGAGACAGAGTCGCAGAATCCCAAACTTTCCAGAGGCCTCGAATTCCAGATCTTCCTGCCTCCACCTCCAATTCTGGGATTACAGGCATGCATCGCTACGTTAGATTTGTGCATTGTCGAGACTTGAACCCAGGACCTCCTGCATGCTTAGCCAATGAAACTATATCCCCAGTTCCCAAGAACAGATTAATCTGCCGATTCTATCAGGAAGATCAGGAAATGCACACGATAATGTATCGTGCTCTAGATCAGTGGTTCTCAACCATCCCAGTGCTGTGACCCTTTAATAGTAATTTGCTACTGTTATGAATCACAATGCAAATAAGTTTTCTGATAGTCTTACGTGACCCCTGTGAAAAGGCTGTTTGACCTCGCCCCCAATGGGTCGTGACCCACATGTTGAGGAACACTGCTCTAGTTAGTAACTCCAACGTTCCTTAAGTACAGCTAAATTTTCATTAGGTTAATATAGGCAGGTGGCCAGCTTCCAGATGGTGGCCGCTATCCTGGAGCTGTGCTTGAGCTCGTAGCTAAGAGGCACGAAGAACTGGCCTTGGCCAGCTTTCAGCATTTGGAGCCCTAGGCTGGCGCGTGTCCTGCTTTTCCCCAGCAGACACTCTTTTCGTCGCCTCACGAGGTAGCTCCTGGTCTAGCATTGTTCTATGCTGCCAATTTAACCTGCTGGATAGAGTGTGGTGTGAGCAGGGCTACACCAGTTCCAAAGGCGACCTGCAGCGCCCCCTGGCGGTGCCTGTTGCTGGCCCGCAACACCGCGAGCGCCTTCGGAGTTGCCGCTAGGGAGGTGCCTGTTAGGTGCCAGAGCTATAAAACCCTTCCTTGATATCTCGCATTTCTACAAGGTTTTTCACTGCGTTTCAGCCTCATGCGGAGGAGTAGGTGGCATCGAAGATGGGTCTGATAGGATTGTATAGAGAGCCAGGATGCTCTCCTTGGGACCTCGACTGTGGATCTGGAGTCATACGGTTCCGTCTGTCTCCTCTGTATTCCCCAACCTCTTCTCCATCACACTTCCTTTCTCTCCTGGACATTGAAGAAAGACTGACAGTGATCCCAGAAGCTCGAGACATCCAGAATAGAGGGAGTAGCATCTCTACCACAGGAACTGTGCTTAGGAGAGATCCCAGCCTCAGCCTTTACATACAAGGTAAAAATCTGGAGTGGAGTCGGGCAGTGGTGGCGCACGCCTTTAATGCCAGCACTTGGGAGGCAGAGGCAAGCGGATCCCCGTGAATTCGAGGCCAGCCTGGTCTACATAGCGAGTTCCAGACAGGCTCCAAAACTACAGAGAAACCCAGTCTCGGAGGGGAAAAATCTGGAGTGGTCAGTGACAATTTCTACCCTCGCCACACAGGACACAGACTCAAATATGATCACGGATGAGTTGCTGGCCTTCTCTGGTTGTCCCACATCAATCTGAACCTTCTGGGAAGATTCAGGTTCAAACCAGAGTGGGTAAACTGTTGAAGACTAGGAATGTGAAGGGCTCGAGGGTCAGTGTGGATGCATACTGGATTCTCAGCAATGGGCTGCTGACGGAAGCAAAGAGAGACAGCCAAAGGGCCCTTTCCCTATAGCGCCTGGGCCTGGACGGCGTTACCGCAGTCAGGCGATACCTGAGGAGTCTTGCTCGCCTCCCACACTTCCTACTGAGGCCGATGCAGAGTTGTACTCTACTGTTTTGAGCTTTGGCCCCAAGACTTGGCAGCCTGTGCTCACAGATTCCGTAGGAGAAATCCGGGAGATTACAGTCCTTCCAAATATCATAGAAACAACCTGTTTGCCAGCTGCAGATTACAAAGCCCTTTTATATATGCTTTCATTTTGTCTTTTGCTAGCTCAAGAATTTAGGCCTGGGCATCCCCTCTAGCTGGTGAAAGGTCTGAGAGGCTGCCACCAAGCCCTCCAAGACACACACTCAGGGGGCGGGAGTCAGGACTCAGGCATCACCTAGGTTGTAGCGATCATCTCTACAGGCTCAGATAATCATATGCACCATTATTTAAAAGAACCCAAAGGTCCTGAGTTCAATTCCCAGCAACCACATGGTGGCTCACAACCATCTGTAATGAGGTCTGGTGCCCCCTTCTGGCCTTCAAGCATACACACAGACAGAATATTTTTTTTTTTTTTTTGGTTTTTCGAGACAGAGTTTCGCTGTGGCTTTGGAGCCTGTCCTGGAACTAGCTATGTAGACCAGGCTGGTCTCGAACTCACAGAGATCCGCCTGCCTCTGCCTCCCAAGTGCTGGGATTAAAGGCGTGCGCCACCACCGCCCGGCTACAGACAGAATATTGTACACATAATAAATAAATAAATATTTAAGAACCCTAGAAGCTGGGCGGTGGTGTCTACAAAGAGAGTTCCAGGACAGCCAGGACTACACAGAGAAACCCTGTCTCAAAAAACAAAACAAAGAAAAGGACCTTAGAGACTGGACAACATAGAAGAGAAGGCATTTGGGATGAGCATGATTTAAGGTCCTGGGGGCAGAGGTTACGCTGGGTCAAACTCAGAGCTTCAAAGAGCAAGGTTCTTATAAAACAGGACTCTGAGCCGGGCGGTGGTGGCGCACGCCTTTAATCGGGAGGCAGAGGCAGGTGGATCTCTGTGAGTTCGAGACCAGCCTGGTCTACAAGAGCTAGTTCCAGGACAGGCTCCAAAAACCACAGAGAAACCCTGTCTCAAAAAAAAAAAAACAAAAAACAAAAAAAACCCCAGGACTCTGAGCAAGGTGTAGTGATGTACGCCTTTAATCACAGAGACTGATAGATCTCTCTGAGTTTAAGGCTAGGGAAGCAGAGTCGGAAGACTTGTGGTTCTATGGCTAGATCTAGTAAGAGAAAGCCGTCCGCAGCTGCCTAGCTAGGTATCGAATGTATCGGCTCTCTTCTGATGAGGCCTGGGAGAGAGAACAGGATCAAGCCACTGCTTTAGGCTGCCAATAAGTGCGGAGCGCTGTGATTGGTCCTTGTGTAGGTAAAAGAGAGAGCCCGGGTTGCTGCGTGGGGGCTTGGGGAACGTCATGGCGTCTCTCAACAGTAAAACTGCGGTCTGCGTGGTCTGTTTGGAGAAGCCGAAATACCGCTGCCCGGCTTGCCGCGTGCCCTAGTGAGTCGGGGCTTGTGGGGATTGGGGAGAGCGAGCACCGGGCCGGGAGGGAAGCCGGGCCGCGGGCGGGGGCTGCGGGCAAGGGGCGCGTGCTGCGGCTGTCCGGGCTGACGGGGCCTCCTGTCTTTCTTGTTACAGCTGCTCGGTCGCTTGTTTCCAGAAGCACAAAGGTAAGACCCTGGACCACTGTCGCAGCCCTTGGCCCTACTTTGCCTTCCCGTGCCCGGTAATCCAGCACACAGTAGCTCGAAGCAGGATTCCCACGAGTTCAAGGCCAGACTGAGATCTTGTCTCAAACCGAAGCACGTCAACTACTTTATTGGAAAAAGTCAGTCCTAGCTGTTTGTTCGACTTAGCATTCTAGTGTAGCCCCTGACAGAGGTGAATGAGCCAGCAGTGTTTCTGCCTTTAAAGTAATGGTTGTTTATTGTTTACAATAGAAAGAAGATTTTCAGCTGGGCGGTGGTGGCGCACGCCTTTAATCCCAGCGCCCGGGAGGCAGAGGCAGGTGGATCTCAGTGAGTTTGAGGCCAGGCTAGGCTCCAAAGCTACAGAGAAACCCTGTCTCAGGGGGAAAAAAAAGAAAGAAATTAATAAAAAGTTTTTCTGTGTGTGGTATTTTCAGACAGGTTCTTTTTTATATAGTCCAGTCTGCCCTCAAACTTCTCATATCCTGCTTTCTCCACCCCAAGTGCTGGGATTATATAAAGGAGTAGAGATCTATGCCATCAGGTCTGGCTAAGACAAGTTACTGACCCTTCGAGAGAAAAGCTGGAGATGGAGAAATGGCTCTGCCGTTAAGAGCCTCTTGTTGCTTTCCCGGAAGATCTGAATTTGGTTCCCAGCACCCACCTACTGTAGGCAGCCTGCAGGTCCATTACCAGGGGATCGACGCCCTTGTCTGACCTCCACAGGCACCTGAATACTATGGCGTACACACAAGTAAAAACAAAACCTTTAAAACAGCAGTGGTGGTGGTGGGGCATTTGGGAGTGATGGTGCCAACTTCAGCATTGGGGAGGTTGAGGCAGGAGGATCCCTACAAGTTTCAGGTCAGTTTGACATTATATTGAGACTGTTGAGAAAGTTTGAATCATCTGGTAGGTTATGTGTATAATGTGAACACTCTTTCTTTCTTCTTTTTTTTTTTTTTTTTTTTTTTTTGGTTTTCCGAGCTAGGGTTTGTTTCTCTGTGTAGCTTTGGAGCCTTCCTGAAACTGTAGCCAAGTCTGGTCTCCACCTCAGAGAATTACCTGCCTCTGCCTCCTGAATGCTGGGTTTAAAGGTGTGCAGCACCACTGCCCAACATGAGCACACTTTCTATACAGTAAAAGTATTTACTTGTGCATATACATCCACAAATACATTGGTCATGAGTGCAAATAGGTCCGTAAGTATGTACCTTTAAGGTTAGTCATTATGTGTCGTTTGTGACTTTAGAAAGTTTATAGCTTTTCAAACAAGATTTATTTATTATGTATACATTGTTCTGTCTGCAGGTATGCCTGCAGGCCAGACGAGGGCACCACATCTCATTACATAATGCATTTGAATTCAGTTTGCTGGGAATTGAACTCAGGGCCTCTGGAAGAGCAGTCAGTGCTCTTAACCTCTGAGCCATCTCTTTAGCCCTATTAATTACAGCTTTTTAGTTACTTTTTATTTGGGTTTGGTAATGAGGTCTTAGGTATGTCAGGCTGGCCTAGGACTTACTTAATTCTCTATTCTCCTGCTGTATATTGCTACAGTGTTGGCTTTACGGGTGTGTCAATCCCCCTGGTTCAGATTTTTTCCTTTCCTTTTTTTTTTAAATTTATTTAACTTTATTTTATGTGCATTGGTGTGAAGCTGTCCTGTCCCCTGGAACTGGAGCTATAGACAGCTGTGAGCTGCCGTGTGGGTGCTGAGAATTGAATGTAGGTCCTCTTGAACAGCAGCTAGTTCCCTTAACCACTGAGCCATCTCTCAGCCCCCTAAATTTTTCCATTTTTAATATCAGCATTCAGGAAGCAGAGATAGTTGGACCTCTGAGTTTGAGGACAGCTTGGTTCCAGGAGAGCCAGGACTACACAGAGAAATCTTATCTTAAAAACCAACAAAAGCCAGGTGGTGGTAGGCAGTGGTGGCACAGACCTTTAATCTCAGCACTCAGGAGGCAGAGATAGGTGGATCTCTGTGAGTTCGAGGCCAACCTAGTCTACAAGAGCTAGTTCCAGGACAGGCCTTTAAAGCTACAAAGAAACCCTGTCTTGAAAAACCAAAAAAAAAAAAAAAAAAAAAAAAAACCAAAACAAAACCCAAACAAACAAAAAACCAAACCCCCCTGACTCTCCCCCAGAAAAATTAACTGGAAATTTTGATCAACAGTAGCATTTGTCTAGCATGCATTAGGCTCTAAGTCTCATTGGCAGCATATGAGTGCTTTTTTTGCCCCAGTGGCCTCTTTTTTTGGGGGGGTTTTCAAGATAGGGTTTTTCTGTGTAGCCCTGGCTGTCCTGGAACTAACTCTGTAGACCAGGCTGGCCTCAAAGTCACAGAGATCCACCTGTCTCTGCCTTCTGAGTGCTGGGATTAAAGGCCACTACCACCCAGTGACCTCAATTTTTTTTTAATATTTATTTATTTATTATGTATACAATATTCTGTCTGTGTGTATGCCTGAAGGCCAGAAGAGGGCGCCAGACTTCTTGTGAGCCACCATGTGGTTGCTGGGAATTGAACTCAGGACCTGTGGAAGAGCAGGCAATGCTCTTAACTGTAGTAATATGGAGCGGCGGCGGGGCTGCGTCCCCAACACCCCAGCCGCCTGCCCGGCTAGTTTATGCCCCGAAATAATTACACAGACACTGTATTCATTTAAACACTGCTCTGGCCCATTCCTATCTAGCCTCTTCTAGGCTAATTCTCACATCCCGATCAACCCATCTCTAATAATCTGTGAGCACCGGTCTTACCGGGAAGATTCTAGCCTAAGTCCATCCTGAGTCGGAGCTGGGGCATGGCGTCTCTCTGAAGCCTCTGCTCCGGAGAGGAGAGCTGCAGAGTCTGACTTCACTTCCTCTTCCTCCCAGCGTTTTGTTCTGTTTACTCCTCCCACCTATCTCCTAACCAATGAGATGGGCCAGGGCAGTTCCTTTATTAGCCAATGACCTTCCTCCATCACTTAACCACTGAGCCATCTCTCCAGCTCCCCTCAATTTTTTCTAACAAGAATTTAACAATTTGTTTTTGAAGACAGGGTTTCTGTGTTCTCCTGGCTGTCCTGTAACCTCTCACCCCCATCCCACTAAGACAGGGTTTCTCCGTAGCTTTGGAGCCTTTTCTGGAACTTGCTCTGTAGACCAGGCTAGCCTTGAACTCACAGAGATCCACCTGCCTCTGCCTCCTGAGTGTGGGATTAAAGGTGGGTGCCACCACTGCCCAGCTGTCCTGTAACTTTTTTTTTTTAATTTTTTAAAAAGATTTTTATTTATTAATTACGTATACAGCATTTTTCCTACATATATGCTGCAGACCAGAAGAGGGCACCAGATCTCATTACAGATGGTTGTGAGCCACCATGTGGTTGCTGGGAATTGAACGCAGGACCTCTGGAAGAGCAGTCAGTGCTCTTAACCTCTGAGCTATCTCTCCAGCCCTCTTTTTTTTTTTCTTTTGGTTTATTTTGTTTGCAATAAAAAAGAAGTTCAAGGACTGGACTGGAGGGATGGTTGAACAGTTAAGTGTGCTTGGTGCTCTTCCAGACTACCTGCGTTTGGTTCCCAACCCCTGTAACTCCACTTCAGGGGCTCTGACTTCCTCTTCTGGTCTCCACAGTCGCTGTCACACGTCTCTCTCGCTCCTGTTTTCTCCCATCCCAGACCTCTCTGCCTGCCAAAGCTTCTGGGCTTCCTTGGTAGACTCAGACCAGACCTTCTCACCTTATTCATCTCTGTTGTGTGTTCTATGGCCAAACTCCCCCAGCGTGGAGAGTTGACTCCCATGTCTATGTTCCTAGTTGTGTATGGTACATTCATGTGGTATCTGAAACTGCTGGGAAAACGTGATGCTTGTAGAAGTCCCTGCCATTAGTCCTGGTGAAAGCCCTGTGAAATTGGCTTTGGGGCACACGGCCACCTGCGCTAACCCTTCTGCCACAGTCAGAATTACTCATGGTTTTCTTTGGCCTGTTGTTCCATTTGACCTCCCCGCCCCCTTGTCCCTACGCAGTACACATGCTTCCCCCTGGCTTGGTGGGGAGGTTGTGTTTGCGTAGCCTGAAATGTGCGTCTCTCTCAGAGCAGTGCAGTCCGGAAACCCGTCCTGTTGAGAACAGAAGAACGGCGGCTCCTGTGACAACAAGGTCGGAGGAAGACAAAGGTGAGGTGGGCGGTTTTGACCAGGTAACTTCTACAGGATTTCAAAGATGAGAAGTGGGCAGGATGCAGAAGGACTTGAGTAGCATCTCCAGTCTCAGGGGGGTCACAGGTTGTCACAGGTGGAGTTTCCAGCATCCTGGGGTGTGGTTCCGGGAAGGGGGAAGGGAGCAGGGGGCTGGGGGTTTGTGTTGCGCCCTGGTAGGTCCACGTGGGAGGCCTGCTCTGAACTGCTGGAGTCTCCCTAGAGTTCAGAGCAGTAATGGGCTGTCACTGCACTCATGTTTCATGCTGTCCATGTGTTCGTCTAGCCATAAAGCCTCCTGAGTGTCATGGCTCTGCAGGCAGCAACTCTTATGCCACAAAGAGGTCCTTAAGATTCACAGAAAGGAGAGGGGCTTTTTCTTCTTGGAGAACCTTCTCATGTGGCTCGGGCATATCTGCCCTTTTCTGAGATCACAGGGTTATGTTTGCTAGGATTGTACAGGGCCTCGTTCATTGGCCCAGCACAGGCTTGGAGTCATGACAGAGGCAGGTAGGGCGTTCAGAAGCACAAAACAGGGCTGGAGAGATGACTCAGGTTAAAAGCACTGGCTGCTCTTCCAGAGGTCCTGAGTTCAAATCCCAGCAGCCACTGGTGGCTCACAACCATCTATAATGAGAGCTGGTGCCCCCCTGTGGCGTGCCGGCAGAACGCTATATAACAATCAAATAATTTTTATAATAAATACATCTTAGAAAAAACTACCTGCAGAGCCAGACCTTTTGCCAGCAGACCACAGGAAGCGTGAACCATCATGCACTGGTTAGGCACAGTCACCAGTCCACCACCTTCTCTTTCCTGCATGAGGGGATGTTTAATTTTGAAGTACAAGAAGCAAGCTGTTGGGCTGGAGAGATGGCTCAGTGGTTAAGAGCATTGCCTGCTCTTCCAAAGGTCCTGAGTTCAATTCCCAGCAACCACATGGTGGCTCACAACCATCTGTAAAGAGGTCTGGCACCCTGTTATGGCCTTCAGGCATACAGACAGAATATTGTATACATAATAAATAAATAAATTAAAAAAAAAAGAAGCAAGCTGTTTATGGTTTTGACTGACTCCTGCTGTACCCTCACCATCGCACACATGCACATACATTGTAACCATGGCTGTCCTGGCTTTCTGCTCCCCTCAGACGATGACTCCTCTGTGGCTGATTTCCTCAACAGTGATGAGGAAGAAGACAGGGTGTCTCTGCAGAAGTTAAGGAATTTAGGTAAGTCTTTGCTGGGCTTGGTTTTTGTTAATTTATGTTGTTTATTGCTGTACAGGCAGTGAAACCTGGGAGAATGGAGCCTAAACGTGAGATAGACCACAGTCTCATGCAATAGCCAGCTTTATTCAGAGCACCAGACAGTTTATACCCTGAGGGTTAAGACTGTCACCTGAGCAAAGTGTCCAATCACAAGGACAAGTGCGGGAGGCAGCTTTTCCATAGAGGCATATAAAGAAATAACACTAGCTAGATACAATGAGTAATCCGAAGTCACTCCTCTGCGCCACGCATGGGAGGGACAGGAAAGCACATTCTAAGAACAGTTCCAGATTCTTGAAGAAGCTGAGGTCACGTGACTCTTGTTTTCTTGGTGCACGCAGAGTTCCCTTTGCAGGACTATTCCAGCACTGTTTCCTTTGTGTGGAATGTGGGTGGGTCTCTGAGTTATATTGGTGGGAGGCTGGGATAGCTCAGAATTTCCTGCATTTTCTTTTCTGTCTTCTTTTCTTAGATGAGACAGTTTTACTGTATGGTCCCGACTGGCCTAGAAGTCAGTTGGCTTCAGCCTTGTTGCCACCCTCCTCTCTGCCTCCTGATGCTGTATTTCCCTACTCAGAGTTGCTGTTATTGTTGTGTATGAAGTGGGTGTGGGCTTGAGTACAGTTCCAAGGACAACTTTTCAGGAGTCTCTTGTCTCCTTTGTGAGTTCTGGGGATCAAACTCAGGCCACTAGGCTTGCACGGCAGGTACTTCTGCCTGCTGAGCCACCTTACTTGCCCCTCTTTATCTTTAAATTGTGTATATCTCTGTGCACCTGAGTACAGTGGCTGGTGGAGGCCAGAAGAGGGCGGTGGATCCCCTGGAGCTGAAGTTATAGGTGGTTGTGAGCCACTTCACGTAGGTGTGGGAACTGAACACAGGTTCTTTACAAGTGCAGCAAGTGCATGAAACTGCTGAGTCATCTCTCCCCTCATTGCACCCCTCTACCCTTCCTCCAGGCACACACAGAAGTCAGAGGACAATTGTAAATGGAGGTTTCTCTCTTGCCCACCCGGTCCAAATAAACACTCTGAGGCTTAGTATTAATTACAAACTGTTTGGCCAATGGCTCAGGCTTATTACTAACTAGCTTTTACATCTTAAATTAACCCATTTCTATTAATCCATGTATTGCCACATGACCATGGCATTACCTCACATCTTGTTTCTCTGGGGGCTGCTAGCCTCTTTCAGAATCCGCCTTCCTTTCTCTTTAACTTTTCTTGGATTTCCCATCTGACTCTATTCTGTCTGGCTATTGGCCAGATCAACTTTAGTAACCAATAGTAATAAAGTATTCACAGCATACATAGGGCACCTCACATCAGACAACTTTTGTCTCAAGTATTGAACTCAGGTCATCAGGCCTGGCGGTAAGCATCTTTACCTGCTGAACCATTTTGCCAGCTCTTTTTAAGATGGGATTTGGGCTGGGCTGTGGTGGCACACGCCTTTAATCCCAGCACTTGGGAGGCAGAGGCAGGTGGATCTCTGTAAATTCTAGGCTAGCCTGGTCTATAGAAGACAGGCTCCAAAGCTACACAGAGAAACTCCACCTCGAAAAATCAAACAAACAAACACACCAGGATGGTATTTGGGGGAGGAGCTGGAGAGATGACTTAATTAACTACTTACTGTGTAAGATTTATGATTTGACTTTAATACCCAACATCTATTTAAAACAAGCAAGCTGGGTTCTATAACCCTAGCACTAGGGAGGTAGAGGCAGGAGGATCCCAGTGTTTTGTTGGCCAGCCTATCATGTGAATTGGTAAGGGCCGTGTTGGAAGTGACGGCATGGATCTTTGACCCTAGCACTTCCAGACAGGGCTGCACAGTGAGAGACCTGTCTTGGGGATAAAAATGGAGAACAATTTCAATTGAGGAAGATACCCAGTGGGGAACTTTGACCTCCATGTGTATAAAATGGGATTTATTTGAGACGATCTCATCTAGTTCTTGTTGGCTTGACATTTGCCTGTAGACCAAGCTGGCTTCAGACTCAGATCTACCTGCCTCTGCCTCTCTTGTTCCTAAGATTACTATGTAATGTGATGTGCGGGGTCTCTCCTGTCCAGCCCCAGGATTCTGTCAGCATAATGGTTTCAAATCTCCCATCTTGCACGTGCCAGGTGTAACATTGGAATCCTACAGATTTTGTAGGTTGGTATAATTGTGCTTTAAAAGTATAGTTGGTTTTCTTTGCGTACCTAAGCCTTTCTCAACCTTCAGGCTCAGGTTAGGCACTTTTCTAGCTTCCCTTAGTGCCTTGGACTTACTAGTAATTTACTACTATAGCCACATTGGTGGTAGAGATTTGTGCCTTTTACAGCAGCCTGTGGGGCAGAGACCTGTATTACCTGTCTTCAGTACCCAGCGTACAGTGCAGTCATAGACTGGACAATCACCAGGGAGAGGACGGTGTTCACCACATTTGAATTATGTGCATGTGTCTGTAGGTATATGCACATGAGTCCAGAGGAGTCAGTCTCCTGGAGCTGGAGCACAGGTATAGGTTACCTAACTTGGGTGCTAGGAATTGAACTTGGGTCCTCTTAAAGAGCAATATGTGTTCTTAACCACTGAGCCATCTCTAACTCGGTCACACATTTTTGTAGCACCACTTCTTTGGTGCTTGTAAGAATTCTGTTATTGGTCTTAATTGCATTTGTGTGTGTGTATATGCACACAGGCTCCAGGAGGCGTTGAGAATTGCCGTCATTCTCTACCTCATTCCTTTGAGACGGTGTCTCTCATTGAGCCTGGAGCACACACCTTGGCTAGGCTCAGTGATCCACCTGTCTCTGCCTTGCACGTGTTCGGGTTACAGGCGTGCATAGGACCATGCTTGCCTTTAAGTGGGTGTTGAGATAGTAACACTGGGCCTGTGCTTTGCAGAGCAAACACTCTCTCCAGCTCAGGTCTTTGTTCACATGTATATTGAAAGTTAATTTGTGGGTACAGTCATCTGATGTTCAAGGCAGCTTGGTTCCAGGACCTGTTTCTCAGCAACGGTCAAGTTTCTTTTATAAAATAGTACTGTAGTACTACCACTTGGGAGGCAGAGGTAGGTGGTGAGTTTGAGGCCAGCCTGGTCTACATAGTGAGTTCCAGGACAGGCAGAGCTACACAGAGGAACTCTGTCTCAAGAAAAAAAGGGGGGGGGAGGGTTCTGTAAAACGTGTAACTGATGCACTTGAAGTCATCTAACCTAACTTGAGGCAAACACTTAATGTGTAGTTATAAGGAAAAAAAAATTCACATTTGGTACAGGTGGTAAAAGGTTTGTTTTTTTGAGACAAGGTTTCTGTGTAGCCCTGTAGACCAGGCTGGCCTTGAACTCACAGAGATCTGTGCTGGGGAGTAAAGGTGTTTTTTTTTTGTTGTTTTTTTTTTATTTAACATTTATTTATGTTCATTGGTGTGAAGGTGTCAGATCTCATGGAACTGCATTTTCAGACAGTTGTGAGCTGCCATGTGGGTGCTGGGAATCGAACCCGGGTCCTCTGGAAGAGCAGTCAGTGCTCTTAACCGCTGAGCCATCTATCTCTCCAGCCCGTAAAGGTGTTTGTTGAATGTTTAGATGTGTGGTTGGTTGTACAACCTAATGACATGGGTTGGCAACATGGTGGCTAAGGAGATACAAGCCCTTCATAGTTGATTACACTGGAAACACTTAGCTTTTAGCCCCTGCCATGGGTTCCACTTGAACTTATAAGCTGGCATTGATTTTTAAGGTGAATCTGCAGCTTTAAGAAGCTTACTGCTCAACCCACACCTGAGACAGCTGATGGTTAACCTCGACCAGGGCGACAACAAAGCAAAACTGATGAAAGCCTGCATGCAGGAGCCCTTGTTTGTGGAGTTCGCAGACTGCTGTTTAAAAATCGTGGAGCCACCCCAGAAGAACAGGGATTCTTAAACCTGGGTGTGCTCTTCGCTCAAGCTGCCCACTGCTCCTCTTAGGAGGAGGTTGTTTCCAAGGCTGGAGGACATGTAGGTCTTCATCAGACAAGTGGGGATACTCAAGATGCAGGTCCTTTATGAAGAGGAAACTTGCAGCTGGATGGATGGCTCAGCTCTTCCAGAGGACCAGTCTTCAGCATGACTGCCAACAGTTGTAATTACAGTTCCGGGGCTCTGACACCCTCTCCTGGCCTCTGAAGGTACTGTAAGCATCATACACAGCTGTACCTGCAGGCAAAACTCAAACATACATTCTTTTTAAAATAGGGAAAAGGCTATTTATATTTACATGGTGGTTTTAAATTTATTTCTGGTACAGTTCAGAGTTACACCATAAATACCAGGTTTATCCAGGTTTAGTTTTTGAATTAAAAACTGATTGATAGTGTTACTGAATAAATTTAAGATGTGGTTCTGTGTACATTGCATTGCTCATTGTTCTTGGTGTCATTAAATAAATCAGTTTATTAAATAGCATTGTTCCTTAATGAACTATATGTAAATTTTCCCCAGCCAAAATTTTAGAGCCAATTTTAGGGTGATTTGGCCATTTTAAAGTGCTTGTATGTGGCCCAGTATCTATCCTGCTGTAGTGACATTCTGGACGGACAGTCACATCTGCTGAACCTGAGCCTGCAGGGGGACAGTAAGCTGGGATGTGGTCCTAATCTTGGCTTGGTAACTAGCACCCCCAGATCCTGCCAGTGCCGAGGCCATAGTCCTAGCTGGCTGGTGTTCTGACCACGAAGCCCTGGCTCACAGACAGAAGCTGTTGCTTGCACACGCAGTTGGAGTCGCTGTGGGAATAGCTTGGCAGTTGTGTGTTGATCAGATGTCTTTGGCAAGGCAGCTGGCAGGAAACGGCCTTCTGGAAACAAAGGCACTAAAGATCACGTAGGCAGGTGGGGTAGAAGAGTCACACTTGGACTGGCCTGTGTCTTTCTAGCAGAATCTGATTAAAGCCAGTAACACTGGAGGCTGGAGGTTCAGGGCAGATGTCAGCATACTGAAGTGGAGACTTCCTGCAGTGAAACTTTATCGAGCCCTGGGGAGAAAGAGAACCAATCTATGAGTGGCAGGGCCCAACAACACCTCAAAGAGAGAAATCCATTCAGGGTGACAGACTCCTAGTATTTCCTATTACTCTAAGGGTACTGGCTGTCATCCCACCTACTGACAGCTGGAAGATCAGAATACTTGTTTACCCCTTGTCAGTTTCAGGGAGACTTTGTACAGATTATATGGCATCTTGTTGACTTCATTTCTTTCCTCTGGTCCCTTGTACCAGGCGGGGTATTAACCCGGTTTTACAGAGGAGAAAATGGAGGTTCCGAGATGACATGCCATTACCAGGGTTATCCAGGGAAGGGGCTGAGCTGGGACCAGGCTGGGAGGCCTGCTTTCAGGTCAAACAGGTGGCACAACACACAGGACCCGGCCACACATTCACTATTTCCAGTTGAGAAGGTGACAGCCAAGTAACCAAGTGGTAGAATGTCATCTGAGGAGACAGACTATGGCCACACTCGTTTCTCAGAAGTGGAACTAATGTCCTAGAGTCAACTGTGCTAATCTTTAATTCCTTACAGCAACCCTGTAGGGAGTTTCCTGTGTCCATCTGGTAGAGGATACAGGGCTGAGGCACTTGCCTAACTGAGGATCTCACATTGCAGAGGAAGAGCCAAACACTCAGAGATAAAATGCTTATAAGCAGTTTTTGAAGGGCTCTGAACAATCTGGTTTTTGTTTGGAACAATGGCAGCAAGGAACACCTATAGATTTGGCTTATTCCATAGGGCTAGGGAGTTTTGTGCTATTCCCTCCCTTCTCCGCCCCCCCCCCCCCCCACGACAGGCAGCTTTGTTCACTGCCTTCCCCAGTGAACAACCTGGAGCTGTGGGAAGGACAGCCATGGCATCTCAGGAGAACATACCTGAGGCAGCGCTCTGATGGATGTAATGCCAGCCTGATCTTGTTGTGGTGTCTGGACGTTGTTGCTGGGGTTGCCCGTGGGAAGCCGGAGGCAGGCATGGGCCACCAATTTACTTTGAAAGCCGCGCACACCCACAGCTGAGTTGGCTAGCACCAGTCCCATGGGCCAGAGGTGGATTATTGCCTCTAGTAGTTTAGTGTGTGCTGGGGACAGCGAGGAGCTCAGGGAACTGGGAGCTTGAGGCATGGGTTTATCCTCCATACCATCCAGTTCTTTAGAAGCAAGATAGGCCATTCTGATCTTAAAGAGAAAACATTCCTTTATAATG
Source organism: Microtus pennsylvanicus (assembly GCF_037038515.1). Taxonomy (NCBI): domain Eukaryota; kingdom Metazoa; phylum Chordata; class Mammalia; order Rodentia; family Cricetidae; genus Microtus; species Microtus pennsylvanicus. The sequence goes on from NC_134589.1 coordinate 36,644,223, forward strand.
TTAGGTTTGCCTAACCTTTCTAAAAGGACTTACTTTTGCGTTCATTTACTTGACACAGAAGTAGTATGCTATAGTGGACATGCTGAAGTCAGAGGACGGCTTATGAATTGGGGCTTGATCTTGGGTAGTCAAGATCTAGCCCTCTTTAAAAAGATAAAATAGTTAAGTGGTGGGGGTGCACCCTTTTAATCCCAGCAATTGGGAAGCAGAGACAGGTGGATCTCTGAGTTCAAGGCTAGCTTGATCTATAGAGTGAGTTCCAAGACAGCTAGGAGAGAAACCTTGCCCTGAAAAACCAAATAAATCAATAAAAATTAAAAAAAAAAAACCTCTTTGTGTGTATGCATGTATGCTCATGTGGGCATGAGCATGCCACGGTCACCTATGGAGGTCAGAGAGAGCTTTTGAGAGTTTGTTCCTAGCATGAGGGTCCCTGGGCTCAAACTCAGTTGGTCCACTTGCTGAGTCATCTTACTAGCTCTTTTCCAGCATTCTGACTGGAAAACAATCAGCTTGACAAGGTAAACTCAAGAGCTTTGGCTGTGATGCCCTGGACTAGACTGGCTTCATGGGGCAGAATGTCAAGAAACTGCAGTTTTATTGGCAGTTTGAGCCTAGGGTTGCTTATGCCACTCTGTACAGGAGCTATCTGTACCCTTTCTATACACGGGACACCAGGCTTAGAGGCTGGTGCCACACCCCAGCGGCAGAGACATCCCTCTGTCTTGGGCCTGTCTGAAGCCCACCCCTGGCCTTCAGCCACACTCACTCTCCACTTTCGCCAAGTGCGCTTGATGACCGTGGCAGCGCTGTGTAACCTTCTGATGTGTTTCCGCGTTAACCAGGACCGGATAGCTAAAGAAACAGCAGAGACATAAAAACCATCATTAGAGCTGTTAGCCATGTGGCCAATATGGGTTGATGTGAAAATATGAAGTCCGTTTTCCCAGTGATGTCAATATATAAGGCAAAATGGGGCTTAAGAGTCGCTCCTGGAAAGATGGCTCAGTGGTTAAGAGCCCCCTGCTCTTGCAGGGCACCAGATTGGTTACCACCACCCATATGGTGATTCGCAACCTCTTCTGACTCTAGTTCTGGCCTCCAAGGCACCTGAACGCATATGGTACACACACTCTTGTGTTATACTGCCCACAAGCTTACAGATAGCTGTGCACACACCAGTCTTACATTATACACTTACACACACACACAGTCTTACGTTATACTGCCCATTACAGATAGCTGCACATTGAAGGGCCACCTGGGAGCTGTAAGGACCCAGGCTGCCACTGACCTCAGACTCAGTCCTCATCAGTTCCCAAGGAACAGGAGGGGTCTGGGTGGCCTGTGCTTGTGTGGAAATGTAGCTCCATGTTATAGCACTTGCCTAGCATGAGTGAAGCCCTGGGTTTGATTCATGGCACTACAGAAGGACAAATGATTTTCACTTTTCAAAATCAGCCTGTCAGGACTGTGTTAGTCAGACCCATCATATGGAATCAGCCCCACCTACCTGCCTGAATGAGCACAGCAGCCCGCCTCTGTTTCTCCTGCTTTTGGAGACGATGTCGCCTCCAGCCACACTGGATGCAGCGGGCACACTGCTCCAGCATCTGGGCACGTCCACATTCCAGAAGCTCTAGCTGAGAGAAGAGGAGTCCATTGAGGTGTTTGGCCTCTCCTCCCTACCCTGAGAACGGCCTACACTTGCTGCTGGCACTCGTAATCTCATTCCCCAGTCAGTTTACCATGGAGTCAGTCATGAAAATCTTTGTCCTGCCACAGTACAGTGGGACTTGTGTGGTCTCAGCTGGGTCACTGGGAGGGGTCGCTGTCTGAATTAAAGCTGGCAGAGCATGGAGAATGTCCTGTAGTAGAGGCTGCAGTGTGGCCTCCTTGGCACATAGAGGCTGCTCTGGAGGTGGGAGAAAGGCTTCATCAGTGCCCGCTCATTCCCACGGGCTTCTGGAGTCTGAAGAGCTTGGCTCTCTAAGCCTCTTATTGTTGTTCTGAATCTAGTCATTTCTTCTTCCCCCTTTCATCCCTCACAGTCCTGGCTGTTTGGGACTGAAGTCACCACTGCCCCATGTCTCCTTGGACAGGCTGCAAGGTCTGTAAGCCTGGAGAGGAAATCCCAGACTGCTTGGCTACTCCCTTGGTCCCACCCCTTACCAGGTACAGTCAAGTGAAGAAAAGGAAGACCATACCCAACTGTGGGAAAGCCCTCCCAAGCGTGCCTCCTGTTTGGGAAGATTTACCTGAGGGCTCTGACTGTTAGCAGCCCAGAGCCTCTTTGGAGACAGAGGACATCAAAGCAGATGCAGGAGACGAGAGATGAGAGACATCCAGAAAATGGACCAGGGCCCAGAGAGGCTTGTTGGTAAGAGAGACAGGAGAGCGAACCGTGGAGAGAGGAGAAAGGGGAGGGCGAAGGAGAGTGACACATTCCCAAGAGAAAACTACTGGTGGGGCCCAGAAGGGCTGAGAGGTTGGGGAGCAGCTGTGGCTGGGCTGAGGTTTGTCCTAGTCCTTGTGTCTGTCCCTCTGCCTCTAACATTCCCACATTAGTTATGAACAGCTACACTGCGTCACAGGCTAGGCTTTCACCCTAGTGCTTTGTACACTTCTCCCCCTTGGATGTCTCCCGGACCCTGGAGCTCAAGCTGGCCACGCAGGGCTGGTCCAGATTCCTCAGATTTCCCTTTTGCCTACTCTTCTCACTGGCAAGGCTAAGTTCACCGTCCATTTCTGTCTACCTCTGTATCTGTACAGAGCCATGCCTACCAACACTGACCAGTATGCCCATAGCTGCACACAGCTCTGGCTTCTCCGTGGGTGGCTCACAGCCTCACCCTCAAGACCCCCCATAAGGTCCCTAGAGTGAAGAGCATGAGGTGGATGGAGCACTGGCTCTCTCCTTTGAAGCAGCCACCTCATCTACCCAGGAATAAAGTTCACCTGGCACTCTAGCCTTCCCTGCCACACCTACGGCTCTGTCTCTCGCCTGGGAGCTTTTGTTCAGATGTCACATGCAGTGGGCGTCGCCTAGCTAATCCGGTTATCGCCACCTCCTCTAAATGCTTTCCCCTCCACATCTCCCTGGCACCAGAGTAAGCTCTCTGCCTGCCTTTTCTTTCTTTCTTCCTTCCTTCCCCCTTTTTTTTTTTTTTTTTTTTTTGAGAGAGAGTTTCCTCTGTGTAACAGCCATAGTTGTCCTGGAACTCACTCTGTAGAGCAGGCTGGCCTTGAACTCACAGAGACCCACCTGCCTCTGCCTCCTGAGTACTGGGATTAAAGATGTGCACCACCACTGACCTTTCTACACCATTGTCAGCTGGGATTTGTTCCCCACATTGTGCAAACAACCATCAGTCTTTGGACCCTCATCTCTGAGAAGGTACAGCTCAGTCCTCAGTAACCTACGGTTGAACAAATGACAAAAAAAAATGGGCTCCACTCACCAGAGGGCCCTTTGGCAGAACACAAGCCCCAGAGACCAGAGGATGTGCGAAGTCGGAGCCGTCTCAGTAATTTATATCGTTCCACGAAGTTCTGGTGAGAGACCCTGGAAGCCAAAGAAGACAAAAAGAACAAGACTGTGAGCCAGGTGCCTAGCTGGGGCTCAAAGTCAGTGCTGCCTGACCATCCCAACTGAATGGAGGAGGGTGTATCCTAGAGATGCCAAGGGCCACTCAGTGGGAAGCCCGTAGACAACATTTCCATCCTCAAGACCCATATGGTGGGAGGGCAGAACTGACTTGCCAAGTCGTCCTCTGACTTCATGTGGTATGGCATATCTCCTTGTGGTAGTGGGGTGCTCAAACCCAGTGAGGATGGACAACATGTACCTGCACAGTTCTTAAGACTCTGAGGCTTGTCTCTGAACTTCTCAAATCAGACAAAGCCACAGGAGAATTCCTGATTCTCATTTCCCTTTTCCTTCACATTCCAACTCTGGCCTTCCCCAGACTAGCCCATTTTGGTAAACTGTCCTGATTCAACCATCTGCCCCAGAAGACAGCAGTTGTTTCTACAGTCTGGACACAGACTACTCCCTTTTTTAAGAAAGGGCCAGACCCTTTCTTAAAAAAAAAAAAAAAAAAAAGTTTTTTGTTTGTTTTTCCCCCGAGACAGGGTTTCTCTGTAGTTTTGGAGCCTGTCCTGGAACTAGCTCTTGTAGCTTAGGCTGGCCTTAGATGTGTGTTGATCTTCGTGTTTTAGTATCTCAAGTGCTGGAGTGTGCTACTGTGTCTGGCCCATACTTAATTTTCTTGTTTCCACAGAATGTAGGCCCTCCAAGGGCAGAGAAATACACAATGAGTGAGTGACTAGATGTACAGGTGCCATCCCTTTGCCACAGACCTGCCATTCTCATCCCTTCCTCCCTCTGTCTGGCCCAAGCTCTGAGCGCCACCAGGCCTTGGCCCTACAGCACCGTGGCTCACTTACCGGATGGGAAAGCCAGCAGCACTGATGTGGATGGTCTCCACAAGACCACAGGCCTCCAACTGGCTCAGCACCTGCAAGGGTGGGGAGACAGGGCAAGCACCTACAGGTCAGAAATACCATCTCTTTTGCATATCTCTGGTCCTGACCTTCAATGATAGGCACAATTAGCTGACAGAGATGTCAGTCTCCATGGGACCAAAAGAAACCAAGAGGTCCTGATGATCTCCCTGCTGGAAGGGAGGACCTGAAAGGCCCTGTCTGATGCTGGCTCCTGATGTAGCTAAGGTCTGCAGTGGTCCTGGCTGTCTCTCACCTCTCCCAGGCTGATACCACTTCACAATACAGAATTGCTTTATTCTCTTCCGGCATCAGAGCTGCTCAAGCACGGAAGGTTAGACTGCGAAGATTCTTACTTGATTTGAACCCATAACTTTACCACACAGCCAAGTTATCTTGGCGGTACGCCACATTTACCAGGTGACTGTTGGCCATTCTTCAGTGCCGTCCAGCACTCACACATCTCTGTACCCCTCAGAACCTGAAACCCTGAGGAGTGCTTTTGTGTAAACTAGAAATGAGATTAACAGTCCAGAGATAGCCGTACTTCATGGACTGCACAGACGCTCAACAAATCGTAAACAGCCATTGCCCCAAGCAGATTCAGTCTCTTGTCAGAGATAGGCTAGGTGAGCAGGGAGCAAGGTGTTCTACTAGAGTCCCCATGTGCCACGCTGGCTAGGCTTGGTGCAGTGTACAGACATACAACCACACACGACTGTCCTGCCAGAGCAGGGAGGCCCAGCCTGAGAGATTGTATGTGATCACATCTGGAGATGCTTTCCTTTGGTTTTCTAGGCCCTGCCAGATGGGGTTTGATACTAGGCAGCTGTAGCTGAGGGTTAGTTACCTCTTCCTGGAGGAAGGTCTGTGGCTGACTCTGGCTGTTGGGCTTGATACAGCGAATGTAGTGGGGTGTTGTGCTATGTAGGACCTGCAGGAGCTGTTCCAGCGAGGCCTGCAGACAGAGAAACCTGGGTGAGGCAGGATTGGGGCTGCGCAGGGTCATAAGCTGGATTCTGGTTAGTGGGAATGTTTTGTCCTTAGTGGCCCTCTCAGTCTTGACATCAACACCCATATATCCCCCGGGAACTACTGGAAATCCCTGCTCCCTCTGAAACAGAGTTTCTCTGTATAACCACCCTGGCTGTCTAGAACTTGTACTGTAGATCAGGCTGGTCTCAAACTCACAGAGATCCGCCTGCTTCTGCCTCCCGAGTACTGGGTTTAAAGGTGTGTGCTATCCCACGTGACTTGGAAGTTCTTAAAGAACGTGTGCAAGGCAGTTTAATCACTCATCACTTGTCACCTTTATCCAGGGATGCTCTGACCAGTGGCTCTCACTGATCCTCTGGTATAGAGCTTGTCCCTCTCCTTTCCTCCTCACTTCACTCCTACAGGAGAACAGCTTCACATCACCCCTGCTGTTATACTATGTGCCAGAGGGACGTGACTCCGACAGTCTACTATGTCACAGGTCAGCCTAATAACACACAATCTGTGCAGTACTGTCAGTAGTGTCTGACGCTGTGGCTGTAGCACACTCCTCAGACAGTAAACTCGAGTTTCCCAGGGTGCCCTCAAGGTGACGGCAAAGTAGGGGTTAACATATAAACAGGAACAAATAAAAAAAGTGGCAGGGTGGGTGAACAAGATGTGGAAGGGCAGTGGTCAAGAGGTCCCAGGAGTGGGAGCAACCCATGCAAGTTTCACACAAAGGAAGCAGAGAACACCAGGAGAAGTGGTATTCTGGCCTAGCCAAGCACAGGGTTTGAACAGGGCAGTCACAGCTCCATATAAAGTGTACTCTTCTCTGACTACCCCATGAGCAGAGGGTGAGAGCCCCTATTCCTGTCACATTCTTATATCCCATGCTGTCTCTTGCCTGTTTCCTATGGGCCCTTTACACTTGAAGAGACCTGTGTCATTTCTGCATGGCACATTACTGCTCCCTAGCAGACAGCCCCGATCCTGAGGGGTGCTCAACAGACAATTATGAGAGTGAACACAGCACTTCATGTCATCACCACCAGACCTACCTTGAACTTGGATACCACAGTCAATGCAGGAGCCCTGCTCTGGCCAGGCAGCTCCTCCTGGGTCTTCTCTTCAGGGTTAGTAGGAAATAGCATCATGAGCAGAGGGTCTTGGGATTGCTGCAGGAGCCCAGTCAGCTCAGGGGGAACAGGGTCCTATTTGGAAAGAACAAAGGTGGCAGGTAGGTGAGCTGCTTCCTAGTGCTAGTTGCTGCTCTAGCACCTCTACCCGAGCTCGGGACTTCATAGAAGGGCAGGCTGGAGTCCCACGTAGAGTGTGTCTGCTGGCCAAGAAGAGACATGGGCTGTTTCCAGGCAGGTCAGGATGGACTAGCCAGCATCTTGGTTAGGGCTCAAGAAGGTGAGCCTAGATTTTTTTTAGGAGACTCAGGAGGAAGAGGATGCCAGTTAGGAACTACTTTGTGCAGGGATTCAGCGCCCACCTTGTTCTTCTCCACCAGGCCTTCTGTGTGGTACCGCACGGGTCCTGCGAAATGCACAACCACAAAGCTGGGCTCCCGACTGAGCTTATTAGGGCCCAGGCAGGGCTTGCCTGCCAGAGCACTCTCGATGCGTGTCTGGAGTTGGGCTGCACTGCTCGGCCGATTAAGGCGGCATTCCTGTAGGGTGGGAGCGGGTGGTCATCATCGAGGTCTTACCACATCTTCACCTTCCTCAGTGTCTGGCCCCCACTGCAGTAGAGTTGTAACACAGGCACTATATCAACTCCAGCATGTGTGTGCGTGTGTGTGTGGGAGGAGCACAGGGATTAGCACACTTATTTGCAGATGCGGGAGAGAGACAGACAAAAGAGCACATAAAACAGTCACCAAGGCCCCAAAAAGTGCTGCTTGGCTCACTGGCTGAACCTCCCTACCTCATTTATGAGGGAACAGATGCTGATGGGGCTCCCCTCGAGGAGATCCAAACAGGTCTGGTTGTCCTGGTAGTTGACAAATGACCACTCCAGGCCCTCAAGTGCATATTCCTCCTGGGCAGGGGTGCAGTGGGAGAAAGTTCCACAACAGCATTAAGGAAGGAACAAAAATATATTAAAACACTCTCTTACATCGTTATTAGTTATCAATTAATAAGACAGGAACAAAGGTGTCTAGTCATGACTGGGCTGGGGGGCAGGAAGAGGCAGAGGATCCAGAAGGATGACCTGCCTTGCTCCACACCTCACCTGCTGGGCCTTGAGGTAGTGAGCCACAAAGTGCTGCTGTAGCTTCTCATTGGCATAGTTGATGCACAGCTGTTCCAGACTGTTGTCAGGGAATGACTCAAACCCATACACATCTAGCAGACCTTTGGAGACAGGAGAGAACCATGGGGCTACCACGGGGGGGAAAGAGGACAACTATAGGACCAAATGGCTGGACCCTTGCTGAGGTCTCATACTTAGAAGCTTTGGGATAAGGCTGAGTGATCGCTGTCTCCTGTTCCCACCACCCACCCAGGTAGGACCCAGGACCTCTTCCCCTGCCCCATACTAAGTCAGAGCAGGCAGAAAGCCAAAAATCTGAATGAAGGGCAGCCCAGGCGCCAGCATACTTTTGAGTCTGTATCATCTGGCCCCAATAGGCTCCTCCTTGAGGATATCAGGTCCCATTTTTTTGTGTGATAGCAGGAAATGATCTCTGAAACAACCGAGTTCAGAGGACCTCGATTTCACCAGCCTAGCTGATGCGTCTCTTTAAGCAAATTGTGTCAGCACCCCTAGGTTTTACTTCCTTCCCCTATTCGACTCACCTAACCCAAGAGTACAACACCGATCTCAACTGTGTCTCCCACTCTAGCTCTGACTACTCTTCTGGGGTTGGAGCTAAGTCTCTAGGATAAAAGGACCATTAGGGACAATGCATAAACTGGTCTGTCTGGAGAGCCATGGACATGTCATTTGTGGGCAATCAAATGTAGAAATATCACCAAAATCCTGGATGGATGGATGAGGACACTGGCTGAGAGGAGAAAGGAGCTGCTTAGAGGCACACAGGTGACCCAAAGACCCTCCCTCCACCCAGGGTTCAGCTGCTTTTCAGGAGGGCCCGTGGCAGGGTGAGCCTTGCTACCTATGAAGGCAGTCCAGGAGTTGGAGTCTGCACAGATGCTGCTGTTGATCACTGATACCAGCCAGTCGAACAGCCTGTTGATGGGAAAGAGTGGGACTGTGGTGAAACTGCTCTCCCAGGAAGGGTGCTACAAGCTAGAAGGCCCTGTGTTCTGAACCTACTGGGCCAAAGGCTAAATCCTCTTGTTTCTGGCTTATGCAGTCTTGACCTACTGCAGAGGCAGGCTCTAGACATATACATTTCCAGGTATACAAAAGCCTGAGCTGTCCTCATAGCATGACAGCACAGGATAGCACAGGCTCCTGGGTCTGCATTAGTCATGAAGCCCATCACAGCTGATGCTGTGACTAGAAGAGGCTACTGGCAGGTCCTAGTCGGGTTAGCAAGGAGCTGACTGCATTAAATTCCTCTGAAAAACGCTTAAGGAGCTGCCACATCCTACTCAGTCCCAAACAAGTGGCCCCAAGTCACAAGAATAATGGCATTCTCTACTCTGGAACTGTCACTAGCCCACAGAACATGAAATTTCTGGGAGCTGGAGAGATGGTTCAGTGGTTAACAGCACTGGCTGCTCTTCCAGAAGACCCAGGTTCAATTCCTAGCACCCACATGACAGTTCACAACTGTCTGTATCTCCAACTCCAGGGGATCTGACACCTTCACATAGACATAAACGCAGGCAAAAAAAAACCAATCCACATAAAATAAAAATAAATAAGCTCATTTAAAAAAAAAAGAAAATGAAATTTCGATACAAGCTGGCAACAAGCATTACACGGTTCAGGGACTTCTTTCCTACACATTGCCTTCTCCTACATCAGTAGGAAACAGAGCCTATATACAGACTCTGGAATGGAACCAGCAACCCCTGCTAAATATCTTTATTTAGTAAGTAGTAACACAAACTTTTAATCACAGCACTGATAGTGAGTTCCAGGTCAGCCAGAGCTACATGGTGAGACCCTGTCTCAAAATAACCCTCCAAAAACAAAAGTCCCCCAACTTTTGACCTAAACCCTGCTTTGAGGCAGCAGTACCTGTCTATAGTTGCCATGGGCTTAGGAAGACTTCAGATTCTTGGCTCTGAAAAGGGTTGTCCAAGATCTCACATGCGCACACATATAGTGGTCATGGATAATCTCGGTACTCTGACCCCGACAGCCTTTACAAGGCACTCTGAAGGTTCTCAGAACTCAAGATGAGGTAATCCTTGACCATATGGTCCAGAGGATGGAGATGCCTATGTCATGTCCCCAGAAAGGAAGGCCAGAACCCACTTTCCCTGCTGTACTGCTCCTGCCTGCTGCGTCTTTTGTTGGCCCTGACTCTGAGCTGAGCTCTGGCTCCGCTGCTGTCTCTCCTACTCCCCAGGTGAATAACCTTAGGAACCAGGGTGCAGGAGACAGAGGAGCCTATCTACCACTCAACAGTCTGAACCTGTGCTTTATGTTAAGGAGGAGATCACCTTTGGGGGGCTTGCTTTGCCGAATGGGAGCTGAGCAGGCTTTCCTCACCTAGGCTAAGGTCAAAGCAGGCTCTTGTACTTGAACGATGAGCTGAATCTAGGTCAGGAATGTGGCAACTTCACCATTCAAAACAAGCACAGAGGCCAAAGGCAGTGTTTAGGGCAAACCTGGGAACTATGCCCTGCCATCTCCTGGAGGCCCAGCAACTGGTCTGCTTTATTCAGAACCCTCTATCTTGGGCCTCCACCCATTGCCTGACAGTGTTTAGTCCAACCTCAGACAGTCTAAGAACCCATGGGAAGTAAAGGCCCAGGGTAAACTGCTCACCGTGCATAGATCAGTTTGGCCAGACAGTCTCTGCGGGTGTCACACTCAGCTCGGGAGCACGGCTTCCGGAACACTTGCTGCTGCTTGCCTGCCTTGATGGTTCGAATCTGCACAGTCTCCAGCAGCATGTTCTCTGAGAGCTGCAGCAGTGAGCCTGATGTCCTGACAGAGGCTGGGAGGAGAGTCCTCCTTAAGCAAACACCCTCCACTGGAACTGAGTGGATGGAGGAGGCCTAGGTTCTGAGAGGCTTGCCACAGGCCTCCTTACATGGCAGAGACAGGACCTGAAGCCACAGTATTACAACTGGACAAATAATTTCTAAAGCACCTGACCGATTTTCTCATTGTGAGACGGAGAAAACAGTGCTGGCTTCACCAAAGGCTGAGGAGTAATTATCCATGGCAGGCCCGTCAGCAGCTGGCTAATCAAGGCTGCCAGACTGAAAGTTCAGCTTTCAATTTCCCACCGCACCTCAGTAACGGTAGTCACTCTCCTGTCAGGTGCAGCCCACCATACCATCCCTGTCTCTCACCTTTGGAACCATCCATCAGTTGGCAGGGCTGGGCTTCATCATCTGAGTCAGCAAAATGGACATTGCCAAGGTGCAGCAGTCCAGCAAGGACCTGAAGGCAGAAGGGGTGGTCAGGAAGCAGGGGCGTGAAAAAGCTGATGTCGCAACAACAGAGGAGGAGGGGAGCTCCTGACCACTGTCCCACTGTCTACCTCTGTCAGACAAGATTTCATGTTAGAGCATCCCAAGACAATCTCTTCCACATCCTATGAGGTACATGTCACAAAGATGCCCGCAACAGAGATGGGAGAGGTTAATGTCGAGCCTAGGCCAAGATTAAGAGTCTAGGCAGTGAGACTTCAGACGCCTCCTAGAGCAGCCAGTAGGCCCTGCCTCCATCCATTCTCTGTCCCACTTCCTCTCTCTTCATGAACAGTCCATGTGGGGGTACTATTCCCTTAGTTATGGGCCAGTGTCATTTCTGCCTAATGGGGCTTGGTCATGGCTTCCTGGGACCCTTTCTCAGCATTACTGGGCTGTGATAGTAGGTGCTACCCTTCTGCCTTTGCTTTCAATGGTTTACAGAAGTAATTTCCAGAAGTTATGATGACAAGGAGAACACTTGGTAATAAGTTTGGAAACCCTTGGATCTCATAGAGAGAGCAGAGCCTTTCCTGCCACTGTTGTCTGGCCCCAGACAGATAATTTCCATAGGCTATTAGTCTTCTGGCTCCAAACTACCCTGGGAGAGGGCAGCTGTGCCCACTGGGCAGCATGGCTATGGTATATGGTACAGGGTCATAACATTTTCAGTGGAATGGATGAGCCTTGCCCTGGGAAAACCACCTTCCTGACCGTGGTGTCTTTCCAGCCAAATAAGAATGTCTTAACACCCTCAAACAGCACTCATGCCCAGACAGACTCCTACTGCTCTCCACTCCCTCTAGCCTAGCTCCATGTACTATCCTTCTGCACAAACTCCTACCTAGCAGTGTCCATACTGGGTCAGATAGCTCAGCTTCCAGAGGCCACTAATATCCCCATCTTCCTTCAGTGGCTTCCCTGTCTGTCCTCGGCCCACCCTATACACTGCATCTGGTAGCTGTAGGAGTTGAGGAAGTAAGGGAAGCAATTGGTCTTCAGCAAAGGTAGAAAGGCAGTGAGGAGGAGAAGGCTAGCTCACTGGGCTCCCAGAGGGAGAGGCAGAGGACAGTGGAGGAAGAGGCGGGCACTGGAATGAAAATGCCTGGAACTAACTTTATCACTTAGTTGTGTCTTGGGTAGGTTTCTTTTCTTTTTCTTTCCTTTTATTTGCTTGTTTTACAAGACAGGGCTTCTCTGTGTAGCTTTGGAGCCTGTCCTGGAACTCGCTCTGTAGACCAGGCTGGCCTCAAACTCACAGAGATCTGCCTGCCTCTGCCTCCCGAGTGCTGAGATTAAAGGCATGCACCACCACTGCCTGGCTCAGGTAGGTTTCTTTACCTCTGATTTTCTCAAGTATAAAATGGAAATAATCTCCACGCACAAAAGATTATTGATAAAATCAAGTGAGCTAAGAGGTGTGAACATAACTTCTAAGCTTTAAAGTGTTAGACAAACAAGGAAATCTCTCTATTCTTGTTACTGTAATAAAACCTGCCCTAAAGTCTTGTGCTCTGGGAGTGTGAGTCACTGTGCCATGTTCATTACTAAGTACTATATGGTGTGTCACTAACCCTATGGCCCAGCTCCTTAGATATGGTCCTGTGAAGCCTGAAGTCCTAGACACTTGTGGAGAGAGTCCCAAGTCCAGGGACAATCCATGATAAGGGCTACCATCACCTCTAAGTGTAAGTAGCATGGCTTTTCTTCTGACCTTAAAGATGTTGTTCTGGGTGGGGGTGTCGATGCCCAAATGGAGCATGGCCTCTCTGGTCAACTCGAAACAATCCTCTGAAAAGAATCCATGTCACAGCCCAGTGGTCAGCAGGGTCAGTGCGGGAGGGAAGACAGGCCCTGGGCAGAATAGGTGGGGCTTTGGGGGCAGTCTAGGGTACCAAGGATGCTCCTCCTACCTTCCAAACTATTTTCTGGATTGGGTAGCCAGGAGAAGGTAGCTCCCTCAGGGAGGTACCACTGGAGTCTTTCATCCTGGGTGGCTCCTTTACAAATCTGTGGAGTGAGAGGACATTCAGGCCTGGGGTTAAAATGAGGAGCAAGAAATGGCAGCAACATTGCCAGGCTAAGAGTGCCCCAAAGTAAGCGTGGGGCATAGGGTGGGATGTCTCATCCTGATGGACAAAAGCTGTCTTCCTGGAAAGCTGGCACTCTGATGCAGAATGCATGACTCTTGCTGGGGTACATCTCCTTACCTAAAGAAGCTCCTAGTCTGGGTGCAAGGAGCCCCACCAATGCCTTGGAGAAGCCCAGTCCAGGAAGGAATACAATCCCAGAACAGCCCTCAAACTGTTGTGGGAAACTGTTTCCATCCTAGAAAGGCCCTCAGTCTAAGGCAGGTGATATGGCTTTCATTTAGAAGACAGAGTCCCTGCCTAGAGGGCCTTCTGATTTGAAAGAGGCAGAAAAACATACCTCTAGGCCCAAACTTGCCTGGTGAGCAGCTCTGCTTGAGAGCAAGTGAGGGGCCAGGTGTGGAGCATGCTGGGGTGGAGGGATGAGCCACCCAGTCCTGCTTGTGGCAGAGTGTACTCCACCTGGCACAGACCTGGTAGAAGATGTGGAAGTTCCTCTCACTGGAGGCCTGACAAGCCACACGCGTTTTCTCCAGGAGGTAGGTCTGGACCGCAGCTCCCGTCATCTGCTGGGCTCTGGCACACAGAGGCAGAGCGCGTCATTATCCCTTCATCCCACTGCCACCTAGCAAATCCCTTCCAAGCTCTTCTTGGGTTGGGAACATCCCAAATGTCCTTGGGAAACCAGGTACAGTAGCCAGGAGAAGCATGAGTTCAAGTTAACTTGGGTTCTGTGAGACTTTGCCTCAAGCAACAAACTCAAAATGTCTTTGAATGTTCTGGGGTATTCTCTTGCATGGAGCTCAGGTAGGCATGGCAAACACCTCTGTATTATCACTTTGACCCATCTCAAGGTAGGAGCTAATGCCCTAGCACAGGGTTATATCAAAGAGGCATTTTGACAAGGAATTTCTGAGCAAGAGAAGCCAGCATGAGCACACAGGCCGTAAGAGCACTAAGGTCACAGAAGCTGTGGTTTTCTAGGTTAAAAAAGGACACCTCAAGAGTTCACTGTGCTCAAGAAACCCATACACACAACGTACAAACTACAAGTAGAGTTTTTCTCATGGGGATGACCTAGGCTGGTGGCTGCCCCAGGTGCTTCCACTCCCCGTCTCTGCTGTCCCATGAGCTGGATGGCAGTAGCTATTACCTGTTCAGCTGGAGCTGGATGAACTTCCCAAAGCGACTGCTGTTGTTATTCCTCAGTGTGCACGCGTTCCCTAGAGATCACATCTGTGTTTATACCCACTCCCCCAGGATTGCAGAATTCTCATGAGCTGCTGTGGCTGTTCCTATCTCTAGTCACCTAAAAGCCACTTGGTTAATTTCCATATCATGGCAGTCAGGATTGAGGAATGGGCACTAAGGTTTTGGTAAATGGGGTTCAAGATAAATATCAAGAAGTATTTCCCAACTAGGAACAGGAATGAGTAGGCCTAGACACAGTGGGGCTGTTTTTTATGTGTATGAGTGTTCTATCTGCATTCATGTGTATGTACCACGTGTATGCCTGGTGCCTGCAAAAGGTCAGAAGAGGTGGTTGAACTGGTTATAGGATGGTTGCGAGTCACCATGTGGGTACTGGGAACTGAACTCAGGTCCTGTGCAAGAGCAACAAATGGAACTTGCCCTGTAGACGAAGCTGGCCTTGAACTCACAGAGATCTACCTGCCTCTGTCTCCCGAGTGCTGTGATTAAAGTCGTGCACCACCACTGCCTGGCCTGGAACAAATGCTATTCACTACTGAGCCATCTTTCCAGTCCCAGTCAAGGACTTTCTGCTTTGACAGGAAGAGGTGAAAGCAAGTTGTCACTATTGGTTTAAGACACAAGTACGACATGTGGACTCGAGACCCAACATGGACACTATGGTTATGCCAGGGAGAGTGGTGCGCATCTTTAATCGGAGGTAGAGGCTGGCAGATATCCAGGACAGCCAGGGCTACATAGCACGACCCCTGTCTCAAAACCAAACCAAACCAAACAAAATAAATAAATCAAACCAAAACATTCCCCCGTCAAAATAAAGCTATGCCACCTTTGACAAATTTCCTTTTTGGAACATTAGAAAACTGAATGAAGAGATAAGATTGGAACCAGATGAGCCAAGACACTCTGTCTGACTGCTTTATATAAGCCAAATGGCAACACTTGTTGTAGATGCTAGGCTTTACCAATGAGTTATATCCCCATATGACAGCACCTCTAATATAAGGAAGCTGAGGAAATCTGGAAAGGGGTTGGGACTTAGGTAGTGAAGGACAGTCATTCTCCAGCCCAGAGAGAGCAGAGAGAGGTCCTTTTTTTTTCTTTCTTTCTTTTTTTGTGGTTTTTTGAGACAAAAAAACAGTCCTGATTGTCTTGAAACTCTGTAGACCAGGCTAGCCTTGAACTCACAGAGATCCACTTGCCTCTGCCTCCTGAGTACTGGGATTAAAAGTGTTCACCACCAGCGCCTGGCCAGAGAGAGGTCTTAAAGCACTACCTGTTTCCTAGAGGTGGCGAATCCCAGAGGAAATAGAACTGGAATACAGTGCAGAGGACACCAAGCTCACCAAAAGCTTCCATAACAGGGTTGGAGTTCAGGATCCGCTGCTCTATCCTCTCTGCGATCTTGTGATTCTCACAGGAAGTAGGGGAGGCGGCCACCACAGCATAGAACTTCATCAGGCAGCGGGATGTCCATGTCTGTAGCAAAAACAGCCACGTGGACAGTGTGCTCACCCTCACTCCCTCCCACTACAGAACCCGAGAGGTGCGCACTAGAGTGCTTTCCTTCATCATGTGTTGCTGCCTGCCCAAATTTGTGAAGAACGCTGTGTTTAGCTGTGGCCTTGGGCAAGGCATTTCCCATCTGTAAAGTGGGGGTGCACACCTCTGTGCCTCTCAGCTCAGAAGATGCACTAAGGAAAGAGGCTGGAGTACAAGAGAAACACCCACCCCACACCCCAAGCTCAGATTTGACAGGCTACTCCCCATCTCTGAGGCCTAACAGCTGTAATCCTACAGTAGACTTTCTGTATATTTTCTTACAAAGCCCTGGAGATGCAGGGTTTATATCTGTTTTTTATTTATCATATCTGGTTTATATATTTATTTATTGGTTTCTCTGAGTAGCTTTAGAGCCTGTCCAATAAATTACTCTATAGATCAGGTTGGCCTTGAACTCAGAGATCCGCTTGCTTCTGCCTCCCAAGTTCTGGCATCAAAGATGTGCACCACCATTGTCCAGTTCTCTCTCTCTCTTTCTCCCTCCCTCCCTTTCTTTCTTTCGTTTTTCAAGACAGGGTTTCTCTGTAGCTTTGGAGCCTATCCTGGAACTCACAGAGATCTGCCTGCCTCTGCCTCCCAAGTGCTGGGATTAAAGGTGTGCGCCACCACTGTCTTTATTTATTTTTGAGATAGCATCTCACTACCTAGTCCTTGCTAGCCTGGAACTTTCTTTGTAGACCAGGCTGGCCTTGAGCTTAGAGAAGTTTTCCTGTTTCTCATTTCCCAGTGGACTTATATTATCCTAGCCCGACAATGGTGGTGCACACCTTTAATCCCAACCTGGTCTACAGAACAAGTTCCAGGACAGTCAAAGCTACTACACAGAGAAACCTTGTCTTGAAAAAAAAGACATTACTGTCCAGCTAATCTGTCTCCACCCCCAACACAAGGTTTCTCTGTGTAGCCCTGGCTGTCAGGGAACTCACTCTGTGGTTCAGGCTGGCCTTGAACTTACAGTGCGTGGGGAGGAAAACCTTGAATTCTGCTCTCCCTGCTCCCACCTCCCCAGGGCTAGGATTATAGGTGTGGACCACAGTTCATTTACACCTCCTGCACGTTAGGTAATCACTATATAGCTCAGCTGTATTCCAAATACTCGCCCCACCCCTTCCTAACAAATCCATTAGGTTGGAGGCGCTCACTCATTTCTGTTTTCTGTAGACTTAGAGAATTTATAACATTGCTGCTGCTGCTGCTGCTTCTTCTTCTTCTTCTTGGTTTTTTTGAGACAGGGTTTCTCTGTGTAACACTCCTGGCTGTCTTGGAACTCACTTTGTAGACCAGGCCAGCCTCGATCTCACTGAGATCCATCTGCCTCTCCAAAGTGCTGGGATTAAAGGTGCAGGCCACCACTGCCAGGCTTTTGCTTTTAATGTCTGGTAGAATTTATAAGTGAAGCTGTCTAGGTCTGGTGCTTTCTTGGCAAGAATATTACCAAATTTAATCTTTTTTTTTAAAGATTAGTTTATCTAATTTTATGTGTATAAACATATGTATGTGCACCATGTGGGTATAGATTTTAACCACTTTTCAAAAGTAGTTTGCTGGGAATGCGGCTCAGTGGTAGAATATGTGCCTTGTATATATAGGATCTGAAGCTCAATCCCCACACCTCAAAAACAAAAAAGTCCTTGGAATTCACTCATTTTTTTTCTATTATTCTGTTTTCTATTTTATTATTTTTCACTATTGACTTGGGGTTTGATTAGTTATTTAACTTTGGTGGTGCTAAGAATTGAACTCAGGGCTTTGTGAATGCCAGGCAAGCAGTCTATCACTCAGACATACGCTCAGTCCAATATGCAAAGAAGTTGAGTTTCCAGTGTTGGGACTGAACCCAGGCAACTTAGTTTTCCTTTTTGTTTGAGGTGTATTGTGGATGGAAATATGTCACCCAATTAATATGGGGGCAAAAGAAATGGCCCTCCTCCTGACTATACCTGGAAGTAGGCTTCCCCCTCACTAAATAAACAAACAAACAAATTAATAAATTTTATATCCTGTCCACAGAGAAGTAGGTACTTTTTAAAGTTTATTTTATTTTAATATGTGTATGTCTATTGCCCATGGAAGCCAGAAGAGGGCTGAACTATGTAAGTGAGTTCAAAGCCATTCCGGTCAACTTACCAAGACCTTGCCTCAAAATTAAAAAATAAAATGAGAACTGGGGATGTAATAGAATTCATTGGTAGCAAGCCTGCACAGCACATTCAGGGCTCTGGGTTTAATTCCTCATACAGAAAAAATACAAACAAAACAAAAGGCCAACAAGATGCTCAACAGGTAAAGGCTCTCACTGCCAAACCTGATGATCTGAGTTCTACCTCTAGGATTCACATGGTGGAAGAGAGAACTGGTTCCCAAGGGTTGTCCTCTGACCTCTACATGTGTATTGTATAGTGCTGCTCCACCCACAACTAACTAATTAAATGTTAAAGAAAAAATAAAACCAAAAGGCAGGCCTAGTCAATGGCCATAACGGCTACTCGGTGAAATGTTATTGAGCTGTTTGCATCAACCTTTTTTTTTTTTGAGACAGGATTTCCTGTAGCTTTGGAGCCTGTCCTGGTACTGACTCTGCAGACCAGGCTGGCCTCGAACTCACAGAGATCCACCTGTCTCTGCCTCCTGAGTGCTGGGACTAAGGCACATGTGTTGATCTTAAGTCAGGTTCTCAGTCCCTAGTACTCTTGTGAATAATTCTTTGTCCAGGAGCTGAGTTTTCAGGTACTTTGCTGAGCTATGGCCTCTCTAACTGTCTTCCTTTGTTTAGAGACTAAGGTCAAAATGTGTACTGCATTTCTCACCATGCTCCTTCCCATAGCATCTATGCCTAGTCTGCCGCCTAGAGACCAGGGTGTGCTTAATGTTCAGTAACTCTTTGATAGGTGAATGTAGGCAAAGGGGCTTACAGTCCAAAGAATCCCTCAGACAGTTCTGTGGAAAGGGAGAGGTAGCTGGGGAGTGATGGAAATCTTTGTTTATGTAATACCTGTCTCATCTGCTGGGGTCTTGCTATCTGTAAGGCCTTCTGGCTATATCTGGAGCTTCTCATACACTACCTTTGCTATCACTGACAACTTCAATAGGGATTTAGCTATTTTCAAGATTTATTATTATTTTTTATTTCATGTGTATGGGTGTATGCCTGAGTGTATGTCTGCATCACATGGGTGTAGAGTTCATAGAGGTCAGAAGAGGGCTTCGGATCTTCTGTAACAGTTTCAGATGATTATTAACCATCGCATGGCTGCTGGAATTGAACTTGACCCTCTGTCAGTATAAGAAGTGCTTTTTTTTTTTTTTTTTTTGGTTTTTCGAGACAGGGTTTTTCTGTAGCTTTGGGGCCTCGAACTCATAGAAATCCGCCTACCTCTGCCTCTCGAGTGCTGAGATTAAAGGCGTGCACCATCACTGCCCGGCTGCAACAGTGCCCTTAAACAGCTGAGCTGTTTCTCCAGCTTCAACTCCAGTAGGCTTTGGTCTCTTCTAATCTTTTTCCCACAGTAAAACCAGCTACTTTTTTTTTTTTAAGCCAAAAGCAAGAGGGCTTATTTGGCTGATATGTTCTCATCACAGTCCATAATAAAAAGAAATCAGGGCAAGAACCTGAAAAACCAGCTACTTTTGGATGAGCGCTACCATGTGCCAAACATGCCACCAAATGCCTTATGTGTACTGGCTCCTATTTTGTATTATGTTTACTTCATTTATTTATAGATAAGAGTTTCACTATGTAGTCCAGGCTGGCTTGTGATCCTCCTACATCGCCTTTGCCTTCTAAATCCTGGGATTACAGATGTGTGTCATCATGTCAAACAACACAGGCTCCTTTACGTTCACAAACAAGTCCCATGCAGGTGCTGGCCCTCTATTACCTTCCATTTCAGAAGTGAAATGACTGATGCCTGTAATGTTAGTAGTCTTTCAGAGATAATCTACCTGATGTACCTCATGCTAGGTTCCCCAACATCTGACTGCTGTTTCTAGGGACCCCCCAGAAGCACCTCCAATGAGAAAATAAAGGTGCAAGGGGAGGAGTGTCTCCCCAGGGTGGCGGCAGAGCCAGCAGTGGAAGCTGCTTCTGACGTCTGGTGTGGTGCTGGTTGACCTGGTTCCGGCAGCCTGCCTGTGACAGCCACTGATGACACAGACAATGGTCCTCACCTTTGCGCTCACCTGGCCAGGTATAAGGGACAGGATAAGAAACTTCTACCTTTCCAGCTCCACTCTCTCCACTGACCACGATGGACTGGTTGATTGGCTCAATCAGGCTCTTGACATTCCTGTAGGTCTGCTCACCCACTGTGAAGATGTGGGGTTTCAATTTCTGAAATATCAAAGAGTGGATGGTCATGTGAGCCATGTTTTCAAGACTGGCTGATCCAATGACAAATTACACCAGGAAGCTACCAGGAGCAATGCTAGCATGTTTCCTCCAAAACACCCAAAACCCTGTGGTTGATTCATCCAACGGGCATCTCAGCACGGATGCAGCTACCTTCCAGCACTCTATGACCTTAATACTTTATGCTCTCATCTGATTTCATTTTTTTAAGTTAAAAAAATTATCTTATGTAGATGGGTGTTTTGCTTGCATGCATGTCTGTGCGAGGTGTGTAGTGCCCTTGGAGGCCAGAATAGGGCATCAGATTCCCTGGGACTGGAGTTAAAGATGGCTCTGGGCCAACACGTTGGTGCTAGGAATTGTTTCCTGGTTTTCTGGAAGAACAGAAAGTGCTCTTTACCACTGAACTATTTCTTTAGCCTCCTTCAAGGCTCTTATCTCCCCTGCCCCCACCAGGCTTTCCCACAGCCCAGGCTGGTTTAGAACTTGCTATGGATAGCTGAGGATAATGAACTTCTGTTCCTTCTATCCCAAGTTCCACTACACCTGGCTTATGCAGTTCTGGGGCTGGAACTCATATCTATGTGTATTACATGAGCACTTGACCGACTGAGCTGCCTCTACATTTTCTTTAATAGTCTGAATCTGCTGCTTCTTTTATGTACTTTGTAATTTGGAGGAAAATTTCTTCTTAAGTTACTGCTTATATTAGTTAAGGTTTCTATTGCTGTGACAAAACACAACGACAAAAAATAACTTGGGGAGGAAAGGGTTTACTTGCTTCCTTCTACATCACAGTTCATCACAGAGGGCAGTCAGAATAGGAACTTAAGGAGGGCAAGAACCCCAAGGCAGAAGCTGATGCAGAGGTCCTTGAGGAGTGCTACTTACTAGCTTGCTCACGCTGCTTTTTTATAGCAACGAGGATCACCCACAATGTTTTAGTCTCGCCCACATCAATCACTAGTTAAGAAAATTGAACTCAGGATCTCTGGAAAAACAGACAGCACTCTTAACCTCTGAGCCATCTCCCCAACCCATGGAGGGATTTTCTTTTTCTTCTTGTTTCGTTTTTGGTTTTTTGAAACAGGGTTTCTTTGTATAACAGTTCTGGCTGTCCTGGAACTCACTTTGTAGACCAGGCTGACCTTGAATTCACTGAGATCCACCTGTCTCTGCCTCCCAAGTACTGGGACTAAAGGTGTGTGCCACCACTGACCTGTTGAAGGCATTTTCTTAATGGAGTTTCCTACCTCTAAATCTTTCTCATAACAACAACAACAATACCTTTGTTTTATGTTTCTATTTTAGGTTTCAATCTCAGTTTAGTATTTATCATCCACATTGTACCTTAGTTAAGTGTTCAGTTTCTGAGAGTTCCTGCTGGGCAGGGACACGGCACCAGTAGGCAGGCGTCTTACCTGAGGCTGAGATGCAGCATGGTACTCTAGCATCAGCTCTGGTGCGTAGAGTTCAGGGATGGGCTTGAAGGGGTTCAGAGCTACCAGGGTGCAGCCAGCATTGGTATAGAATATGTCTTCTGTATACCGGGCCTGCAGGCACCTCAGGACTGAGGAAAAGATGCTGTAAGCAAAGTCTGACTCAAATGCAGACAGAACGCCAGACACACATCTGCGAAGCAGCCCTCCCTCTGTAATTAGCTAAGTGCCATTAGAACCCTGTAGCTCCCTGATGAATAGATATAAGATCTAATTAAGACGAGTCCCAAACCTAGAGCAAAGCCTGCCCTGGGGAGCCCAGGTGCAGTGCCAGGTTCCCTGGGGCAGGGGCCAGGTCAGGAGTATCAGTGCTTGGTGTGAGCTGGGGAACAGTGCTGCAGACCCTCGCTACATCCCTGTTCTTTGGAGCAGCAGTCTGGAGGAGGAAGGCCCATACCTGTTTCCAGTGTCACAGGATTCACCTTGGTGAGGTCATCCAGCTGATGGAGTGGGGCCTCCCTACCCAGGAACTCCTGGAGATCTCCCTTGAGGGATGCCCTACCTTGGGCATCAGAGTCTGAGCTGTGACCATTCACCTGGGAACAACACAAGAGCCATGAGACCTGGGTCCCAGACCAGTTGACAGCTAATAAGGGCGAAGCCCGCACAGGAGAAAGAACAGGTTTCTACAAGATCCAGGTGGCTCATGTTTCAGCTCTGCTACTTATTAGCGTGAAAGTCTCGGTCATTCACCTCTATGAGCCATGGTTTTTTATTTTGTTTTGTTTTGTTTTGTTTTTTGGGGGGGTGATGATAAACAACTCCCAGGTTAAGGGGAAAAAGAAACACAGAGCACTTAGTCAAGGCCTTGACAGTACATAGTAATAATCAATGCTGTGAGCTCCAGTTAAGGCAACTTTTAGGCTGCAGGCTACGGGCCTTACAGAGCTGCGGCTGTCTGTAAAGCACAGGAAGGAGAGGGAAGAGAAGAAAGGCGCCTGGTTGGAAGCTTAGAAGTCTTGGTATGGCTGTGTTTCTAATGAGATTAGTGAACCCTCAATGCTCACACCCCTCAGGAACAAGCTAAGGTAGCAGCATAGTAATGAGTTTCTCTTAAAGACTGAGTCTTAGGCTCATCATAATGTACACAGAAGGCTCTTGTTCTTGAGGGCAATTGCTACAGCCTATAGCTGAATCTATGGAAGAACAAGGATTGAGGGAAAAAGAAAGGAAAGAGAAGGGAAAGGGGGGAGGAGGAGGAGAAAGGAAAGGAAAGGACTACTTACAAAACCAGCTGCAATTCAGGAACAGTTTTTTTTTTTTAAATATGTTTTTATTTATTATGTATACAATATTCTGTCTGTGTGTATGCCTGCAGACCAGAAGAGGGCACCAGACCTCATTACAGATGGTTGTGAGCCACCATGTGGTTGCTGGGAATTGAACTCAGGACCTCTGGAAGACCAGGCAGTGCTCTTAACCTCTGAGCCATCTCTCCAGCCCCCTCAGGAACAGTTTTGATTTAACCGGGAGTTGAGTATAGTACCAAGAGCTTGGATTAGAAAGCTAGATTATGCTGGGTGGTGGTGGTGCACGACTTTAATCCCAACACTCAGGCAGAGGCAGGTGAATCTCTGTGAGTTCAAGACTAGCCTGGTCTACAGAGTTAGTTCCAGGACAACCAGGGCTATACAGAGAAACCCTGTCTTGAAAAGCAAACAAAACAACAACAAAGAAAGCTAGATTGTACTGAGCCTGGTAGAAGGACTCTTTCCTGAGGCAGGAGGATTGTTAGGTGCAAGGCCAGCCTCGCCAATTTAAGACTCTGCTCTCAAAATAAAAAGTAAAGGGTAGGAGATACGGTTTAGTGGGTGTTTACCTAGTGGGTGAGACCCCAGTTCAATAGAGTGGAAATGGAGTCTAGGCTACCCAGGTCTGGATCCTGACTCCACCATTATTCTTGTACAATCTTATTTAAGTTTTTAAATCTCTTTTTATTTCAATTTTCCTAATACTAAAATGGGAATAGTGATTGTGCCTACCTCTTAGGTATTCATACATACATACATACATTCATCAGGGTTTAGGAAGGCATGTAAAATATCCTCCCAAAAAAGTAGTTATTGCTGGGTATGGTGGTACTTATCTGTAATCCCAACACTCTGGAGGAGAAGTGGGGAACTTCCATGAATTCAAGCCTCGCCTGGGCTACTCAGAAAGACCTCAACAAACAAACAAACAAACAAACAAACAAACAAACAAGCTGGGCGTTGGTGGCGCACACCTTTAATCCCAGCAGCAGGGAGGCAGAGGCAGGCGGATCTCTGTGAGTTAGAGACCAGCCCGGTCTACAGAGCTAGATCCAGGACAGGCTCCAAAGCCACAGAGAAACCCTGTCTCCAAAAAACAAAAAACCAAGAGCTAGGGTGTGATAATGTGTGCCTTTAATCCCAGCACTCAGGAGGCAGAGGCAGGTGAGTCTGTATTTGGGGCCAGCCTGGTCTACAGAGCTAGTTTCAGGACAGCCAGAGCTACACAGAGAAACCCTGTCTTGAAAAAACAAAAAAGAGAAAAGAATAGAAAAAAAATTAAGGCAGAAAAGTCTAGACATTTTTTAAAATGGTGTGTTCAGATAGTAGTACTAGATAACCTTAATATCACTTTTGATTGCCTTTCTTTATTTTTCCAAATTCCTGATAATGTATGTGACCTTGAGTCAGCCATTTAACTTGTCTGAGTTTGATCTCCAGTGTGGGCACAGAACAGCACTGTATAGTACACACTAGTATATTTTTTTTTCACTGCACTGTGAAGATGAAACAAAATATTCAAGTATAGTGCCTACTATATAACAAGGACTAGAAGGAAGAAAGGAAGGAAGGAAGGAAATACAACAACCCAGAGCAGACAATTGTCCTGCCTGTTTTTCTGTAGCCTTCAAGTCCATTTCCTAGAAAATAGCAGGATGGTCTAGTTGCATCTGTCATGGCTTTCTTCAGTCCTACCTTGGTTATCCTGGCTAGAGCACAAACTCCCTGAGCCCTTATAGTGGGACAGAATTTAGGAAAATCAAATTCCAGCAAATTTTTGCTCTCTGTATCTGAGCTACTTATAAAGGATGCTATGTGTATGAGGAAGAGATCCACAGTGAAGAGTGGTCCCTACCTTGCAGGCCAAGGATACTAGCCTTTTCAGAGGTAGAATGCTGGACTCCCACGTAAACTGCCTTCCCTTGTATTTCTGCACAGGCAACGACTTTTGTCGGGACTGCTAATGTTCCTCCTCCACTTGGCTCTTTTGTTTGTTTGTTTTTTGTTTTGTTTTGAGACACGGTTTCTCTCTTGCTACAGCCCCAGCGGTCCTAGAACTCAGTGGGCAAACCAGGCTGGCCTTGAACTCAATCGATTTGCCCTCCCAACTGCTAGGACTAAAGGTGTGGGCCACCACGCCCAGCTAACTTGGCTAATTGTTTATTATTCTTAAAGGCTTAGCTTCAATGAACCTCCTTGGAAGCCCCAAATTTCCACTGTGATTCAATAAAACACCCTGGCAAGGACTTCTACCAGGATAAGTCCCACTTAAGGTCATCAAAGTGACCTGAATTCCTTTACCTAGCCTACCTTCTGCACTCCAAGGAAAAGAACACAAAGCCACAAAAAGAGAGACACTCATGTCAGGTGTGTCAGGAAGAGTGCTGGAATGACTATCTGAAGAAGGGGTCTTTCCTGTCCTTCCAGCCACGAACACTGCAATCTTTCATGCAAATAGGCACACAGGAAAGTGTCTCTGCTGCTTGATGGCAACAGTTGAGGGTTTACCTGCCGGAACATCGTGCTTTAGTGTGGGCAGCCAGAGTTGTGTCACAGACACAAGCAGTACTGTCTATCAACCTGGTCATGAGGTCATCATTCCAGCAGACTCAGGTGTGTCCGAATCTCAGCCAAGTCTTCTTGGAACCTGTAGCGTGAGACGGAAGACAAGGGCCACACAGGTGATGGCTTCTCTGGGGTGACTCACTCCTACTCCTCCCACCAAGCAGGAGGCGCCCAAATGAGAATCGGGCAGGCCTGGGCAGAGAGTGAGAGTCTGTGCTTTCCCTTGCTAATCAAGAAGTTAGGAAACTTTGATGAGAGCCTCCAGAGATGACCTGGGATGCCTTCTGGCGT
The DNA here is from genome assembly GCF_037038515.1 of Microtus pennsylvanicus. NCBI lineage: Eukaryota > Metazoa > Chordata > Mammalia > Rodentia > Cricetidae > Microtus > Microtus pennsylvanicus. The sequence goes on from NC_134589.1 coordinate 36,670,101, forward strand.
TTCCCTTACAGAAAAAGGCCAGGGGCAGTTTTAAGGTAAGTAAGTGATGGGCTAGTGTTGCAAAATCTTCCGGTTTGGTACGTCGTGAAGAATGAAGACACTGGGGAGAAATAACCTTGGCTCTATCATCACCACTAGACAGAAATACCCTATGTAAACATGTAAACGTATTCATCAGCTGGTGGAGAATGTGCCTGGAGTCAACTCTATGCTCCTGGGGAAGCTCTTGTATGAGAAGGGAATCATAGTTCAGTCACTGGATGAGTATGTGACCCCAGGGCAACCCTATCACCCCAAATCCTCACCTTGAAAATAGGGAGTTAATCTACCTTACTTCGAAAGTTTGTGAAGGTCAATGAGGTCAAGGTTTGAAAGCACAGTACAAATCTGATTATCACTGAGTATGAATATTAGCATTACCTATAGAGTTGATAACCCATTTGGGGCCACTGATCAGGCATGGAAGGTCCACTGCCCAAAAGCTGTGATTGAGATTGGGAACACTCAGGAGGCTGAGGCAGGAAGATCTCAGTTTGAGGCCTGTCTGGGCTACACTGTAAGACCTTGTCTCAAACAATCGAGGTGAGAGCAGGAGAGAAGAACCCACCTGAAAGGAGGAGCAGCCTGAGGGCAGGATCTGAAAAATGGCAAGCCTCACGCAGACTTGGAGGTTCCCAGACCTCAATCCCTGCCTAGCAAAGAGGGTTGAGGATGAGGGACATCGAATATGGGTTGATGGATTAACCCTGCTACAGACGTTTTGAGGCTCTGACCACACCTAGCCTTTAAAGAATCAGGTCCAGGGACTTCCATTGGAAACAGGGAGAGGAAACTTCAAACAGAAAAGGGTATCAGGACTGGGCTAGACACCGTCACTCTGTACACTGTACTCCATCACCCGAGGGTCTCTGGAGACTCAGCTGGAAGGCCAACCAGGAGACCACAACAGCGTCGATAGAATCCAAAGCTCACAACCCTCCTAGAACACGGCGCAGGAACTCTCTAACTCTCGTTTTCACACAATTGCCAATGGTATACTACCATACCACAGAGTGTAAAATTATGGCCCGTGTTGTTAAGTACCTGTGAGAGCTTAGGAAAGGCTGCTTATTACGGTGCAGCGTCAGCTCCCGGCTGAAGCCAAGTCAGACCAGAGCAGTTTCCTCCAGTTCTCCCGGCTCTCTCTTCTCTCGCGGTTACCACCAAGAATTTCTGGGAAGGGCGTGAGCACAGTAGACAGAAGGGAGTAATGAATAGGTAAAAGACTAGTCCAAGTCCAAGCAAGTGGCAACCCGATCACAACCCCGTCCTCCTCCGCCCCTGCTTCAGTTAGTTTCTCTTCGGGCAGGAAGGACAGTCGGAAGACTATGAGGGAAATAGATGGGTTAGGATCTTGGGGGTCCTTCCCTCTTTGCTCCAGATTCCTGGCGGGAATCAGCACTTAAAGCATTGGCAACGCGCCAGCGGTGCCCAGGGCTGGGATGCCACTCGAAGCACCTGGCACTGTGAGAATACGTCCTTCCGGGAAGGTGGATGTGACCCTTGTCAAGGGCGCACTTTCCTTACGCCTCTCACTCTGTCCCTGGGTAAGACAAGGAAAGGGACAGAAGTCCAGTCTCGATTAGCCAGAAACAACCCCCTGTGGCCCCCTGCTGGCAAGCTGGAAAGTGACCGTGAAGGTCCTTGTCTAGGGCAAAAGCTGTGCTACCTCCTCCTGAGGTCCCAAGAGGGTAAAAAGAGAAATAATGTATTAGAAGGTGCGGTGCCTCCTTCACACGTTAGCTCTGAGAGGCACACCCTGGCCTCCCTAACCCCTCGGGCCGTGAGGGGCTTCGGATCTAGGCGGGGAGTGGCACTCACCGGTCCCACGGTCTGGGCGCCCAGCGTGTAGTCCCAACCGGGAAGGTGGGCAGGGTGAGGCGGTGGGAAGAGCCCGGGGAGGGAAGAAAGCAGAAAGAGCGGGAGCGCCAAGGAAAGAAAGCCCGCAACTCCGGCTCGCCCGCCCGCGGCCCGCAGCAGCCCCGGCTAAGTGGCCCGGAGCCCGGCGGCTCCTCCCCGGGGCGGGGCGTGCACACGCGGCGCCGGGCGCACGTGGTCCGTTTCGGACCGCAGGCTCTGGCCGGCGGGCTGCGGGTGAGGTGAGGTCTTTTCAGACCCTGGGGTAAGGTGTGGCGTTTCTGTGGCCTCCCTAGTTCGGTGTGGGTGAGCGTGGCTTCCGGAGGCCCGGGAGCCGGTCTAGGGCAGGTCGCCGTGGCCGAGTCTGACGCGGCCTTCTCGGACCGCCACACGGCTGGGTCTCGAGAGGATCGGAACGAATCCAGCCCAACACACCGAAGGGCGTGGGGAGCCGGCGGGGCGGGGACCGTCGCCATCCCGGGCGGGGGCGCGCGGAATCTGCGGGCCCGGAAGAACAGGCTGCGCCGCACGGAGCCGGAAGCGTTGCCCGCGAGGCGGAAGCGGAGGGAGCGGGCTGGTGCGGTGGTAGCCAGTTCTGTCAACGCCGAAGACCCTCGGTCCCGGACGGGGCGTGGCTGTGACGAGATCCGTCTGGGAAAGGCCAAAAGAGCAGGGCCACTTACGGTGAGATGCCGATGCCGGGCTCAAGTAGACTCGCGTGGACCACCTCAGGGGCAGTGCACACTGTGCTTTGTATCTGACCGACGGGTGTGTGCCCTCACAGTGTGCAACTTTTCAGTATGTGACAGAGGAGAGTTTAGGCTGCGGAAAAAGAAACCACGAGCTCTGGCATGTACATTGCATCCCATCCATTCTGTCCACCTGCCCCTTAATCTGAAAATATGGCCGTGTGTATACGAGGAAAAGAATGTGGCTCTCATGCGTTCACCTCTAGGTGCCAGGACCCTGACTCTAAAATACAATGAACAGTTTTTCTCTCTCTTCCTTCCTGAAGTTTAAAGTCCATAGCAATGCATATGCAGCTTTCTTGAAGGTTTTCATAACATATCAGTATATATCACGATGTGCATATAATTATAGCTAAAATTACTTTATATGTAAACATATATGTATGTATGTGGATATATATATATGGAGAGAGAATGTTATGCTTTGCAATTGGCTCAGAGATTCAGAGCACTGGCTGTTCTTTCCAGAGGTCCTGAGTTCAATTCCCAGCAACCACATAGTCACTCACAATTATCTACAATGAGATCTGGTGCCCTCTTCTGGCCTTCAGGGATACGTGCAGGCAGAACACTGTAAACAATCTCTTTTTAAAAAAAGAAATTTCTGACTTTGCTTTCTCTCTCTCTCTCTCTCTCTCTCTCCTCTCTCTCTCCTCTCTCCTCTCTCTTTCTCTCTTTCTCTCTCTCTCTCTTTCTTTCTTTCTTTCTTGACAGGGTTTCTCTGTATCTCCAAAGCCTGTCCTGGAACTAGCTCTTGTAGACCAGGCTAGGCTGGCTTCGAACTCACAGAGATCTGCCTCCCGAGTGCTGGGATTAAAGGCGTGCACCACTGCCACCCGGCCAGATTTACTTTCTTAAGGACCAGGTCTGGCTGAGTGTGTGTAGCACACACCTTTTAGCATTTGTGAGGGGGTGGGGCAGAGGTAGGTGGACCTCTTGAGTTCTAGGCTACACAGTGAGACCTTGTTTTAGGAAAAGACAGGGTTTCAGGTAGCCAAGTTGGCTGGGAACTCAGGATGTAAGCAAGAACCATCTTGTGTCTTTAAGTGATGCTTCACCACACCCAGTTTCCAAATGGACTTTCGTTTTTTTTTTAAGATTTGTTTATTATGTATACAACTTTCTGCCTCCACACGCCAGAGGATGGCGCCAGATCTCTTTACAGATGGTTTGGAGCCACCATGTGGTTGCTGGGAATTGAACTCAGGACCTCTGGAAGAGCAGACAGTGCTCTTAACCACTGAGCCATCTCTCCAGCCCTGGACTTTCGTTTTGAGTTTGCCTTATAGTGAAGATACAATTTTGTACCAGAGATTTTATACTCTTCTTTCTTTTTTGTTTTATTTTTCGAGACCGGGTTTCTCTGTAGCTTTGGAGCCTATCCTGAAACTAGCTCTTGTAGACCAGGCTGGCCCCAAACTCACAGAGATCCACCTGCCTCTGCCTCCTGAGTGCTGGGATTAAAGGTGGGCCATCATCACCTGGTGGGCGTAAACTTCTGTTCTGCCCACATGTATGTACGTGTGAGGGTGTCAGATCTCCTGGAAATAGAGTTACAGACAGTTGTGAGCTGCCATGTGTGTGCTGGGAATTGAACCTGGAACCTCTAGAATAGCAGCCAATTACCTGTTGAGCCATCTCTCCATCCCCTAAACTTATGTTCTGAAGCCAAGAAATATTTACTGACTTTACAGCAATATTGTTTCCCTCAAATCCATTCTTTTGTATCATTTTCACAGGAAGAAACAAAATGTCTCAAAAGCAGATGAAGGAAGCTTTTGTCAGTAACCTCAACGGGACCAGCGTGCTGGAAGTAACCCAGGGCTTGTGCTTCCCTGCATTCTGTATCCTGTGTCGGGGCCTTTTGATCATTTTCTCACAGCATGTGTGTTCTTTCTCACACAGCTGGAGCACACGCTTCTTCATGGACTTTGTTGTCCTTGTAGTCCCCTTGGTGATCACTTTGACTCTGCTGTCTCCATTTATCCTACTTGAGAATCTCACTGCAATTGCCTGTGGGGCATGGCTGTTGTATCAGATATACCAGAGGAGGACTTGCCACGCCAAAGTGCCTGCTCAGAAAGTCTTTGCAAACTTCTTGCAAATCAGCCTAGAATCAGAGTACAGTCCAGCCGTCACTTATTACCGGGTCATTAATAGTGTGTTTACTGCTATTGCCATTTTGGCTGTGGATTTCCCACTGTTCCCTAGAAGATTTGCCAAAACTGAGCTTTATGGGACAGGGGCAATGGATTATGGAGTAGGTGGCTTTATTTTTGGGGCTGCAATGGTTTGTCCAGAGGTTAGAGGGAAACATGTAGAAGGGTCCAGATTTAATTATCTTAGAAAATCTCTGTATTCTGTCTGGCCCTTAGTTGTCTTAGGAATGGGACGGTTAGTCATTATAAAATCCATAGGCTATCAGGAACATTTAACTGAGTATGGTGTTCACTGGAATTTTTTCTTTACTATCGTAGTTGTGAAATTAGTAACATCACTTCTTTTGATTATTTTTCCTTTAAATAAGTCCTGGATTGTGGCTGTTAGCATTACTGTGTTATACCAGCTAGCTCTTGACTTTACTCCACTCAAGAGGATAATTTTGTATGGCACTGATGGTAGTGGCACGAGAGTTGGTTTACTAAATGCCAACCGGGAAGGCATAATTTCCTCTCTGGGGTATGTGACAATATATATGGCTGGCGTGCAAACAGGGTTGTGTGTGCTTAAGAATAGAACACACATCAGAGACTGGATAAAAGTGACTTGTTGTATTCTCTTAGTGGCTGTTAGCTTTTTCATTTCTCTTTATATAGTTCAAGTGAATGTAGAAGCCGTATCTCGTAGAATGGCCAATTTAGCCTTTTGTGTGTGGGTGGTTGCTTCTAGCCTGATGCTTCTTAGCTGTCTGTTACTGAGTGATATAATTTTGAGTTTTGCCAAATTTCTAATTAAAGGGGCTCACGTACCATGTTCTTGGAAACTTATACAGTTGCCTGCTACAAATAAAAAACATTCCAAACCTCTAATCCTAGAAGCTGGGAAAAAAGAGCCCAGTCTTTGTTTAATCACAGCTCTGAACAGAAACCAGCTGTTTTTTTTCTTACTGTCAAATGTAACAACTGGTCTCATTAACCTGACAGTGGATACACTGCACAGTGGTGCCTCCTGGACTTTAGTTGTGCTTGGTATTTATATGTTTACCAACTGCTTAGTTATCTATCTACTTGATTTACAAGGTAAAAGCACAAAGTTTTGGTGATGAATTTGTAGGCTATATATTTGAACAGCATTATTTTAGTGGAGGAGAATAAATGTGAAGGAAATGTGCTCTCAGCAATCCAGTCTTTTTTTTTTTTTTTTTTGAAGCAGATCCCATCTCTTTAAAAATTGCCCATGGGGAAGACCACACGGGCACTGGGGGATAGGACACTAGCTGGAAGCATGGCCTGGCCTGCAAGGGTGATGGGGGGCGTGGATCTGGCCTCACTGTGGCCACTGGTGAAGATGGAGATGAGCTGGTCAGCCTCAGCAAAGACTGGGAGCAGTGGGAAAGACGTGCGGTGGATGTGAAGCACCGTCCCTGAGGCAGGCTCACAGAAGACCAACTCTCCTGCTTGGAGGTCCGGCAGCACGCCCAGTTGTGCTGGGTACCGAAACAACACCAGAGGCTCATGCTGCCCATTGTGTGAGAAATGGAACTCTTGATCATAACGGGAGAAGACCCAGGAGAAGGCATTGTGGTCCAGGCAGCAGTTCCTACCAGAACCCTTTCGAGGCTGCTGGGCTGAGGCTACACCCACTTTATATGCACAACTGTGCTGAACATTCAGTATCCAGACATGGAGACCGGCCGGAAGGTGGTAGCAGCCAAGGCATTAGGCCAGAGGTCAAAGAGCTCTGGGTCATCTGAGCAGGCATTGGACCTCTTGGCACTGAAGGTCAGGGTCCTTCGATCTTCAGACAAATGCAACAAGGGGTTGACAGTCCTTTCATTGACATGCACCTCCTCCATGCCTGAGAGAGACCCGATGTTGCCCAGAGCTGAGTCAGTAGTGGGCTCTAAGCACTCTTCTCGTTAAAGCTTAATTTGTCCGACTCCTGGGGATCCAAAATGCCCTCTGCTTCCTCAGCTCTCTCAACAATCTCGTGTACCTTCTGAATACGCTGGAGGTCATCCAGATGGGTGAGCATGCCCACCAGGCTGGTACGGAGGGTGTCCAGCTTTTTCAGTGCCTCAGTCCAATGTGCCCGCGGAGTCAGGATACTCTGGTGAGCCCGCTCCTCTTCCCTGAGCACTTGCTCCAGCAATCACTGTTCCTCAGGCTCACACAGGTTCCTCACCAGGCTCAACCTCTGGATAACCAGCTCCCTCGCTGCACTAACCATGCTCACTGTTTCTGGTTCTTCCCTTGCAGGACCTCCACCACATTCTTGGTGATGCCAGCGCTCTGTAACTGCGGCCTCTAACATTGGTCCACAATCTTGTTTCGCAGCTCCTCGGCGGTTGCGGTGCCCATCACAGCAGCTGCCCAACCTGACGCAGGCGGCGCATACCGCATACCAGCCATCTCTTGAAGAGGCAGAACCCGCTCAGAGGCTCTCTGTGCTCGGAACAGAACTGGTCCAGCTCTGATTCCAGCCGGATCCCAGCCGGGGTTCCTGCCCCAGCCCTTGCCGGGACTCTGGCTCCGAGGTGGAGGCGTCCACGGACCTGGCTGAGAGCTAGACACTGTGCGCTCCACTTGTCTCGCAGGTGCTGGGGACGTGGTTTCTTTTTTCAGTAATCCAGTCTTAATCATATTTTATTATAAAGTTTCAATCCTCTATGAGAGAAATTAAAGTTTATTTTTTTTCTTTTGAGGAAGATTCTTGCTACTGTACCTGGATGTGTAATACATTCGGACATTATGTAAAACAAACCAACAGAAGTGGTGAAAGGCTTTAATCACAGAGCATGGGAGGCTGAGACAGGCAGATCTCTGGATCTCTGTGAGTTCCAGGCCAGCCTGATATGCATGTTGAGTTTCAGGACAGCAAGGGCTATGTCGAGAGACCCTCAAGAAAAAAAAAAGTGAAACAAAGTCTTGTGACTTACTGGAACTTATGTCAGTATTTTAAAGACCTTGTTCACAGGATTTCATTTTGTCTGGAGCTCACTGTGGTACTTGTACCTCAGCCTCAGCACTGGGATTTCAGGCATGAGCCACCACACCCAACCTGTCGGTAGTTTTGACACTGGAAAATGGAGGGTGGAATTTTTTACTTTCTATATATCATTCCATTGTATTTGTGATTGTTTGTATGAATATATAATTGTAAAATTATTTTTGTGTTACATGTTTACATTAAGATATTTATGAATTGTCATTTAAAAATTTTGTATGTGTGTATATTTTGCCTACATGTATGTACATCACAGGTGTGCATAGCTCACAGAGGCCAGAAAAGGGGGTTAGATACCTTGGGACTGGAGTTACAAATAGTTGTGAGCTGCCATATATGAGTGCTAGGAATTGAACCTGGGACCTCTGGAAGAGAAGCAAGTGCTCTGAATCACTAAGCCATTTTTTATTCCACTTCCTTTATTTCATTTAATTGGGAATCTCACTATGTGTGCTGATCTGGAACTCAATCTGTAGACCAGGCTGTCCTCAAATTCATAGAGATCCGCCATCCTTTGCTTCCTGAGAGTTCGAATCAAAAGTATGTACCACCATGACTAGAAAGTACAGATTTTCAATATATCTTTTTTAAGTTTTCTTTTTATTAAATTTATTCCTTTCTAACTTATGTGTGTTTTGCCTGTATGCACGTATCTTTTGCCTGTATGTGTACCACAAGCATGTTTAGTGCCTGAATGGATTAGAAGAACATTTGCTCTCCTGGCACTGAGTCATGGATGTTTATAAATGACTATGTGGGTATTGGGAATCGAACCTGGGTCCTCTGCAGGACTAACAAGTACTCTTCACCATTCGAGCCATTCCTCCTGCTCCTTCAATATATATATATATATATATAGCAAGTTTTTTCAGGTACCTGATACATTTTACTTTTTTCCCCTCAAAGACAAAGTTTTGATACAGGATCTTAACTATGTAGTTCACACTAGCTTTGAACTCTCCCTGTAGCTCAGACTGTGTGTTGTCGTGGTTTCTGTCCTGCCCAGTTCCTGCAGTAGTTAAGTCCCAAAGAAATCACACAGAGTTGTACATTAGTTATAAACTGATTAGCTCATTAGCTCAGCTTCTTATTCATCTTACAACTTATATTAGCCCATTATTCTTATCTATGTTAGCCACATGGCTCTGTACCTTTTTCAGCGAGGCAGTCACATCTTGCTTTTCCTGTGGCAGGGCAGGACTGCAGAGGAATGGGTTTTCCTCTTCCCAGAATTCTCCTGTTCTCATTGACCCGCCTCTACTTCCTGTCTGGCTACTGGCCAATCAGTGTTTATTTAAATATAATTGACGGAATACAGACCATTTTCCCACACCAACTGCGTGGCATTTATGATCATGATCATCCATCCTCAGTTTCTCAAGTGCTATTCAAGTGTTAAGACTGAGTCGTTGTAGCCTACCCTGTGTTAGGAATGCAGTAATAAAGCACAACTAAGGTATGCATCCTGTAATCAGAGCAGTCAGGCTGTGGCACGAGCTAGAGTTCAAAGCTAGCCTGGAGTTACAAATGGTTGTAAACTGCCATATATGGAGCAGGTCATAGAGATCTGCCATCAAAAGATAAAACAAATTTCTAATATCTTGAAGCTTTCAGTCTAGTTAAGGAAAGCACATTAAACGAATATAAATATTGAGTCATAGGAAAAAGAAACACCTATGGACTGTTACAAGTGTCAAACCAAGACCAATCTAGGAAGGAATCAAGTTTTTTTCCATAGATGGATATTTTTGAGGCAATGCCAATGAATGATACACATATTTGGATAAAAGGGTAGACAGCAGGGAATATTCTATGCATAATGTATCTGTCAGCAAGCTGTAAGTTGGGAGGTAACCTATGCAACTCAGAAAAAGGGAGTGTGGGGGGCTGGAGAGATGGCTCAGTGGTTAAGAGCACTGACTGATCTTCCAGAGGCCCTGGGTTCAAGTCCTAGCACTCACATGGCAGCTTACAACTGTCTATAATGCCAAGATTGGACATACATGTAGCAAAACATATATATATATACACATATACATATGTATGTAGTCTGGGATGTAAACTGGAGAAACAGGAAGGTACCAGAGAAGGCAGCCACAACTATGGGAAAGAGAATCAAAATCTGTGAGTGCCGGGCGGTGGTGGCGCATGCCTTTAATCCCAGCACCTGGGAGGCAGAGGCAGGCGGATCTCTGTGAGTTCGAGACCAGCCTGGTCTACAAGAGCTAGTTCCGGGACAGGCTCCAAAACGACAGAGAAACCCTGTCTCGAAAAAAAAAAAATCTGTGAGAAATGAAATCTTCAAACATAAAATCTAATAAAAATATGGTTACATTAAGGCTTAGTAGTCTGCTGAGAACTGGAATGGTTTGAAATTTTCAAGCAGATCATTCAGTTGTTAAGTCTAAAGGTTTAAAAATCACAGGATCTTTGGTTTCCAGTTCTGATGTCCAATGTGTATATTATTTCTTTTGGTTTCTTGAGATAGTCTATGTAGCCTTGGCTGGTCTGGAACTGTGTAGGCCAGTCTGGACTCAAACTAATGGAGATCCATCTGCTCTGAAGTGCTGGAATTAATGGTGGGTGCCACCATACTTGGCCAATGTATATATATATATATATATATTTTTTTTTTTTAAATATTTATTTATTTATTTATTATGTATACAATATTCTGTCCATGTATATGTCTGCAGGCCAGAAGAGGGCACCAGACCTCATTACAGATGGTTGTGAGCCACCATGTGGTTGCTGGGAATTGAACTCAGGACCTTTGGAAGAGCAGGCAATGCTCTTAACCACTGAACCATCTCTCCAGCCCCCAATGTATATATTTTAAGGCAGGTATAATACTGGCCAGCTGTGGTAACATAAACCTGTAATCCTAGGACTTGGAAGATCGAGATCAGAGGATCAGGAGTTAGTTAAAGGCCAGTCTCAGCTCCATAGCTGGTTTCAAAGACATCAGAAATGACTGCTGGCCGGTGTGTTTAATTTGGTATTTAATGTAAATACACTAATTGTTAAATGTGTTTTGTTTACTTCAACTTTTTGATGGCTAATTTTGTGTTAAGATGACTTTGTATTTGGTGACTACAATTACATTAGATTATATTTCAATGAAAAAGTATGACTTTTGAAATTTAACCAATAAGAGTAAAGTATGTAAATTAACATGACTAGGAAAGTGGATTGATTTTTCTGCTGTGTCACAGTACCAATAACCACAGTTTTATCTGTTGGGGCAGCCAGAAGGCAGAGTAGCTCAACTGCTACATTTGTTTAGAGAAAGTAGTTATCCTATGACTTTTCTTTTGTCTTTTTGAGATGGTTTTTCTCTGTAGCTTTTTGTCCTGGAACTTTCTCTCTACACTACAGAGCTAAACCTGCCTCTGCCTCCCATGTGCTGGGATTAAAGGTGTGTGCCACTACTACCTGGCATATTCTATGACGTAATGAACATGTGTCATGTGGATGTGGTCGGTTGCTTTTTTTTTTTAAAGACAGGGTGTCACTGTATAGGACCAGCTTAGAACTCACTGAGATCTGATCTACCTGCCTCTGCCTCTGGAATGCTGGGATGTGCCTCCACAATTGGCACTTTTCTTATTTATTTTGTCCTACTTATTTTTATGGTATTTATGTACTTATTTTTGTGGTACTAGAGACCGAACCTTGGGCGTTGAGCCTGCTAGGCAAGTGTTCTACCATTATATTCTCAGCCCTCCATACTTTTCTAGTCTCACTAAGTTAATATTTTTGACAACTAATTACAGGTATTAACTAAAAAGGACAAAGTCTACATTGTTTTTCCCATCTTCTAATTCCCAAGGTCCTAAAGGAAGGCTAATGAATTCATAAAATCAGAATTAGTTGGCAAGACTCCCTCTGATTTATTGTTTTTCAGCGGAGAAAGATCATCCAACAATGATTTACTGAGCTCTAATGTGTCAGGTACAGGTGCCGGGAATACAAACAGACAAAGTCTCCGCCTTTGAGGAACTTACATTTATTTTTTAAAATTATCTAATATATTTGTTTACTTTATTATTATTTTGAGATAGGGCCTGTGCAATCCAAGCTGGCTTCAAATTTATGGTAAACTCCCTGCCTTGGCCTCTCAGGTGCTGGAATTGCAGGTATGTACTACCACACTGGGCTTGTGTTTTTATTTTTAATTGCTAAAACAGAACTTCCTACTGTCAGATCATGAAAAGAAAAATACAACTTAGATTCTCAGACATACTAATTTAAATAACAGTCTGCCACTGATTCTACTGCCGTATCAAATAATATAGCCTATAATTACAGCGAAAACAGAAGGTATTCTAGCTACACAACTGCTATTTTCTTCATAGCTTGTTCTTTGCTAGTACCTGGTCTGTATTTAGTAGTGAAAATTAAAGCTAGCGGCTATAAATGTATTGGCTCAATATTGGTTACCAAGCATAACCTAAAATTCAAATGATCTAAGACAGGCACATGGATTATAATAGTTGTAGATATAAACACAAGATTCTCTGAAAATATTCATATTTTTACTGTGTACTTGAACCTGTGAGGTGCATGCAACTGCAAAGCCATATGCTTACTGGAGTTAAGCTATGGCTCACACTTCTGCTTTTAGTATGGCCCAAAGACATATTTACTAGATAATCACACCTTTGGGAACACAATGGTTCTTCCAGTTTATTATGTCACCTACCCTAACAGTGACCACATAATGTCATAAGTCAACATGGCTAAGGATGCACTATGGGTTTTTTTTTTTTTTGTTGTGACTTTCAAAGACTTCATGTGATGATCAAAATACCTTTTAAAGGTCAGTAACAATAGCGTTAGCCTATTTACCAGGAAATATTAGATCTTTCCTCTAGATCAGGCAATTATACGAGCAGCGATTGGATTTATCGTTAAAACAATCAAGACGAAACAATTCCCATCGTTCAGGCTTTACAACGGACCTCCTCAGAGTAGGACCTGAGAACGCGGCAGCGGGCCTAGAGTGCAGAGGAATTGTCTTTACAACAAACAGCTTTGGTTCTCGGAAGATGGTCAGACGGAAGGGCCTTTGGCCGCTACCAGTACTTTGCCCAAGGGAGTCCCTAAGTTAATATTAACTCAAGAGTTCCTCTGGTCAGAACGTACACATAGACTACCGTTCAACTTTGTCTCTATTTGTAACAGCAAATTCTGCACGTATCCATCTTCTCGGAGATCTTCCCGTAAGGCAGCCGGCTCCGGGTCAATCAGGGTAGCAGAGCCTGTTCCTCCAATCTTCCAGGGGTGAAAGTCCGACTGTGTCAAATCCTGGAAACCATGGCCAGATGTCTTTCCACTGCCTGTTCTCATTGACCTCGACAGCCTCAGCTCCTCACCACTGACCTAAGTCCCATCTGGGCCCGGACCCATGCTGTCCACTCAGACTGGGCGCTTTTCACCCTTCCGCCCTCGGGAGAACAGATCCTAGTTCGGCACGGACAGACACCAGGCTACCCTGCTCGGCCTGCCTACTGGCTCGATTTCGTGCTCATTTTGATAAATCCGGGGCACCGCGCCGATCAGCCCGAGCGATGGCACAGGGAGTTCCCCCCACCACGACACGCAGATTTCGAAAGTCGGGACCCGAGAGAGGCGGCTGCGGTCTCGCGAGAAGAGGCAGGCCCCGCCCGGAGTTCGCGGCCCCTCCCGGCCCCACCCTCCCCACGTCCCCCGCCCTCCCTCCCACACTCCCCGTGGCGCGAGCGGCTGACTGAGCCTGGAGAGGAAACGGCATTCGCAGCCGCGCTCCCGCCCAGGCCGGCCCTGACGCGGGCCTCGTCAGCCGGTAACGGGGAGCAGAGGTGGGGGTCAGGGAGGCGTCCACGAAGTCAGTGAAGGTCAGAACCAAGAGCCCTCCTCCGACCCGGGTGAGGAACCGGTCTGAGCTTGCCCCCTCCCCCGAACTCTGCAGAGCCGAGGCGGGGTCGACCCCTCCCAGGGGCGGGGTGGCGCCGGGCAACTGCAGCCCAGGGTCCCCCGCCTGGGCGGGGCGCTCCGAGCGGGGGAAGGGGTCAGCGGCTGGGTGCGGGCATGGGCTGTGGAGCTGAGGCGGGAATGAGCTCCTGGAACCCCGACTTCCGAGCTGGGCGGGGACGTCCCGGGGCCAGCAGGTCCTTTCCGCCTCTCCTTTGGACCCTGACTGGAGGCCAGCAGGCGGGCGGAGGGGTGGGTGGGGGAGGGCAGGCGGCGCGAGGGGGCGGGTCCCGGTGCTGCGGGCCACTGATTGGCCGAGCGCGTGTGGAATCGGGTGATGGGAAACGCAGCGCGGCTCTCCCGTCCTCTCTTGCTCCGTTCCCCCCCCTTTTCCCCCGTGGCGAATGTGCTGCGAGGTGGCGGGTGCTTACGCTCGCGGGGTTTGGCTGTTGCAGGCAGGAGCTGGGAGGAGGCGGCAGCGGCAGGAGCAGCGGCGGCGGCAGCGGCAGCTGGGAGGAGGTGGTGACGGTGGCAACGGCAGCGTCGGGGACGATGGCGCGACTGGTGGCAGTGTGCAGGGACGGGGAGGAGGAGTTCCCCTTCGAGAGGAGGCAGATTCCCCTCTACATAGACGACACCCTCACGGTGAGCGGGCCGGGCCGGGCTGGGCCCGCTGCTGCCCTGGCAGCTGTTTCCCCTCCTCCCCCTCCCCCAGGCCGAGCGCTGCGCACTGGAGAAAGAGTGTGTTGCAACTCCTAGGCGAGGCCGCCTTCTCTCCGACAGGCCCCACAAACTCGCCTTTGCAGGGAGCCCCTCGGTCCCCTTGGCGGGCCCCGAGCCCAGCGCCCCGGACGCACTTTGACGTCCTCGCCCCAGGTCTTCCTCCCTTTCAGAACCCTGGACCTTTACTCCTTCCTTGGAGACGCTGCTTTGCCGAAGCACGCGACCGGGAGAAGGGTTGAAGGAGCTGGGCGTTTAGGGCCTACCCCCTACAGAAACCACGTACCCTCCGGGAGGCCTAATTATCTGGAAATGTCGCAGCTGCACTGCTACCGGTGTATTTTCTATTTTAACACTGTAGCTATCACGACAGGGCAGAGGGACATTCTCTTGCACACTGAAGATTCCACTAAAATGATTTGATTTCCTTATACGTATCGGATTGCCTCGTATATTATAGTTGTGGAAATGATTGTGTTAAGCCGTGACTCTTCAAAATAGGCCTTTCTTGGCTTTTATTTAGATCACAAGTAACCTTTTTTTAAAAAGACCAAATTATTGAATGTGTAAACGTAGTATGGGTGTAGAGACAAACGTGGGCGGCTCGTTGTTTGAAGACTTGGTGTTAGTATACCATTGCCGATCCTCTCCACCCTGTGTTACAGTACTATTTCCTCTAAAAGGAAATGGCAGAAATTTTGAGTTGATTCTGAGCAGGAAATGAGTGCAGTTGGTTGCCACGGTTTAAGAAATGAAATGAACCCTTTCTGAACAAGTTTTGAAATCTGCATTTTGTTGCTGACACTCTTGGATTATACACTCACCGGTTGATCTGATGTGTATGTCTCTCCATTTTCTAACCTTTGGCTTTTTTGCCTTTCAAGGGCAGATCCCTATCTTCCTGAAAAAATTTTTTTGCAGGTCTCTAGAAGGTTTTAACATTTTATATAAAATGCAAGTCATTGTAGAGATGTCAGTGTGTGCCTTTCTTTTTGCCAGTCTCAGTTAAGAGCTGCAGCATTTTTAAAGGATTAGCAGAGCTATTGACTGCTTCACTTCTACGGAACTTTGCAAGGGAAAGCATGTTTTTTTTTTTTCCTTTTTACTTCTAATGAGACTTGGTAGAATGATTTGACTTGACATAAAGTAGAATTTATGTTGTATGTACTGTTTGTGGTTTCTTATTTTCTTGCATTATAACTATAATGGGTTTGTATTTAAAATAGTTAAAAAAAAACCAAACTAGAACACTGACCAATGAAATGATTTCTTTCTCAGTGAGACAACATTTGATCGTAGCTCGTCTGTTATCACCTTCTGCCCCCTTCAGCGTATAACCTTCTAAAACACTGTTTGATATCAACCTTTTGTGTGCACGTGCATTTTTTCTTAATCCCGAGGTTCGAATATTACTTTTGAATAATGGTATGAAAAACGGAACACCAATGTAAATTTGTGTATTACAAATTTTAAGGCAACTCACTTTCACATAACCACCTTTAATGTGAATGCAGTAATTAATCGACACATTATAAATTTATAAAGCACTTAAAACGGACAGTATGTGCTGCATTCTTAGTGAACACCTTCTGTTATTTAAAGTATTTCATAGATAAACTATTGTGTTTTAGTGTCACACTGCTTTTGCCTTGTACTGGGTGTCTTGAATTTTGCTTATTGTATTATAGACTTGTTACAAAGACATAATTGAAGCTTAAATATCTCAAAATAATAGGTATACATTTTCCTTGCTTAGGAATGGATTTTTGTCATTAAGAAATGAATTTTGTTAGTTTGTGTTGGAAACTTGTGCACCATCATTGAATGCTGTTAATAAATTAATGTTAGTGAAAATTGACTTAAAGCTATGCCATATTTAGGGACTCAGACTTCTTTCCAAGATCATTCTCAATCCTAGTTAAAGGGATAATGCAGAACAAAACACCTGTTGGGAGGGAAGTGGGAAGAGGAAGCAGAGGTACGTGTTCTGTGTTGGTTCATTGATATTGGATGGCAGTATGTGCCCTGAAGGTTAACTTGGTTTGATCTTTGTTCCTAGGAACCCAAAGGGGGAACCTTGTGATCTTTGAGTAAATGGTTTTAGGAATCTTGTTTGCAGATAGAGGTTAGTCTAGTTACAATGCTTGAAATTTACATCATTTTTAGCAGAAATAGTAAAAATTTTATTCTTAGTTAAAACTGGTGATTTTAACTGGGCGGTGGTGGCGCATGCTTTAATCCCAGCACCAGGGAGGCAGAGGCAGACAGATCTCTATGAGTTCGAGGCCAGCCTGGTCTACAAAGCAAGTCCCAGGACATCCAGGGCTGTTCATACAGAGAAACCCTGTCTTGAAAAACCAAAAAATAAATAATAAAACTGGTGGTTTTTAACTTAGGTTAATAAAGTAAAATTAAGGTATTTGTATGTGAACAAGCCTTTTTTTTCTTTTTTGGCTGTCCTGGAACTTGCTCTGTGGACAAGGAGAACTCAGATACTCGCCTGCCTCTGCTTCCTGAGTATTAGGTCTAAAGGTGTGAGCCACCACAGCCCATTTTAGAAGCTTCTTTTGTTACATGCTGTATTCAACATTTAAAGGGTTCCTGTGGTACTTCAGTGGTTTTGAACTATACAGGTGTAGAAGAGATTAGTCCTAAGTAACTAAGTAAACTTATCAATTGATACACTATTTAGGAAAGTATCAGGTTGTGTAGCTATAGTATTTTAGAAGTATAAAATAGTTGACAGAAAGAATGCAGGTTTTATTTTAGACAGTATCTTTGTAGAATTAGTTTCTTTCAACGAGAATAAAAATATTTTTATTTTATGTGTATGTGTGTGTGCCTGAGTGTATGTATATGCACCATGTGTGGGCAGGAGCCTGAGGGGGTCAGCAGAGGCATTAGATCCCCCAGGAACTACAGTCCTCTGCAAGAGCAGTGTACACTCTTAACTGTTGAGCTATCTCTCCTTCTTCCTCGTCAGCAAGATTTGAAAAAGGGGTAAATAGAATTAAAAGATGCAGTTCTTATCAAATCTTAACAGATAACCACAAAACAAATTACTCTGTCTCAGAGAGAAGCAGCATTAGAGTTCATTCTAGTTATCACTGCACACAGGCAAAGTTGAGCTACACTGTCCGGAACATTTTATACTCTCCTTTTTAAAAAATCTATGTATACGTTTGTTTATTGTTTGTAGATGTGTATGCCATAGTACATTTGTGGGAGTCAGAGGACAGTTTTCTTCCACTGTGGAGGTTTGGGGATGGAAGGCAGGTTGTCAGGCTTGACAGCAAGCACTTTTACCTACTAAGCCATTTTGATGGCCCACTCATATCTCAGCCTCTCAACTGGTATGACTGAAGATGTGTACCACTGCTTTTGTTGTGTTTTTAATGGTTGTATAAGTTGTATGATACTCCATAATGTCCTTCTATGAAGTCTGGCTGGTAATTTTTGCTATGAATAATGCTGTAGGAATATGGACAATGCATTGAGCCATTAATTTTCCTCCCCTTGGGCTTTTGGAAATATATTTCCTGAAGGATTAGAATGTTTTACAAGTTTCTTGATTCATACTGTCAAATTACTACAACATTTCTAGAAGCCAACCCTTTTAATTCAAATTGATCCAAACAAACTGTAAACTGGGGTGACAGAATGGCTTAGTGGATAAAGGTGGTTGCTGCCACATGATGTGAGTTCCATTCTTGGGACATACGTGGTAGGAGGGAACAGCTGACTTCTGCAAGTTGTCCTGACTTCCAAACGAGCATCTCTGGCATGCATATATGCCCCCCCATACAAAGTAATAAATGGACTAGAAATTGGTAGCAGTTTTCAACTGAGCCTAAAAGGAAGAAAATGTTAACACTGGGGAATTAATAGTTTATCATTTGCTACAAGTATTAAGTGTTTTCTTTCAGCTCACTAATATTTAACTTTCCTGGGGGTGATGCATGTTAAAAATAGTTTTATGAGTAGTGACACGAGAGCAAAACAAAAATAACATTAATTTTGATAAATACAAACTTAATTTCATTGGTTAGAGCTCGTGAGAATAGTCTGAAACCATTTTTTTTTTTGTGGTCAGGTAAAACTGGGACAGATGCTTAAGAGTGAAAGTCACTAATGGATGCAATAAACTTTACAAAGCAGTAATTGCTGCGCAATGACTTGTTCTATTTTTGGATGGCTCTGGATAGGTATCCTCATCATGCAGCTGAACACTTAATGATTCCTCTGTGAAACCGCACCTCAAGTACTTTACAGGGCTGTCTTCCTTAGGTAACCTAGAATCTAAGATTAAGTCAAGGAAGTGGTTTGAAAGAATGGAGAAAATAGTGCTAGTGGCCTCTTTGCCTTCTACTTTTCTTACTGTTCTCTTAAGAAATTGTCATATACTAGTTGACCAAAAAAACAATACAAATAAAAGCTGTTACCCTAAATGTTTGAAAGGTGAGGTTGAGGTAGTTATTTATTTAGGACAGAATCTTTGGCTCAAATGGATGTTCAAGAGAATAGAAAGTATCCAGTTCAGGAAGGGCTCTGTGATGGATTTGATTTTTGACATTTATGCTGCTTGGTAAGAGACTTGACACCTGTATATTCGTTATTTTTTTCTTTTCCTTGGTATGTGTAGCATACGTGTGTGTGTGTTTTACTGGTGTTTGAACCCAGTGTCTCCCATATGCTGTGCAAATGCTCTCTCTACTCCTGGAGCAAACACCCCCATCCCTTTAACGAAGTTTTTATTTTTATGTATGTTGTTGTTTTGCCTACATGTATATCTATGAACCATGTGTATGTCTGGTGCTTTTGTCAGTCAGAAGAGGAGGTCTGATCACTTAAAACTGGAGTTACAGATAATTAATTGTGAGCCCACTGTGTGAATGTTGGGAATCAAAACTGCTCTTCTGGAAAGAGCAGCTCCTAACTCCTGAGCCATCTCTCAATTGCCAACACCATCTTCCCCTTTAAATTTTGAGTTGTGGTTTCAATAAGATGGCCAGGCTGTCCCAAACCTTTTTTAAAAACTGTGTTTATTTATACATGTGTTTATGTGTATAAGCATGTGTATCTCACCCCATGCCCATGTAAGTGGAGGTCAGAGGACAACTTGGAGTTGTTTGTCTCCTAACGTGGGTCCTAGGGATTGAACTTGGGTCATCAGTCTTTGCAGCAATGCTTTATTTAACATGCTGAGCCATCTTGATCTTGATGGCCCTGGCTGAACTATTGATCCTTTTTCTTTAGCCTCATAAGCCACTGAATGATTGTAATTTTTAAAAGGTTGGTTGATAGGTCTTAATGTTTGGCTCTCTGCCTTCCACCTAGTTTTATTTTTTGTTGTATTCTGGAGCCTAAACCCAGGACTGCTCATATTAAACAAGTGCTACACTCCAGATCATAAGTCTTGCTTGACAGCTAAATTTCTTATATTTAAACCCTGTGAGGTGATTCTAAAAGAATGTAGGTTAATTGAACTGTTTTCAGTGCTGGAGCCAATCCTAGGGCCTTGTTCATGGTAGGCAAGGAGCCACATTCCTTGCCTGTTAACTATTTTCAGTTTAGTTTTCAGGACCATAATTTCTTAGTGATGATGGTCATGAAGTAGGGGATAAGGTAGGTTTTTCTGTGTAGCCCAGGCTGGCCTCAAACCCATGATTTTCCTGCCTTAGTCTCTGTGTGCTGGGATTATAAGTGTGCCATCATGTCTAGCTTGGACCAGGGTTTTTAATACCAGGATTATTACTTTAAAACTGGAGTAAATTTGATTACATTAAGTATAGTGGACAACATACATTGTTAGATATTTTGCTTGTTAATTAAAGTGATTCTCACCGGGCGATGGTGGCGCACGCTTTAATCCCAGCACTCGGGAGGCAGAGGCAGGCGGATCTCTGTGAGTTCAAGACCAGCCTGGTCTACAAGAGCTAGTTCCAGGACAGGCTCCAAAGCCACAGAGAAACCGTGTCTCGAAAAACCAACCCCCCCCCCCCCCAAAAAAAAAATTAAAGTGATTCTCAAGAGATTATTTAGGGCTTCAGCATTAGCTCAGTGATTTCAGTTTTACTTAGTAGTGTTAGTAAAGGTGATATCATAGTGCTTAGAACACACCTAATAAGTATTGAAGCTGCAGGGTCATTACCACCATGAATTGGGGCTAGTAAAGAGATGGCTGAAAAGATAAAGGAGAAACAAGGTATTGCAATGGATAAACTTAAAAATTGGGTAATTGAGTCTTGAAACAGTGAGGTTTGGACATTTTCTATATGCTTATGGAAGAAGAAACTTTGTAAACTAAAAACTATTGAGATGGTGCAGTCTTGCAAGGTGATAAAATTACTGTAGAATTAGAAGCAGGAAACAGTGACTTTCCCTTGTTAATAAGTCATATATATATACTGCTTGCAAAGGAACCCTCACAGTGTCTCATGACTGTAATCTCGGCATGTGGGAGGTGGAGGTAGAAGGATCAGGAGTTTAAGACCAGCTTTGGTAGCATCAGACCCTATCTTAACTGAAACAAATACAGAAGAAATATGTTTGGAAAAGATATGAACATGTAAGAAAAAATGTCATATGTTATCCGCACAGCAACTTTTTTTCTTGTAAGATAAAGCTATATGCATGCTAAGTTGTCTATGCAGTTTTGAATATGTGAAACTGAAATCCTCTGGATGTTTAATTTGCTCTAATACCCATTTCTTTTGCTTCATACAACAGTATTCTTTTATCAAATTCAGAAAAAAAATAAAACAACTGCGTGTATTTTCTCTGTTGAAGCCTTCATTATTGTTAGAGCGACCATGTTTTTAATCATTCTTAATATGAAGAGAAGAAAATAATAGTCATCTCTGTTAAAGAAGCAGATCCTCATGGTGCTAGTTGGAGGAGAGGGTTTTTTTCTTTTTCTTTTTCTTTTTGACAGTGACTCAAGTAGCCTATCTCCACTGAGCCAAAGATGACCTTGAACTTCTAACCTTCCTGCTTTTCCTTAAGTTCTGGAATTATATGCCACACATGAAGATGTGTGCAGTGCTAGGGTTTGAGTCCAGGGCTCTGTACGTGTTAGGCAAGCACATATCTAATGTATACCCCCATCCTTCCAGATCTTTTTAAGGCAACATTCACCAAAGTTTGCTGTTGTTTTTGCCTTAAACGATGCTCTTTATCTTGACTTGATTTTTTTGGGTATATAGGAATCTGAGGCCCTTGTTATCTGGAGTTTGTCCTTGTGTAGTGTTTGATATCTTTTACATTGTTTCAGTTAAGATAGGTATAAAATATATAGTATATGAATGTTTTGCTCACATGTATCTGTGTACCACTTGTGTGCCCGGTCCCCTCAGATGTTAGGGTGTTGGATCCCCCGAGATTGGAGTTATAGACAGTTGTGAGCCATCATAATGGGTGCTGGAATGGAATTCAGGTCCTTTGTAAGAACAAATTTGCATTATTATCTGCCTAGCTGTGTTTCTAGTCCTGTACATGTTTTTGAAGATGTACATTGTCACATTTCTGATACATCTTACAGTTAAACTCTTTCCTTGGTCATATATAATTTTATGTACATACTTAGACGTGTGTATGTGTGTTGTGTGTGAGTATGTGTACATGATGAATATTATACCATCAGAATAAGAGGCACTGGATCCCCTGGGAACTGGAGTTGTAGGCATTTGAGTTGCTTGATGTTAGTGCTGGGAATGTAAAGGTCCCCTGGAAGGGCAGTTTGTGCTCCTACCAACTAAGTCATCTCTCCAGTCCTCCCTCCGCTTAATGGATTTTAAAATCTGTAATGTCATTGATCAGTGAAATCACTAATCCCTGTCATCACACAGTAAGCTTCCTAAAATTCTTCAGGGCATCCATTTTCATCATAGGTAGAACAGACCTTTACTAAATGCTCGATACTATGTTCTATGTTACATAGATTTTGTTTTTGAGGGAATTAAACTCAGAGCCTTCAGTAGGTTCTGTAGTACTAGCTAGGCTAGTACTCTACTACTAAGTTAATATCTCAACTCAAAATATGTTTTAGTTTGGTATTTCCCCCCAAAATTTTTACGTTTATTTGTGAGGGTAGAGGATGGGGCAGATATGCCACAGTGAACATGTAGAGGTTAAAAGACAATTTGTAGAGGTTTATTCTCTTCCTTTCAACCTTTGGGTTCCAAGGCTCAAACTCAGATGATCAGGCTTGTGGCAAGCACCTTTACCCATGTGAGCCAGGTCACTGACCCTCATATGTATTTTAACAAACATGAGTCTTTAGAGTCCATAGTTACAGGACACTAACTATATTGGTTTACCTACTAAATATTCACGATTGCCACTTTAGAAAATACAACTTAATTCTTTTTTTTTTGTTTTTTTTTTTTTTTGTTTTTCGAGACAGGGTTTCTCTGTGGTTTTGGAGCCTGTCCTGGAACTAGCTCTTGTAGACCAGGCTGGTCTTGAACTCACAGAGATCCGCCTGCCTCTGCCTCCCAAGTGCTTGGATTAAAGGCGTGCGCCACCACAGCCCTGCTACAACTTAATTCTTACAACTGCCTTGTTAAGTAGGTATTAAAGTTATTACTTAATCTTATTTTACAATTAAGGAAATAGACAGGTTAAATAACTTGAGAGTCTTAGCATAGATACTAAGTGACAGAGCCTGGATTCCAACTGTGTGTTTGAGTTCAGTGTCTTTGTTTCCTATTGGCCATATTGTGTCTGACTTTAGGCCAGCAAGGTAGCTCAGTGGGTAAAGGTACTGTCTACCAAGACTGGAAAATTGAGTTTGATCCCCAAGGTCCATTTGGTAGAATTAAAGTTGATTCCTGCAAAGTATCTTACCGAATGCATGTGTGTGCATTCATACACATATACTAAATTTATTTTTTTTAATATTTATTTATTTATTTATTATGTATACAATATTCTGTCTGTGTGAATGCCTGAAGGCCAGAAGAGGGCACCAGACCCCATTACAGATGGTTGTGAACCACCATGTGGTTGCTGGGAATTGAACTCAGGACCTTTGGAAGAGCAGGCAATGCTCTTAACCTCTGAGCCATCTCTCCAGCCCACATACACTAAATTTAAAAATAGAAAAGCTTGTACACTGATTAAGACTCTCTTTTGTAGGAGATGGTCTGACTTTATAGATGTTTTTACCTAATCGTTTTTATAAAGTATGCTGTTGAATCTGTCTAAAGGATCATATGAGCCGTTTCTGTTCTGTTTGCCTTTTAAGATGGTGATGGAATTTCCTGACAATGTTTTAAATCTCGATGGACATCAGAATAATGGTGCACAATTAAAGCAGTTTATTCAGGTAAAGTTTTAAAATCATTGTTTTTTAAATCGTGTATAGTGTATGTTTTAAACCATTTAATATTTAACTGTAACTTCTAATTTCTTTTTCTGTTGTTTGTGTTTTTGAGACCAGCTCTCACTGTTTAGTGGAACTCAGAATAGAATAGGCTGACCTTGAACTCAAAGAGATTTCTTGCTTCTTCCCTGCATGTGCTGAGAGTAAAGGCTTTTCCCACCACACAGTAGCTTCTGATTTGTTTTACCTAGGCTTCTCATTAGGTATTAGTAGTACACTGAAGTTGATTTCATTTTTTACTGTTGTAGTAAATGTAGTTACCTAGATTTACAGATCATGTGAAAGAATTGGGTTTTGTTCACATTTTATAGGTTCAAAAAGTTTAACAGGTTATCTTTCCTAGTTTTTACAAGATAGGATTTGCAACATTTTATCAACTTGTTGGGCCAGGGCTGTGACTTGGTGCTAAAATGTTTATCCATTTGGTCCCTAGTAACACACACACACACACATTTTTTTTTATTTTTTATTTTTTGGTTTTTCGAGACAGGGTTTCTCTGTGGCTTTGGAGCCTGTCCTGGAACTAGCTCTGTAGACCAGGCTGGTCTCGAACTCACATATTTCTTTTTTAAAAGTTAATCCTATAATGTAAATTTTCTAATTTTTTTATTTGTTTATTTAGGAAAATGATACTTCTCAAATACTCAAAAATATATTACTCAGCCAAGCAGTGGTGGTACGTGCCATTAATCCTAGCACTTGGGAGGCAGAGGCAGGCAGATCTTTGTGAGTTTGAGGCCAGCTTGATCTACAAATTGAGTTCCAGTACAGCCAGAGCTGTGTTACACAGATAAACATGGAAAACAAAACAAACAACAGCAAAAAAAAATTATATATATATATACTTAAGAACCCCCCTTTTTTATTTATTTTATTTTGATTTTTTAATTTATTATTTATTTATTTATTTATTTTTGTTTCTCGAGACTGGGTTTCTCTTTAGTTTGAGGCCTGTCTTGAAACTTGCTCTGTAGACTAGGCTGTCCTTGAACTCACAGAAATCCACCTGCCTCTACTTCCTGATTGCTGGGATTAAGGGGGTACACTTAGCGTGAAAAATTAATAGTAAAAATGAAGAAATATTTGAATATTCTTTTCTTACCTATTTTTCTGGGAGTGTTAATTATAACATAATTGTTAACTCCCTTAAGTAGAAATTACCAATGTTTTCCCATTTCTTTATTGTTGTGGTTCCTATTCATTTTTCTTCCTTGTCACACTCAGCAGATGATATTCATGTACACTAGCATTGTAGGCTCCTACATTGGTAAGATAGGCCTTTTTTTATCCAAGTATAGAAGCCAAACAGTAATGAAAAAGTAATTTTATGTTTTAAGAAGTATTCATCTTTCTTTTTACTTTCAGCGACATAGTATGCTTAAGCAACAAGATCTAAGTATTGCCATGGTGGTAACATCCCGGGAAGTCTTGAGTGCACTTTCTCAGCTTGTTCCATGTGTTGGTTGTCGGCGCAGTGTGGAACGCCTGTTTTCTCAGCTTGTAGATTCTGGAAATCCTGCCCTTGAACCTCTGACAGTAGGGCCCAAGGGAGTACTATCTCTGACTCGAAGCTGCATGACTGATGCAAAGAAACTTTATACATTATTTTATGTACATGGGTAAGTATGGTTAATTAAGAAACAACTTATTAATAAAATAGTTAATTTTAAACAACTTGATAAGAGTGGGTCCTTTCCCCTAAATTTCTCTAGGGTAAAGATTGAACTTAACAGTTTTATTGAGTAGCTTCTAATTTCTGCTGTAGTGTGGAGAGAGGTATATAGTAAGCAAATAAATGGTTGAGTGTACGTCACAAAGAAAACACTAAGATGGGCCGAAGTAAGAAAACGAGTGGATCAAACTGTGAAGCGTGTGGTCTGGGAACGCCCTTCTGATAATAGATCTGTCTGGATGAAGGTACAAAAGGAAGAACAAGCATAAAGGGCCAGAGGTTAGCGTTTACTTGACTTGTCTGAAGAACAGCAAGGAGACCATGTTGGCTGGAGCCTGATGATAACAGTAATAAAAGGTCAGATCAGAAGAGTAATAAAGGTTCAGTCATGGCAGTGCCTTATAGTCATGCTGAGGTGGTTACTCTGAGTAGACGGGAAGCTTTGCAGAGTTCTGACCAGATGAGCAGACAATCTGACTTGAAATTTGGCCTCCAGTGACCTTTGTGTTCAGAATAAAGTGAAAAGGGGGTGCAAAGTATAAACATGTGGAGAAATAGGTTGTTTAATGATAAATGGGGAAAGTGACTTGGGTTACTGGTGATAAAGACACTAAGAAATGATAGGATCCTGAAATATTTTGGGGATTTTGTATAGATTAATAAGGGGAGGGATAGCTTCTGTATCTTAGGTTTGTGGTATAATGTATAAGCAGACCAAGATACTTCTTGTCAAGACTAATGGCTTACCAGGACCCACACAGTTCAAGGAAAGAACCAACTCCCAAAAGTTGCCCCCTGAGCTTAACTTGTGATTGAACTCACCCTGTTGCATACTTTCATACATACATACATATATAAATGTAATTAAAATAGTTCAGGTCTTTAAATTTTATTATTTATTTTTATTTTTGATTTTTCACAACAGGATTTCTCCGTGTAGCTTTGGAGCCTGTCCTGGAACTCACTCTGTAGTACAGGCTGGCCTCAAACTCACAGAGATCCGTCTGCCTCTACCTCCTAAGTGCTGGGAGTAAAGGCATGTGACACCACTGCCGGCTAACAGGTTTTTTTTTTTTGTTTGTTTGTTTTTAAAGTATAACAGATGATTTCCTTTTACTGAGATGGCAAGACTAGGCAGAAGTTTTTCAGTGTTCTTTTGTATATGCTAAGTTAGAGATTTTAATTGTTTATCAACAGTATTTTCTTGTGTCGTTTACTAAGTATCAGTAAGAAAAGGTATTAAAAGACCAAACTCGGAGGCTCTTCAGTTTGGAGGTGATGGTAGAGACTTCTGATTTATTTTTATTCATTTTTGAAGTTCAGTGGATTGATCCCAGGACCTCATGCTTATTAGGCAAGTACTCTACTTCTGAGCTATAGCTCTGACAGGGCTTTGGATTTTAACTGCTTGGGGAAAATAAAAAAAAAAAAAAGAAACTTCAGAGGAATAACATAATTTGATATTATGATTTAACAGGATTACTCTTGCTACGGAGTGAATTCTAATGTAAAAGGCAATGGTGGCCCTATGGAACCATTTGGGAAATTGTAATTGATTAACTAGAGATTGGTGGGTTCAACAAGGGAGATAAGTGATAGGATTGTAGATATGTATGAAAATTAATAAAAGTTAATTGACAGGCTTTGCTAATTGGTTGGATGTATATGGTATGTAGTAGTATTGCACATTACATATATTTATTCTGTATATATACATTACTATATGTTTTTTTTTTAATATTTTTTATTGTTTATTGGTGTGAAGGTGTCAGATCCCCTGCAACTGGATCTTCAGACAGTTGTGAGCTGCCATGTGGGTGCTGGGAATTGAACCCGGGTCCTCTGTAAGAGCAGTCAGTACTCTTAACCACTGAGCCATCTCTCCAGCCCCCATTACTATATGTTTTACATTTATTTGTGTGCGCTCCCATGCAATAGCTTGTGTGAAGGTCAGTGGACAACTTTAGGGAGTCAGTTCTCCTACCATGTGAGTCCCAAATCATCAGGCTTGGCAGCCAGTTCCCATTACCCACGAGCCATCTTGCCAGCCCAACATTGTATAGTCATACAAAATTTTTGTGGTTGACCTCACAAAGATAGCATGTATTTGTATAACATTTGAGTAAAGGAAGCTGGGTGAAAGTCATGTAAGCAGTCTCTAAAATGTCAGGGTGTCAGATACATGGTAGGTACCAGGATAAGAGTGAGAGTCTAGGGAAAGAAGGCAGTGCTTGAAGTAGGTTTCTTTCAGCTGAACTGGCTAGAAATGGGGAGGGAAAGGTTAGTGTAGACAGCTTTGCATAAGAGTTTATTGAAGACATCTTCAGGATAGGTAATGTCTCTGTAATACTGTTAAATATACTTCTCACAAAAAGGCATCTAATAGAGATTTTCAAAATTTGAAAGAGAAATAACAAACCTTTAATGGTTTATTTTTCACTAGGTCCAAACTAAATGATATGATAGATGCTATTCCAAAAAGTAAGAAGAACAAGCGATGTCAGTTGCACTCTTTAGATACACACAAGCCTAAACCTTTGGGGTAAGTAGAAGTAAATACCAAAATGCTTCATTGATGTTTAAGTATATAAATGTTGGTCATATTCAGCAAAAATGATAATATATTGCTAGTTGTGTTAACTGGATTACATTCTGACATACGTCAAAATAAATATGTTCTTGGTTTCTATTGGCTTTTCTGCATTGAAACTGTAAGGTTACTGACTTTTAAGTTTTTTCTTTAAGTGTGTTTTACAAGGAATTTTTTGAGAAATTTATGTCACTGATTTTAAAGTTTTCAAAGTAGTAATATTTTTTGATCTGTACTATCATGTTTAAATTATTTTTGTCTTATTTCTAGGTTTTCCTAATTTATTAAGGATTTTAAAAAGCCTTAATAAGTTATGGTAGTGTGTGTTTGTATAATTAATTTTCAGTTTTCTTGGTTGAGTGTATAATACTGGTTTGCCCCTATTTCCTGGCATAGTGCCTCAGTTGTTTGCTGGTTTGCCTTTAATAACTACTTGGGGAAATATAATTTAAAGGGAATTTTAAAGAAAATTTTGTTTGGAGGAGAATAAGGTGAAATAAAAGTGTTCTAAGTTTACTTAAATATATCAATGTCGTTGGAACCATTTTATAGACATTTTCCTTAACATAAAGACCTAGATACCCAGGTCTTCCTATGCCCAGGAAAAATAATGTTTTAAAAATTTTTATCAAGCCGGGCAGTGGTGGCGCACGCCTTTAATCCCAGCACTCGGGAGGCAGAGGCAGGTGGATCTTTGTGAGTTCGAGGCCAGCCTGGTCTACAAGAGCTAGTTCCAGGACAGGAACCAAAAGCTGTGGAGAAATCCTGTCTCGAAAAATCAAAAAAAAAAAAAATTATCAGCCCGGTGCTGGTAGTGCATGCCTTTAATCCCAGCACTCAGGTGGCAGAGACAGGTGGATCTCTGTGAGTTTGAGGCCAGCCTGGTCTACAGAGCAAGTTCCAGAGCTACAGTTCTCCTGTCTCGAAAAACAAAAAAAAAAAAAAACAAAAAAATTATCAGGGCCCAGTGTGTGGCACAACACTTGGAAACGGATGCAGGTGAATCCCTTTGAGTTTGAAGCTAGGCTGGTCTACATAACAAGTTCTAGCCGAGCGGTGGTGGCGCATGCCTTTAATCCCAGCACTGGGGAGGCAGAGGCAGGCGGAGCTCTGTGAGTTCGAGGCCAGCCTGGTCTACAAGAGCTAGTTCCAGGACAGGAACCAAAAAGCTACAGAGAAACCCTGTCTCGAAAAATCAAAAAAAAAAAAAACAAAACCAAAAACCAAGTTCTAGGCTAGTCAAGGCTACGTAGTGAAACCCTGACTCTCAAAAATAAACAAGACAAAAAAAAAAAATCAAGACAGCTGTTAAATATAGAGAAGTAGAAAGACCGTGAAGTAGAGACTTAATATTTGAGACAGCATCTCAGTATGTTGCCTTAAGCTAGTCAGGATCAAGTGATCCCCAACCTCAGCCTTCTGAGCACAAATGGAGACTGTAGACACTCCTCCCATCCTGTGTGCTGTGCTCAGATTTAGTGCTTACCAAACTTTGAAACATTTGTGTCACTCATCTATCTGCCTTTTTCTTTGCTGAAGTATTTTAAGGAGAGTTCAAGGCACCTGCTGTTCTCTGTTCGCATACATCTTTAAAACAGATGAACATTTTCATGCCCACAATGGGCATTAACTATATTAACAGCAGAGTTAACTATAATTATCTAATACTCAGTTGATACTCAAGATTTCCTTATTGTGCCTAACAGTATCTTTTTGCATTGGTTTGTTGAGGTAGAATCTAAACAAGAGCCATATATTCCAGAGAATCTAAATACACAGGGTATTATGAAACCAACAAAGGTCTTTATAGTCTAGAGTAGCTCCTAAGTAAGTTATTTTGCATTCTTGTGGGATTTTGTTGTTACTTGAAAATGGTCTCGTGCAGCCCTGGCTGGCCTTGAACATTCTGTATAGTTTGTACGGTAGAAGTTTATCTTGCACTCCTGATCTTGTCAGTACCTCCCTAGTACTGAGATAGTGGGCATGGACTGGCTTCTACATCTGTCTTAAGTATGTGTTTTTATCAGTATCGTTCCATAGAGGACTCCTCTCTAAAAGCTGCTCATTTCAGTCTCAATTGTCCCATTAGAAAATGAGCTAAACAGTATGGTATAGTTAAAAAAAAAAAAAAAAAAAGGCCTGCCTTCTGGCTTTGTTTTCTTCTCTTCTTCCTCGTCCTTCTCTTCGGTTTTGTTGTTTGTCTTTTTTTTTTTTTTTTTTTTTTTTTTTTTTTGTGGTTCTGAGGGTTGAACCCAGGGCTTCACACATGAGTACTAATCAGGTATTCTACCACTAAGTTACACTTTAGCCTCTTTATGCATGTACTTTATTGAGGACTAATAAAAAGCAATAGATAGCCCAGCATCTTATATACCTGTTCTCTGTGCTATTTTATGTGAAGATCAGTTCTTCCTGTTTTGTTCCAACTTCTACTCTGCTTTGCCAGATATCTCCTTCTATTTAATGGATAAGTAGCTACATCTTCCAATCTTGTAGCTTTCAAGTGAAAAAATAAATCTCTGTAACCTTCATGTTCCCTTTCAGGTACAACTTCTCTACATGGAAAGTCAATTTTTTGAAGATTGTTTATTGAATGTGAAGTGAATATGGAGCTAGTTGATCTTAAGGAGTGTGACTTTGCTAAGATAGCTTTGGTTATTCTTCAGTGTATGTAGATAGTCTGATTATAGTCTGTTTAGTCAGGATGCCTTGAAAGGCTTCCACAGTTGTTTGCTTTTGGAAGTCCTCATTTTATGTTCTTTCCTCAGGTTTTTGTTAAATTTTCACACTTTTTTTTCCAAGGAATGCATACTTGCTGGGTTTCAGCTTAATAAAGGGCAGTGATTCAGTCATCTTTACTGAGTGTTCTTTTAGCTGTGCAAGTAAATCCTAGTTATTTTCTGTCTGGAAGTTTGGTATCTGAAAGAAAGATCCAGGCCAAACTTATAGGCGAGTAGTTAGTGATTAAGGGTAAGGTAATATGAGAAAACGGTATGTAAAATTATTTAGCAAGAGCAGAGAGAGTGCTGGGAGATTCTGGTTAATGATGCAACAGAAGCTGCTGATCAGAAAATTGAGTATGGCCAATTGGGTAGAAGGAAGCTGGTCTGGTTAGTTGTATTGAATGTTCCTGAGTCACTGAGGACCCCGTCGTAAACACTGGTTTAACAGCTCTGATGAAGAGCACAGCTGGTGGTTGAGTGGAAGCAGAGTCTAGATTGGAGTGGACCAAAGATGAATACAAGATTGTAGTGGGTTAGATCAAATGGAAAGTACAGGAGGAGGAGGAGGAAGTGACTTTGACAGAGTACTCTTCAGGAAGCAGGTCTTGAATCACCTAAGGTATAAGGCCTAGATCTGATCTCAGTGGGAGGTCACTTAAACCTGACTGTCAAAGAGGAATAGAAAATTGAGAGAGGGGATTTAACATGCAAGATAGATCAGGAGCTGACATTTTGCTGTCAGAGTAGGTAGACCTGAACCTTGGTTTGGCCCTTCCCCCTTATTGGGGTTAAAGTGCTAGATTGTATAATGACATGATGTTAAGCCAGGAGTTGAGAAATACTTATTTAGCTATGAAAAGACTCAGGTTATTCCATCTTAAGCAAGTGTGACATTTAATTTCTAGGATTGTAATGAGACCTGCAGAAGATCAGGCAGGATCCAGTTTAGGATTAGCAAAAAAATCTAGAAGACTATTCTTGACTGGAATCTAGACATTTCTGTAGGAATGCACAACTGCCACACAGCAAAATGCACGACCAATACCACACTGAAACTAGTTGGGGAGGAGGGACTGGGAAAATTCTCAGTAAGTTTAAAGAAATTATGTGTGTAGTACTTCCTATTAGCATAGGCGGTATAGTGTGTGCCTCTTAGCCTGCTATTTTTATTAAGTATAAACTTAACATATTTTTGTTAGATTAATATATGACTTTCATGGCTACTTGGAAATATGAAGGTAAATAAGTTTTGTTGCCATTGGCTAACTGTAAAAGTGCCTTAAACAATAATCATTTAATGATCACATTAAATAGAGAATTTTCAATTGTTTAAAGATCGATACATGTTTAGTAGGTGAAAAGACTGTATAACTTTTTAAGTACCATTTGGCTTTAGAACATTTCAAGTGTATTTGCTTGTAAAATACTCAACATATAAACCAGTTTCTAATTTTATAATTGTAAATAATGTGAAATAATATTGAGTAACTTGATAGTCAAGTATTTGAAATAAACATATGAAACACATTAAATAACAATGTATTAAGATTAAATATGTAATCTGTTATTCAAATTTGCAGTTATCTTACTAATTTCTTAATATGTTAAAGAATTTATGATTTTAACATAGACCTTAGAAATGATTTCTTCAGGTTATCTCAGTGTCACTAAGCTTTGTACCATACTGTACTGCAGTGAAGGGAGCAGTAGCAGTGTCAGTTCAGAGAAGTTAAGTACAGATAAGAGAAGTAGTGAAGACCACAGGAAGGACAGCAAGTGTAGGATCATTTTCCATTATGGACCTTTCCAGGGAACAGCCAGGTAAAACAAAGCACTCCTTTATTCTGCCTTTTTAAATCTTTTACCTCATATATGCCTCCTTGTCACTAATACTTAACTCTTCTTACAGAGGATGTTGGATGGATGTATGGGAACTAATGTCCCAGGAATGCAGGGATGAAGTAGTTTTAATTGACTCCAGTTGTCTCTTAGAAACACTAGAAACATATCTGCGAAAGCACAGGTAAGTGGAAAGTTCATTATTATATAGTGGGGAGGGTATCTTAGGTGTCAGTCATTCAGAGTAGCCTATCACTGGCTTCCTTTGTATAAAAGTATTCCAGTATTCTTCCTGTTATTATCTGGCAATAGGGGTCAGGGTAGTTAATTTCTCAGTGAGGTGCTTTTGAGTGTTAGCCTTCTTATCTCTTCTTTTTAAAGATTTGTTATTATCATTATGCATTTTTTTTGAGACAGGGTAGCCCTGGAGTGCTGGGACTACATGGCCCACCACACCCAGTATTTATTATTTTTAAGTGTGCGTGAAGCTTGTAGAGACCAGAGTTCCTGGGACTCTTAGAACTGGAGTTATAGGCAGTTGTGGGCTGCTTGACATAGTTGCTGGGAATCAAAATTCCGTCTTACAAGAGTAGTGCTTGTTCTTAACCATGGATACCATCTCTCCTGTTTCTCTTGTCTTCTTTTTTTTTTTTTTTGTAATTTTTATTGGTTATTCTAGATTGGTGTCTTTCATGAAATATGGGTGGATTGAATATATTAAAGGTATAGTTAATCACTTTGGTAAGAATATATTATTAATCATATTTGATGTGTTTTCAAAATTAAATTAGCAACGTTTTTTGGCCTAGAGTTGTAGCATGTATGAGCTCTGGGTTAGATCCTCAACCCAGCGTAAACTCATCATGGTTGAACAAGATTCTAATCCCAGCACTTGGGAGGTAGAGACTAGATGGTCATGAGTTCAAGGCAGCCTGGGATACAAGCCACCTGGCTTTCACCTAAAAAGCTTTTCATTTCCTAATTTGAAATATTTCCTCTGTTTGTCAGAGCCTTTAAATAGAGTTACAATGTATTTGTTTCATGTAACCTCAAATTTTTCTTTTTAGAGTAGTGTTACAAAGGAATTTTAAAAGTGCTATTAGCATTTGGAATCCTTTAGGAAAGAAAAGAAACTGGTAAAGGAATCCTCTAGTGATTGCATTATTATTGGGGCCAGTTCTGTTATTACAAATTTGCTACATTTGACTTGGGAATAGTGACTGCCTTCACTTTAAAAAACAAGAATTATAAAAACAGGTGTTAACAAAATTAGTGTTTAAATGGCAACAAACTAATGAACTGCATACTCAGTTCCTTTTTTTTTTTACTTACAAACTTTCTCATTTTTGTCTTTTTGGTTGGTTATCAAAAAGTAGACAGTGTACTTGATTATTTGGATTTGGGAGAGGAGACAAAATACAAAATGTTTGTCCTATGTCTATTAAGTATGAATCGGTTTACCCAAAAGGTATCTTTGGGATCGTAAAGCAAACTAATGTTCTGAAGTTTCTTGTGTTTTAGTTTTGTTTTATTTTATTTATTTTTTTAAATTGATTTTTATTGAGCTCTACATTTTTCTCTGCTCCCCTCCCTGCCTCTCCCCTTCCACCTTCAACCCTCCCCCAAACATCTTGTCTTTCTACTTTCTACTTCCCATGTAGATTAGGTCTATGTAAGTCTCTCTTAGTGTCCACATTGTTGTCTAAGTTTTCTGGGATTGTGGTTTGTAGGCTGGCTTTCTTTGCTTTATGTTTAAAAACCACCTATGGGTGAGTACATGTGATAATTGTCTTTCTGTGTCTGGGTTACCTCACTCAAAATGATGTTTTCTAGTTCCATCCATTTTTCTGCAAAATTCAAGCTGTCGTTATTTTTTTCTGCTGTGTAGTACTTCATTGTGTAAATGTACCACATTTTCCTTATCTATTCCTTCGGTCGAGGGGCATTTAGGTTGTTTCCAGGTTCTGGCTATAACAAATAAAGCTGTTACGAACATAGTTGAGCACATGTCCTTGTGGCACGATTGAGCATCCTTTGGATATATACCCAAAAGTGGCATTACTGGGTTTTGAGGAAGGTTGTTTCCTAATTTTCTGAGAAATCGCCACACTGACATCCAAAGGAGTTATACTAGCTTGCATTCCCACCAGCAATGCGAAAGTGTTCCCTTTTTCCCACATCCTCTCCAGCATAAGTTGTCATCAGTGTTTTTGATCTTGGCCATTCTTACAGGTGTAAGGTGGAATCTCAGAGTTGTTTTGATTTGCATTTCTCTGATGACTAAGGAAGGATGTTGAACATTTCCTTAAGTGTCTTTCAGCCATTTTAGATTCCTCTTTTGAGAGTTCTCTGTTAGGTCTCAAAACCTAAAAAAAAAAAAAAAACCTCTGTCTGATGTGGGGTTATTGAAGATCTTTTCCCATTCTGTAGGCTGTCGTTTTGTCTTGTTGACCGTGTCCTTTGCTTTACAGAAGCTTTTCAGTTTCAGGAGGTCCCATTTATTATTTCTCTCAGTGTCTATGCTGCTGGGGTTATATTTAGGAAATGGTTCCCTGTGCCAATGCGTTCAAGTGTATTTCTCACTTTCTCTTCTATAAGGTTCAGTGTGGCTGGCTTTATGTTCAGGTCTTTGATCTATTTGGATTTGAGTTTTGTGCATGGTGCTAGATAGGGGTCTATTTTCATTCTTTTACATGTTGATATCCAGTTATGCCAGCACCACTTGTTAAATATGCTTTTTTTTTCCATTTGATATTTTTTGCTTCTTTGTCAAATATTAGGTGTTCGAAGATGTGTGGATTGATCTCTGGGTCTTCTATTCGATTCCATTGGTCCTCCTGTCTGTTCTTATGCCAATACCAGGCTGTTTTCAATACTGTAGCTTTGTAGTAGAGTTTGTAGTCAGGGATTGTAATGCGTCCAGAAGTTCTTTTTATTTCATTTATTTATTTATTGGTTTTTGTTTTGTTTTGTTTTTTTGTTTTTTGAGACAGGGTTTCTCTGTGGTTTTGGAGCCTGTCCTGGAACTAGCTCTTGTAGACCAGGCTGGTCTCGAACTCAAAGAGATCTGCCTGCCTCTGCCTCCCAAGTGCTGGGATTAAAGGCGTCCGCCACCACCGCCCGGCTTATTTATTTATTATACAATATTCTGTCTGTGTGTCTGCCTGCAGGCCAGAAGAGGGCATCAAATCTCATTTCAGATGGTTGTGAGCCACCATGTGGTTGTTGGGAATTGAACTCAGGACCTTTGGAAGAGCAGGCAATGCTCTTAACCACTGAGCCATCTCTCCAGCCCCCCCAGAAGTTCTTTTATTGTACAGGATTATTTTGACTATCCTGGGTGTTTTGCTTTTCCATATGAAGTTGAATACTGTTCTTTCGAGGTCTGTGAAGAATTTTTCTGGGATTTTAATGGATATTGCGTTGAATCTGTGGTTTTATTTTAATAAGGAGATACCGAGTATTTTATAAATATCTTAAGAAAATTTGATTAGAAAAATTTTATATGTAAAAAAGATAAATTGAGTTTGTATAGTATTTGTTCTATCCATTAAAACTTTGTAACAATTTTTTTGTTTTGTGTGTATATACTAATACTTGTGCATGGATGCACAGTTCCACAGCTCCTGTGATGGTCGGAGGACAACTTGGACTCACTTTTTTCTTTACATCTTTACATGGGTTTGGGAGTTTGAAGTCAAGGTACTAGGACTTCAGGGCAAGCACTTTTACAACGGAGTCACCTCAGGTTTTTTATTTTATATATATTTGTGTGAATTTGAATGTATGTTTGTAAACCACATGTGTGTAGGTGCTTATTGAAGCCAGAAGGGGGCATTGAATTCCTTGGTATTGGAGTTACAAACAGCTATTAGTCACCTGATATGGGTGCTGAGGACCAAACCTGTGTCCTCTGCACTAGCAAAAAGTTTTCTTAACTCCCAAGCCATCTTTCCAGGCTCCCTCTGCCTCAGTTTTTAAGACAAAAATAATTACAGGATATATACAGGGTTCACTATGGGATTAGGTTAAATTGTGAGGACTGACGACATAATAAAGTTCACTTCGGATGCTTTGACAGTGTAATACGTGTCATTGTTTGCAGATCCTTATCACTGCTCAGCTCTCAGCTCTTACAGCTTCCTTTCAGGGTTTTTTTTGTTTTGTTTTGTTTTTCAAAACGGGGTTTTTCTGTGGCTTTGGAGCCTGTCCTGGAACTAGCTCGTGTAGACCAGGCTGGTCTCGAACTCACAGAGATCCGCCTGCCTCTGCCTCCTGAGTGCTGGGATTAAAGGCCAGCGCCACCACCGCCTGGCCCTTTCAGTTTTTGAGGTGTAATCTGTTTCATTTGGTTTCTAAATGGCCTTATTATATACTACTCCCTCCTTCTTTCCTGTCTCTCTCTTCTGTTTCTGTCTGTTTGTCATCAGGCCTGATAACCCAGAACCTTCACAGAGGAAGGAGAGAGATTTGACTCCAGGAAATTTTATTCTGACCTCTACACATAGGCTGTGACGCTTGCCCAGCCATTTTGCAAACCCTCTCCTTCTTTCGTTCCATCCTTCTGACCTTCCATGCTTCCATCCTTTCGTCCTTCTGTCCTTCCTTGGAATAAAGTCTTGCTGTGTTGCTCAGGCTGGCATCAAACAGTGTTCCTCCTGTTTCAGTTTCTCAAGTAATGAGGGTCACATACCACCATATACCCAGATGCCCTCCTTTTAAAAGTCTGAATAATGTCCAAATATAGAACACATTTCCTTTATTCATCCATTGATGAACGTCTAGATCATTTACAATCTTGGCTGTTGTGAATATTGCTATTGTGAATGTGGTCTGCCAAATATACGTAGTTTATTCCTAGAAGTGTGACTTCTTAATCATAGAGTAGTTTTTTAAAATTTTGTTTGTACTGGTATGATATAAGCATGCTACATGTAGGCAGAGGTCAGAGGATAGCTTCCAGAAGTTAGTTCCCTTCTACTATGTGGGTCATAAAAGTTAAACTCAGATCTCCAGGCTTGGCAGTAGTCAGCACATTTACTCACCAAGAAGCCATCTCACCTGCCTCTGCAGTTTTTATTTTGAGGAACCTCCATCCAGGCTTCCATAGTGTTCTGTCTTTTTAATTTTTTTTTTAACTTTTTTTTTCTTTCAATAGGCTCTCACTAAACTGACTGGCCTGAAACTCGTTCTGTAGACTGGGCTGTCCTTGAACTTAGAGTATCCACCTGCCTCTGCCGCCTGAGTATTTAGGATTAAAGGCTTGCACCATTGATCGCAGTGTGTTTTTTTTATGTTCCTACCCACAGCATGCAGCAGTAATTTCTTTACGTTCCTACTACCACTGGTTTTTCATCTGGGTTTTTGTTTCATTTGTGGTTTATTGATAATAATTATCTTAGTAGGAGTGAGGGCACTAATTATGGTTTTGACTCTGCATTGGTGATGCTGAGGATTTTCTTACATGCTTACTGGCCATGTGTGTATCATCTCTGAGAATATGTAACCCAGGGACCATGTGAGCTTCCACAGACCTGCTCATTTTTTAAATTGGGTTTCTTTTTGGACCTGGCATGGTAGTTCATGTCTGTAATCCCAGCACTTGGGTTATAGAAGCAGCTAGATCTCTGTTCTGCATGTTTGATCCCATCTTGCTCTCTAAATAGTGAGTCCCATACTAGCCAGGGCTACATAGTGATATCCTGTTTCAAATGTTGGGGAGTATGTAGGTGATTTTTTTGTTTGTTTTATTTTTGAGATTGAATCTCACTGTGTACCTCTGGCTGTTCGGAACTCAGAGATCTGCCTGCCTCTGCCTTCTAAGCACTGGGCCTAAAGGTGTGCGCCACTATGTCTAGCTAAGAGGTGGGATTCTTTTGAGATTTTTTTTTTCTTATATATAAGCATAGTGTAGCTTGTTTGGGTTGGCTTAGAACTTGAGTTGTAGACCAGGCTGGCCTTGAATTTGGAATAATCCTTCTGTTTCTGACTTTAATGCTAGGGCTTAGGCATGCACGACTATGTCTGGTTTAAGAAACATACCTGCCTATATATGTAGCTATTTTATATCTCTCTATATAAATGTGTTTGTGTGTGCATGTGTGTATTATTGATCCAGCATCTATGTTAGGCTTGGCTTCCTCTGTGTTGGGATTACAGGTGTAAATCACTATATTTAACTTACAGGAATTTTTTATATTCTGGATATTAATCCCTATTCAGATGTTTTCCCTGATTCTGTGGTTGCTTGTCCACTGTTTACTCTTTTTGTTTCTTTGGTTTTTAGAGACAGGGTTTCTCTCTGTAGCTCTGGCTGTCCTAGAACTCATTCTGTAGGCCAGGCTGACCTCAAATTCAGATAACTCTTTGCTTCTGCCTCCGCAGTGCTGGGTTTAAAAGTGTGTGCTATCACCTCCTGGCTTCCTCATTTTTTTTTTTTTTTAGTATTTGTTTATTTTAGTAGATTGTTCTTATTATGTGTATGCAGGAGCCTCATGGAAGTTAGAAGAGGCGTCAGATCCCTTGGAATTAGAGCCAGACAGCTGTGAGCTACTGTGGGTGCTGGAACTGAACTCCAGTTCTGGGAGTAGCAAGTACTCTTAATTGCTGAGCCATTTCTCCAGCTTTGCTTTGCTACTTGAAGCTTTTTTTTATGATTTATTTTTTTATTTTATGTGTATTGGTGCTTTGCTTCCATGTATGTCTGTGTGAGGGTGTTGAATCCCCTAGAACTGGAGTTACAGACAGTTGTGAGCAGCTGAGCCATCTCTCTAGTCCAGCTTAGAAGTTTTTAAGTTTAATGAAGTATATTTTGCTTTTGTTGTGTTTTGATATCATATCCAAGAAATTGTTGTCTAGTCTAATGCTGTGATATTTTCCACCTGTATTCCAAGAGATTTATGTCTTTAGGTTTTAATATCGGTGTCTTCAATCTATTTTGAGTTAATTTTTAAATTTCCCCATGATCATTTTCAAAGTATTAGTGAAGTAGAGTGATTTAATGTGAGTCTTGTCAGTCTTACTGCCTGCTAACCTCGAAGGCTTAAATATCCTCTAATTTAACATGTATTTATTTCCTTAAAGAAAGATAATTAGTTATCTTTTATGGGGACAGAAAGACCTGAAGGCAGTAAAAATAATACATGATAGTTGCAAGAATAAATAAAATAGTAAGAAGCTTAAGGCAGAAATAATAGGCAGGTTGGTGTGTGCCTGCAGGTTGGTGTGTGCCTGTAGCCATTGCTACTTCCACTTTCTGGGGAGGCAGAGGCAAGAAGATTTTTACAAGCCCAAGGTTTCAGGAATGGCCTAAGGAGTGTAATGAGCCTCCTCCACCCTAGTGTGTGTGCATGTGTGTACAAATGCACTTGTTCATGAGAACACCTTTATAGATGAGAGGTTGATACCAAGTTTCTTCCTCTGAAGCAGGTCTCTCACTGAACCTAAACTTGGAGCTTGCCATTTTGCTAGACTGACTAGCAAGTAAGCCTCAGATCTCTCTCTCTTGCCCTCCAGCTCTAGGCTACACGTGCATGCTGTCAAACTCATCTTTTTATGTGGGTCCTCATGCATACATAACAAGCTCTTTACTCACTGATTCATTTCCTAGTTCCCCCTTGTTCTCTTTTTAAGATATATTTTTGTTTTAGTTGTGTGTATGTCTGTGATTATGTGCACATGAGTGCAGGTGCCTACAGAGGCCAGAAGAAAACATTGGATCTCCTAGAGCTGGAGTTACAGGCATTTGTAAACTACCCAATGTACATGCTGGTTCTGAATTCGGGTCCTTAGATCATGAAGCACTTAACCCTAGAGCCATCTTTTTTGTTGTTAAAATGTTTCTTCTCTCTTCTATGCTATACTTGAAATAAAAATACTAGCCGGGCGATGGTGGCGCACGCCTTTAATCCCAGCACTCGGGAGGCAGAGGTAGGCGGATCTCTGTGAGTTCGAGACCAGCCTGGGCTACAGAGCTAGTTCCAGGACAGGCTCCAAAGCCACAGAGAAACCCTGTCTCGAAAAACCAAAAAAAAAAAAAAAAAAAAAAATACTAATAAGAATTCAGGCAGCTTAAACCAGGGGAGAGTACACTGAAATGAAATGACAGTGAAAGTCAGCTATACTAGCTGGTTCCATATTTAATAGCAGGAACTAGGAAGAAGTTGGAACTAAGAAAATGGTGTTGCCTTGGAACACTGAGTTTAAGGAGCTGCCTACTAGGAGTCTCACAGCGTCTCACATGGTTTTACATTATGGGTATAGTCTTCAGGCAAGAATAGAGTCTTGATCAGAGATCTTGGTCATGAATCATCTTCATAAACTGAACCATGGATGTGTACACATGGGTGCAGGTGATTACAGAATTTATTTGAGAAATGAATTTAAGTCAGACTCAGAATTTCTTGTATATCACAGCGAGACTCTGCTGAGAGTCTATCCTGGTTCTTTCTTGTTTTACGATTCAAAACTAGAGAAACCAGATTTTGTGGATCATGGTGATTGTGAAGGCAGGAGGATCACATGTATGTCATGAAGCATGCATATATCTGCCTTACTCGTGGCCCATGTCCTTCTTCAGTTTAAAATCATTTCCAGTTGACAATGCTGCATTCCATGGAATCCTTAAATTTGCATTTAACATGTATGTTTTTATTTTTTTTTTATTACTTTTGAAACTTTATAGTTATGGCTGGTTTTGAATTCACAAAAGATCCACCTGCTTCTGGAGTCTTACCTCACTGTTAATTTCAGAGTTTCTTTGTTTTTGTTTTTTTAACAGGTTTTGCACTGATTGCAAAAATAAAGTTCTCCGAGCATACAATATCCTCATTGGTGAACTTGACTGCAGCAAAGAGAAGGGCTACTGTGCTGCACTGTATGAAGGCTTGCGGTGCTGTCCACATGAGCGACACATACATGTTTGCTGTGAAACAGATTTCATTGCACATCTCTTGGGTCGTGCTGAGCCAGAGTTCGCAGGAGGGTATGAGTATGTAGTTTGCTAGAATGGGCTATCTAGCGCTTTGCTTCATTTTATTACTCAAAGTTTGTTTCTATCACCTCTGCCTCACTACATAAGATATATGTACAGATTAAGGTGTCCTGTAAAGATTGATTTCTTAATTGAATGAAACTATGGGCAAAGTATTTTGGTGTTTGGTTTATTCCTCTGCTCCTCATTTCTGGAAAAGAGGTAGGCTTTTATTATAGATTATCATTTTTGCTTGAAAATGATTGAAAAGAATGCTTCTTCATGCATCCTGCTTTATCATGTTTA
Organism: Microtus pennsylvanicus; assembly: GCF_037038515.1. NCBI lineage: Eukaryota > Metazoa > Chordata > Mammalia > Rodentia > Cricetidae > Microtus > Microtus pennsylvanicus. Next base: position 36,712,073 of record NC_134589.1, read on the forward strand.
GATTTTATTCTCAATGATGGTTTTGCATAGAAATTAGGTTTTTGCAACAAGGAGTTAAGAAGTGCTTTTTTGAATGTAATTCATGGACTGTGTATATTATTATTCCATTATTAAATGGTAGAACAGCCTAAATTAATATCTCTGGCTTTGTAATGAGAATAAAACTGGAATTAAATTATTCATAGTTATACATCAAACCCATTTTCCCTTTGGGTTTTATGTCAACTCTCTTTTGAGTACTGGTTTTCATCTGGAAGTTGTTAAATTCAGAAGCTCACTATAGTACTGTGAATACTTCTGCTAGACTGGCACTATAGAGGCCTTGTCTTGATTGAATCACTTTGGAATTGCCTCCCCCCGATTCATTGTCAAACCAACTTACCAAAAAATGGTTAAATTTTACTATAACTGGAAGTTGAAAGGAGTCTACCATGTCTACTGTGAGATACACACTTCCATGACTTCTCTAGGCTCCAAAACCATGTCCTTAGAGCCAGTTCCTGAATTACCTTACTTTACCAATATTAGAATTCAGTTATTGAATGTACATTTCTCAATGGTTAAAAGTGTGTGTGTGGTGTGTGTGTGTGTGTGTGTGTGTGAGAGAGAGAGAGAGAGAGAGAGAGAGAGAGTGGGGGGGGGACACGGACAGACAGGGGGGAGAGAGAGAGAGAGAGAGAGAGAGAGAGAGAGAGAGAGAGTGGGGGGGGGACACGGACAGACAGGGGGGGGGAGAGAGAGAGAGAGAGAGAGAGAGAGAGAGAGAGAGAGAGAGAGAGAGAGAGAGAGAGAGAGAGAGAGAGAGAGGCAGGCTGGCTGGCTGTGTTTAAAGTCTGGATTTTCAAGTTTTACTGTTTCGGTTAAGGAATTAGAAATTAATGTTGAATTGTACTGAATAGGCGAAGAGAAAGGCATGCTAAGACAATAGATATAGCTCAAGAAGAAGTTCTGACCTGCTTGGGAATTCATCTTTATGAACGACTGCATCGGATCTGGCAAAAACTCCGGGCTGAAGAACAAACATGGCAGATGCTCTTCTATCTTGGTGTTGATGCTTTACGTAAGAGCTTTGAGGTGAGAACAGTGAATTCTGACTGGGATTTATTAGTCATGGCCTAATCTTTTTTCTTTTCTTTTTTTTCCCTTGGTTTTTCAAGACAGGGTTTCTCTGTAACTCTGACTGTCTAGCAGTCCTAGAACTAGCTCTGTAGACAAGGCTGGCCTCAAACTCATAGAGATCCACCTGTCTTTGCCTCCTGATTGCTGGGATTAAAGGTGTGTGCCACCACCTGGCTTTTTATTTATTATTATTATTTTTTTTTATATTTTTATTTTTATTTTATTTTTTTTAAGAGGGTCTTTCTGTGTGGTCTTGCTCTGGCCTCAGACCTGCAGTGATGTTCCTTTCTGGTTGTAGAAGGCTAGAATTCTAGGCATGATCTGCCATCCCTGATTAAAAGGTTGGACTGGGCCACAGTGCCTCAGAAAGCTGATGTTCACTGATATACGACTTTGTCTGAGGGAAGGGGAATTTAGACGTTAGTGGGGTTTTCTTTCCTTTTTAGTCCTGTTTTTCCTTTTTTGCAGTATTGGTTTTCATTGGAAAACCGAAGTTAAAAAGATGTTGCTAAGGAGCAGGGAGCTGGCTCAGCAGCTAAAGACAATTGCTGCCAAGACTGACAACAACCTAAGTTTGCTATCTGGGGCTCATATGGTAGAAGGAGAGAATCGCTTCTTACAAATTGAGAATTATGAATTCAAGGCTGGTCTCGGTTACATAGTGAGACTCTGCTTACGGGAAAAAAAAAACGAAGAAAAATGCTGCTGCTCTGAAGTAGAGCTAATGGAAAGGCAGCCAGGGAACAGAGTTAGAAAATTTTCACAAGTCTTAGTTTGTCTCATGACAAATAAGCAAATATAATATACATGACATGATAGTAAAGATACTTTTAGAGCAGCGGTTCTCAACCTTCCTCATGCTGCGACCTTTTAATACAGTTCCTCATGTTGTGGCAACTCCGACCATAAAATTATTTTTGTTGCTACTTCAGAACTGTAATTTTGCTACTGTTATGATGTAAATATCTATGTTTTCTGATGGTCTTAAGTGATCCCCCCAGGTTGAGAGCCCCTATTTAGGGGCTCATGCCGTGACTCAGTACTAGAATGCTTGCCTAGTGTTCAGGAGGACCTGAGTTCACTTCACACACACACACAAAAGGAGCTGCTTTTAAAGAACATTGGAAGCTTGTATTTGTAATGCTGCTATTATGTATAGTGCCTTTGATTTGGTTATCTTTCAGTTATATTCATAGAACATGTGTATTTGGTTAATGACTGTTTTGTATATTAGGTATATAAATTGATGGTTGTAAGCCTTTGAGTTGCTTGTCCTTTTGAAAATAGGATGAAACCATTTACTCATCCATAAAAATCATAAGTATTCTGAAGAGTCTGAGTAAATTTATATTGACTTTTGGTTTTTAATGTTTTTAATGTTTGTATCATCGAGATCAGATAATCTAGTTTGGTTATATAGTCTTTTAATATAGAATAAATGGAAAAGCTGAGTTTGGTGGTGCACACCTTCAGTCTCAGCATTGTGTGTTCAAGAATTGCCTGGTCTACATAGCAAGTTCCTTGATTTTAAGGATTACATAAACTTTTTCAAATAATGATGATAATAGTAAATAAATATATAATAAATGGGGTATTGGAGAGGTGGATCAGTAGTTAAAGAGCACTTGCTGCTCTTCTAAAGGATCTGGTTCAATTCCTAGTATCCACATGGAGTTACCTTCTGTAACTCCAGTGTCCCAGGGAATCTGATACTCTTCTGGAGATCATGGTACCAGGTGGTACACAGACATACATGCAGACAAAAAAAAAAAAAAAGTAGACTAATGAATGGGGCTAGAGAGATGGTTATGCAGTTAAAAGAGCTTACTATTTCAGAGGACCCAGGTTCAGTTTTAATACTCATGTGGTGACTCATAACCACCTGTAACTCTAGTTCCAGGGAATCCATTCTCTAATGAAAGCCACAATTTAAAAAAAAAAAGGCTAGGGATAGATCATAGTGTTTCTGGGTTCAGTCCTCCATAATAAGGAGATGGGGTATGTGTATATAATGTGGATAAGTAAAACTAGAATATTGCTGACTTGAATAGCAGTGCGGTTTTTTCTTATAATGTACAACTGTTCATTAACTTCTTGAGTCAATTTTTAAGACATTATCATTTAAAATATTAAAACACATGGACATCTCAGTTTGATCTTCAGCACTACAAAAAAATTAAAATTGAAATTTGTTTTTGCTGCCCATGGTGGCTCATGTATAGTTCCTGCACTTGAAGACTGTTGCAGAAGTGCCCTATGTTCAAGGCCAGTTTGAGCTACAGAGTGAGACTGCCTCAGAAAACAAGCAAAACTTGAAGATTTGTATGGAGACTGTCTGAATTTACTGCATATAAAATACTAGTTGTGTGTGTGTGATATTTAAAAGTGAGAATTCCCTTGAAAAGATGAAGGAAGTTATGACTGATGTTCACACTCACCTTTGTTTTATAGATGACTGTGGAGAAAGTACAGGGTATTAGCCGCCTGGAACAACTTTGTGAGGAATTTTCAGAGGAAGAACGAGTTAGAGAACTCAAGCAAGAAAAGAAACGCCAGAGACGGAAGAACAGACGAAAAAATAAGTGTGTGTGTGATATTCCTACTTCCTTACACACAACAGATGAAAAGGCAGTAAGCCAGGAGAAGGTGTGTGTGCTGCTTTGGGTAGAAGAAAGACTTTGTAGATTTGGGTATTTTACTCTGCTTTTCTAGATAAGTTCCTGTAATTTGTGTATTGACTTTTCCCCATAATCATGTGGGAGCCACAATATTTAATGCATGCATTTGTTTTATAAAGGCAGTGTGTTGGATAGTTATCTCTCTACAGCAAAGTCAAAATAATGGAATATTAGCTTTGTGAATGACCTAGACCAGTTCTCAACTTCAGAATCTCCTATCTCTTAAAGTACACAAACTTATTGTGGGTTCTACTTAATCAGTGTTTACTGTAATAAATATTAAATTGGAGGAATCATAGATAATTTAAATCGTAAGCCTACTTTATAGTAATTAAATAAGATTTAAAAAATACCATGTGCACATAATGAGACTTCATCTCAGAAAAAAAGTAAGTTTTCAACATTCTGGCTATTGTTTCAAAATGTAAGGGTTTTTTCTCCCCTTTTAATTATGGATGACAAATCCTGTCTTTTTTTTAAGTGATAAATTGACTTTATTCATTTTTAAGGAATTAACCTGCTAAATACACAAATTTGAATAAGCTTGTCTCAATCATTCTTTGAAGTGAAATTACTGTTTTTAATTCAGCTTGCAGCTCAAATAGGATAGATTTTCTTGAGAGAGTTCTTGTAGCTTGGGTATGTGTCAGAAGATTTTTGCTTACTGTTTAACAAGGAAAGGATACAGTGACTTCTGTATATTTCCCTTGTGCTGCTCATGACTTACTAAGGCACTATCGCTGTTAGATTAGCAGTAAAAGGAACGTAGCAACATCGTAGTAACTCCTTTGGGGTAAGAAGACAAAGAGCATTGATAACCTAATTTGCTTGATACTGGTAACTTTTTTTTAAGGTATTATTTATTTATTTGCTTTGGTTCCCCCGCCCCCTTTTTGATAACTCTTGTTTTCTGATGGTTTACAGTAAAGTAGCTTAGTACATTTTCTTTCTCATTTTTCTTTCTGGGACAGGGTTTTTCTGTGTAGCCCTAGTTGTTCCAGAACTCGGCTCTGTTTACCAGATGGTGTGTGTCACCACTACCTGGCCCTCCTTTTTTGTTTTTGTTAATTTTTTTTTTTTTTATTTTGAGATAGGATGTCACTCTGTTGCCTAGGCTAATCTGGAATTCACTATGCAGCTCAGATTGGCTTTAAACTTGCAGCAGTAGCCTGGCATGGTAGTGTATACCTTTAATCCCAGCACTTAGGAGGCAGAGACAGATGGAACTCTGTGAGTTCCAGGCCAGCCTCATTTATATAGTGAGTTCTAGACCAGCTAGGGTTATATAAGGAAACCATTTCTCAAAAACTTGGGACAGTCCTCCTGTCTCAAATGCTGGGATTACAGAAATGAGCTTCTGGCTAGTTGCAGTGATGTTTTTTTTCCCCATATGGATACTCTTCATTTTTTAATCTTAGAACTGCTTTTTAATTAATTAGAAATTAAAATTTAGCCCTTATGGAAGTAAATCTTTGTATTGTCTCTTAATGTCCATCCTCAAAGGAAACAGACTTCATTGAAAATAGCTGCAAAGCCTGTGGCAGCACTGAAGATGGTAATAGTTGTGTAGAAGTAACTGTTACCAACGAAAATACATCGTGTACCTGTCCTAGCAGTGGCAATCTCTTGGGGTCCCCTAAAATAAAGAAAGGTGAGTAAATAAATCTTTTTAAAAATAACTCTTGCTGGACCCTGTATGGGTCTGAGCTAGGTCCTCTGCATATACGTTATGGTTGCGTAGCTTGGTGTTCTTGTGGGACTCCTAAGAGTGGGAGTGGAGGGTGCCTCTGACTCTTTGCCTTTGCTTGAACAGTACTGTAGACTAGCCTACTGGTTGCCTCGTCCAACCTTGATAGGAAGGTGTGTATCTAGTTTTATTGTAATTTGTTATGCTGTGTTGTCTTGCTATCCCTGAGGGGCCCACATCATCATCATCATTACTATTTACTTTTTTTTGAAGGGAAACAGGAGGAGTGGATCTGGGGCGGGGGACTGGGAGGAGAGGAGGTAGGGGAAACTGCTCGGTTTTATAAAGAACAAAAGTTAAAAAAGATAATTCAAAAGGAAAACACTCCTTTTGTTGGACATAGTGGTACATAATTTTAATCCCAGAACCAGGAGGTCAAAACTATTTTTTTAATGATTTTTTATTTTTATGTGTGTTGGTGTTTTGCCTCCATATAAGTCTGTGTGAGGGTGTCAGAGCCCCTAGAACTGGAGTTATAGATAGTTGTGAACTGCCATGTTAATTCTGGGAATAGAACCCAGTAGTTTTTTTGGAATTAGAATTTGATTTTGTTTTTTGAGACAGGATTTCTTAGTGGTCCTGACTGTCCTGGAACTCGCTGTGTAGATCAGGCTGACCTCAAATTCAGAGATATGCCTGTCTCTGCCTCCCAAGTGCTGGGATTAAAGATGCATACTGCCACCACGTTGCTGGAATTAGAATTATAAAGTTGCTTTATCACCTCAAAAACTACCGTACAGGGGCTGGAGAGATGGCTCAGCGGTTAAGAGCACTGGCTGTTCTTCCAGAGGTCCTGAGTTCAATTCCCAGCAACCACATGATGGCTCACAACCATCTGTAATGAGATCTGGTGCCCTCTTCTGGCCTGCAGATGCACATGCAGTCAGAACACTGTATACATAATAAATGAATAAATAAATATTTAAAAAAACCCAAAACTACCGTACAATTTAGTCTGATATTTAATATTTCTTACAAAAAACAAAATATGGAAATATTTTCATTACTTATTTTCTGTAGGCAATAAGTTTGATATTTTTCTCTGGACTCTGAATTTTTATTTTTCCTTGCTCTATTTTCAGGCGTATCTCCACACTGTAATGGTAGTGATTGTGGATATTCATCTAGCATGGAAGGAAGTGAAACAGGTTCTCGAGAAGGTTCAGATGTTGCCTGCACTGAGGGAATTTGTAACCATGATGAACATGGTATGCTCGGGTTTAAGATTTCTAATTAATATCTACTACATGGCTGATAGAATATCATAAATAGGAAGGGTTATTAATTTTTGCAGGTGAAGATTCCTGTGTTCATCACTGTGAAGACAAAGAAGATGATGGTGATAGTTGTGTTGAATGTTGGGCAAATTCTGAAGAAAATAATACAAAAGGAAAAAATAAAAAGAAGAAAAAGAAAAGCAAGATGTTGAAATGCGATGAACATGTAAGTGTGGTGATTTGTAATTAGTAATTTTTATAGTTGAAAACAACCTATTTTCCTTGAATTAGTGGTGGTGTAGGCAGGCCTTTAATCCTAGCACTCGGGAGGCAGAGGCAGGCAGATCTCTTGAGTTTGAGATCAGCCTGGTCCACAGAGTGAGTTCCAGGACAGCCAGAGAAACCCTGTCTTTTAAAAAAACATGTTTTATATAAATTCATTGATTGTTCATCTTGTGGATGTGGATATGGGGGAGGAAGTGTTTATTTGTCCAGAAGATCATGTGAGTCACAAGTCACAGATCTGGTTAATACTTTTTTTTTACTTCATAATTTATAAAAAATTTCCTTTAGATATATTTATTTTACATGTATGAATGTTTTACCTTCATGTATGTCTGAGTACCTCGTGCTGCAGAGGATAGAAGAGAATGCAGGGGGTTCCTTGGGAATTGGAGTTTGGATGAGTGGGTGTCACCATGTGGGTGCTGGGAATCGAACCTGGATCCTCTGTTAGGTACTCTAAACTCCTGAGCCATCTCTCTAGAATCTATCATTTTAATTAGCTATATAATCTTGAAAACTAATAAATTTAGTTTTTCTGTTTGCAAAAATGAGGATAATAGACTTGTTTTAGGTTCTGTGAAGATGAAGTAAGATCATACATACAACAGTTAGCATATCATCTGGAATGGGGTAAGGGTCTTATAAATCAGCTGCAGCTGTTATTTAGTATTACTTCTTAAGGCTTGAAACTTGACTGCAGATCTTTTGTTTTACTGTTCGCTGTCTTGTCTGGAAGCATAGGCTAACCTGCAGCTCACTAGCCACCTGGAAATTTTTGGTTTTCCTTGAATAATAACTGCTACTGTTTTTGCCCCCTTTTTCCTTGGGAAATTTTTTGCCCTGGTTTCAGATCCAAAAACTTGGAAGCTGTATTACAGATCCAGGTAATCGAGAGACCTCAGGAAACACCATGCACACAGTGTTTCACCGTGACAAGACCAAAGATGCACATCCTGAGAATTGTTGCAGCGCTGAGAAGGGTGGGCAACCATTGCCTTGGTTTGACCATAGGAAAAACGTACCACAGTTCACAGAACCTACAGAAATGTCATTTGTTCCTGACTCTGGAAAAGGTGCCAAGAGCTTAGTTGAACTTCTTGTAAGTAGTTCATGATACCTTAATATGAATTGGGGGAGATATTAGAAGCTTTTAGGTAGGGAACAGAGAGAGGTTAAGAAACGAAAGGTGTTGATTCCATCGTTCTTTGGGGACTTAATTTCTCTTCTTCCACTTATGGCTTTTGTAATGTTCTGGAGCACATGTCTTGTTGTTTGTCTTAAAGTAGACCAGTTGGGAGAGTAACAAGTGGCAGTATAGTACTCACCCTTCTATACCCGAAAAGAATAATTAGTATAATCTCAGCACACCAGAGGAAGAGGCAGAAAAGTCAGGAGTTTGACTCATGCTCAGCCACAGAGAGAAGACATCCTGGGATAAGACTGTTTTAAGTCCTCCATATCACACACACACACACAAACACATGCATGCACGCACACACGTGCGTGCAAAAAAAACCCCTAAAATAATAAAGAACCTGAACTAAAGCTTTTATTTCAAGTTAATTCCTTCAGGTGGCATATAGGAAAGTATGATTGGTCTTGGGAGAGTTGTAAAATTGATATCACCTCCTGAAACTTCAGTTGAACTCTACCAGATGTCAGTCAGTGTCCCAGTGTGTAATGTGTGCTGATGCATGAAAAGAAAGACAGTTGCTATCCCTTCCATTATTAAGTCCTGGTGGAACTGTCATTTGGAATATTAAGGATTCTATTGTTGCTTGTTTTATTTTTGTATATGTTGTAAAGTTTAGTGGTGATTCTATATAACATACTTTTTAAGTAAAAAAAAAAAGTTATCTTAATTTGTAGAGATAAAAATCTTTTACTTAGGCCTGGCAGTGGTGGCACATGCCTTTCATCCCAGTACTTGGGAGGCAGAGGCAGGTGGATTTCTGTGAGTTTGAGGCCAGCCCAGTTTACAAAGCAAGTTCTAGGACAGGTTCCAAAGCTACAGAGAAACCCTGTCTCAAAAAACCAAAAAAAGAAAAAAGAAAATCTTTTACTTAATGTATAGAGATAAAAGTTTCAGCATAGGATCAGCTAGAGATAAGTCTGGTTATTTAAATATTGGTTAAATTATTTGCATCCATCTCTTTCTATCTAGTTGTTTTTAAAGGCAGAAGGTATGGTGATAGTCAAGTAGGCTCATAGGTATATAAGGGGTAATTGTAGATACAGTGTTTCAAACCAAGCTGAATTTCAAAGATGGGATGCCATGATGCTTATTTTGTAAGCATGCCAATCAGAGATCATGTGACTGGGTTGGGACTAATTTGTAGTTGCCCCACCAAGTACAGCATTTTGCATTTTTTGTCATGGTCTTAACTGCTGCTTTAATTTGCAGGATGAGTCTGAATGTACTTCAGATGAGGAAATCTTTATCTCACAAGATGAAATACAGTCATTTATGGCTAATAACCAGTCTTTCTACAGCAATAGAGAACAATACCGACAGCATCTGAAGGAGAAATTTAATAAATACTGCCGCTTAAATGACCACAAGAGGCCCATTTGTAGTGGCTGGTTGACAACGGCTGGAGCAAATTAAATAAATAAAATAGCTCTGTCTTTCAATGAAACACACAAGATGACTACTGCGCCTTCTCTTTTAAAAAAAACTCTTAATTTAGTGACTTCTGGCAAAATTTTATCTTAAATCAATGTGATTCCTTGTTTTGGGAGACGGTGGAGGTAACCTCATTCATTTGTTCTTTCTTCAGGCTTGTGTCTTTAGTTGCGTGGCTGCGCAGGCCTGCTTATGATTTAAGCCATCTCTTCATTAAACGTTTCTCTTCCTGTGAGACTTACTAAAGCAACTTAGTGGCAAAAGTAATGTTGTACTTACACCTCTGTACAGAATGACAGTGAGCTGGATATATGGTTTACAGTAGTCATCCACTTGCAAAGTGTCTGGACGCAATGTTAAAGGCAATGTGCAAAATTTAAAATAAAGAGTATTTATTAATACGCATAGTAGAATGTGGTGTACATGTTTCTACTCAGTGTGGTGGTGCTTTAGTATTTGCCACTTGTGAACTTTGTACTTGGCCTGTATTGATGGAGAAGATCATGAAGAGCAAATGAAGATAGAGATGCAGACTGTTCAAGACAGAATTCTTCCTCTGGTGAAACTTGACAACTGAGTAAAGCAGTTTCTCGTCTTGTTCTTAAAGAATAAATGGCTTAAATACTGGCTAGCATCTTCCTTTCTCATGAAACTTGAATTGCTACACTAAAGTTCCCAAAGAGGTAACAGAAACACTTTAAATTCAGAGGCTCATATTGCCCTAAAAGAATGAAAACAAAATGTTGGTAACTATTCATCCTCTAAGACTGACCAGGGAAGGATTCATGAGAGCTGACCACATTGGTTTTTGTACTCGGCCTTACTGGTTTTCCACCCATGAACTCGGTATGGCTTTAAAGTTCATTGCTGTCACAAGCTGACTACTGATAGGGAAAGATTTTCAGGAGTAGCATTTTGCAGCCATGATAGGTCAAATTGGTGATGGGGAGATGACAGTAAGATGCTTCTAAGAACCTAAGTTCCAGCAGGGAGGTGGTGGCACATGCTTTTAATCCTAGCACTGGGGAGGCAGATGGAGGCAGATCCCTTGAGTTTGAGGCCAGCCTTGTCTAAAGAGTGAGTTTCAGGACAGCCACGGATATACAGAGAAACTGTATCAACACCCCCCCCCAAATAAAACCACTTTTATCCCCAGAACACTAAAAAGAGGAGAGACTGTAAATGATGAAACTGGGTAAATGGGCAAAGAGAAAAGGACTAAATTTGTTATATACTGTATGAGACTGTCAAAGAATAAGAAGTAAATTGGATTTAACAAAAGGAAAAAAAAAACAGTGCTGGGCATTAGAGACCTATCCCTGAATATCTCTTACTGGCTTGCTGGCCAACTGGACTCGTGCTCCAGGCCAATGAGAGACCCTGTCTCATAGGAGGTGGGGTCAGTAAGGTGATGGCAGTGGGAAGAAGGTGCTTGCCACCAGGTCTCAGAACCTGAGTCTGATTCCTGGGACCCTCACAAGTTGTCCTCTCTGACCACATGTGGTATGCATGTCCCCCACCAATAAGTGTAAATCTACTGGTTTTTGTTTTGAGACTTGCCATGTAGAGCAGATAGGTCTCAAACTCATAGAGATCTGTCTGCATCTGTCTGTCTGTCTCTCAAATTCTGGGAGGAGTGTGTGCCACCACACCTGTCATAAATGTACTTAGAAAAGTGGACAGTGGGGGCTGAAGAGATGGCTCATAGGGTAAGAGCACTGGCTGCTCTTCCAGAGGTCCTGAGTTCAATTCCCACCAACCACATGGTGGCTCACAACCATCTATAATGGGATCTCGTGCCTCTGCTGCCAGAACACTGCATACTCAATACATAAAATCTTTTTTTAAAAAAAAGTGTACAGTGTTACTGAGGAATTATACCAATTTCCTCTGCCCTCTACACACACGTCTGGCACTTGCATATAAATGCAGTTGGCACACAACAAACAAAAGGTTGAATAGCACCACAAATGCATAATTAGGGTTTTGTGCTTATGTGTTGATAATACTTGGTGGCCCCCAGACAAAAGTAGTAGGACATCACATCCGAGTAGTGGGGCCGGAGTGAATCTTGGGGGCTTCCTACCATTGAATTAGATTTCAAGGGCAAAACAGTCATGCTCGGTGTAGTTTTCATTGTAGGCATCTTTTGTTTGGGCCTCATTATGCAGCTCAGGCTGGCCTTGAACTAGAGATGATTCTCTTAACCTTAGCTGCCTCCATGGTATATCCTGGGTCGTTGATGGCATTTCTTTGGTCAACCTTCTGAGTTGTCTTTAAAATTGGTTGTATGTAGCTGAGCAACATACCCAAACAACTCTGGGAAGATACTCTTAGCTAAGCTATTTTTTTTTTTTACTAGACATTCATTGCCAACTGAGTTACACCCCTGGTTACATGAAATTCCCAAAAGCAACAGTTTTGCCCTTGTGACCATATAAAGAATAGTAGCCAAATGGGTGCTTGTCCAGTGAAATTGTATTTTTTTTTAAAGTGCATTGGTGTTTTCACTTGCATGTATGGTTGTGTGAAGATGTTAGATCCCCTGGAGCTAGAGTTACAGTTGTGAGCTGCCATATGGATGCTGGGAATTGAATCAGTGCTTTTCTGAGCTATCTCTCCATCCCTAAGTGAATTTAAAAAAAAATCAAATCGGGGTGTTACTAGCCCAGAATGTGATTTATAATCATGCCTCAGCCTCCTGGTGCTGGTATTACAGGAGTGCAAAGGCATGGTTGGTGTCTATCTGGACTATAGGTCCAACTCCTGCAACCATAAAGAATGACTATATGAAGAAGGTAGATGGACAGGTTTTTGTTTTTTGAAGACAGTTTCTCTGCGTGTAGGCCTGGCTGTACTGGAACTTACTCTGTAGATCAGGCTGGCCTTGAACTCGGATTTCTATCTACCTCTGCCTCCTGGTGCAGGGATTAAAGGCGCCACCACCACTGGGGGCGGCAACATCAGGCAGTTTTACTGAATAGCTAGAGAATAAAGTGAACCCTACTCTGAACAAAACTGACAACCCGATAATGGAGAATGAAGTAAAGACAGTTGGGCACATTCCTGGCCTAGGACTGGGCTGCAGGTCACACCATCACACCGCTATGTGCCAGTACAGTCATTGTTTTGCTTTTTGTTAAAAGGTCTCATGTTCCAGCTGGCCTGGAGCTCCCTGTAAAAGACGGCCTTGAATTGATTCACCTGCCTTCCATAGCGCTGGCTTATGCTACCAGGCCTTGTGGTAGGGTCGATGCCCCCTACAACAAGTGTGAAGCCCTGTGTTGAGTCGCCTGCACGAAGAAAAAACAAAATCTTATAGGGTATATTGTACATGTCGTTTAAAGTTTGTAAATTTGCTTGCTACATGGTGTTCAAATTGTTAGTTTTTGCCAGTGATCACTGAAGTACATCGTTTAACATTGCCTCCAAGTAGGACTGGGGAGGGTGCTGTCAAGGGCAGATGGAGAACATGGGGCCTGTTAGGAGCAGAACCCAACATACTTAGGTATTTTAACCAAATTAGTTCTTGGTTAGTAAGGCCAAAAGACAGGACCACCGGGTACTGTGCCTAAAAGCCCTTCCTCAGGTCACCTGGTCTTAATGGCGGAAACACAAGCTTTTCTGAACTGAATCCTTGCTATCAAGTCACTCGGGTTTGGAAGGGCACTGGAGTAACCTTTAGGTCCCTCACCCTGGCCTCAGGCCTCTGGAAGTGGAGCTGACTGAGCAAAGGAAGCCTTGCATGCATGCATCCTCTTTCTCCTTCCACCACAAAAGGAGGCGCTCACCAAGAAAGCAAGACCGGAGACTGTCAAGAACCCCTCTCGCGCCGGTGGGCCCCCACCTGAAACGCTGCGGTTTCCGTAGGCCACGGGAGGGGCGGACTCGCGCTGGGGCGTGGCCGGAAGGGGCGGCCCCGCGGCCGCTCAAGAGACACGGCGGCCAGGCCGCGGCGGTCCTCGGGCGCGTGTGGCCGGGTGCCGAGGTCCCGAGGGCGGAGCCCCGGCCGGAGGCCGGCTGCATGGGGGTGGGACTAGACGCTGCTCCGACGTTTGCAGGTTGCCCGCGCCCGCCCCAGCAGTGACCAGGGAGCGGCCGAGCTCAGTGATCTCAGTGCCTGGCTCACCGAACGGGGTGGGCGGACGGCTCGGGACCATGGCCAGAGCCGGCATGGAGCGGTGGCGCGACCGGCTGGCACTGGTGACGGGAGCCTCGGGGGGCATAGGCGCGGCCGTGGCCCGGGCATTAGTCCAGCAGGGACTGAAGGTGGTGGGTTGTGCCCGCACCGTTGGCAACATCGAGGTAAGGCCCCGCTGAACAGCGGGGAAGCTCTGAGGGACGTCGTTTCCACGGGGTAGGGCTCCGAGTGGGGGAGGGGAGTGGCCGGAGCCAGGTTGTGACCCCGCTCTCACCAGCCTGCTACCCCAGGGCCATTTGCAACGGCCTTGAGGGCAGGAGTGATGAATATTTAGTTGCGAGAGGACGTACTTTCTCCCTTAGACCTATTTTGTTTTCTTATTTTTTTTCTTTTCTTCTTTCTTCTTTCTTTTTCTTTTCTTTTCTTTTTTTTAATAAAAAGCCATTCGCTCCTGGTAGCCTGTGCAGCACGGTACCAAGTCCCTGACCCTTGGCATTCTCTCCCTTACCCTGCCATCGTCCGCCCCTACACTGGCAGGTGGAAAGGGGAAGCCAGAGGTCAGGGCCCAACTAGTCAGCCGGGGAGAAGGAAAGAAAGCTGGCTAGCTTTAGTGGTTACGTTAGTTTCCTCTTGTCCCCAGACCTCACACAGTCACACCAGGTAAAGTGCTAGCCAACCAATGAGCAAGAAGCTAAAGGTCTTGAGTGTTTGACCCGCGGGTAAGGGTGGGAGCTAGCTTGTTCGTTCAATTCATATCTGAGGCTCCACTCTTATGCCGTGAGCCTAAGTGGTGACTGCATATTTACTTAGAGATTCTTCTTTTTCTGAGCCTTTTTCCCGAGGTGGGACTGAATAGGTGAAATAGGGCACTGGATATGTAAATCTTGATGGATCCAGAACTCCCTAGTTTTTCTCTTAACATGCTTTTGGGGGTTCTCAGACTTATGAGCAGTATCAACTTTGAAAAGATGAGGAGGAGATGGCCATGTGGGAAAAGACAAGAGAAATTCCCATTATTTGCCCTGGCAGGACCACCACCAGCTCTGTGGGCTAGTCCTTCACTGCAGGGCTCTGTCCTCACTGTGGCTCAAAGTCCGCTCGTAGAAAAGGGACAAGGAGGCCTTGGGTGGAGGCAAAGGGAGAAGGTGTGCAGGAAGAACTGTCCACTCCCCAGTTACTGACTAAAGGTACACTTTATAGCCTCCCAGATAATCCCAAGGTCACCTGGCTCCTCCGTTGCCCCACTTTGCCCCTCCCTTTCCCTGGAGAAGCATAGGACCCAGCCCCCCTCCACCGCACCCGCTTTGAAGCCTAAGGGATTAAGGCCAGGGGATTGGACAACTGGATCCCCTGGTTTGTTGGTTTGTTTGTTTTGTTTTTAGTTTTTTTTTTAATTTTTATTTTATGTGCTTTGGTATTTTGCCTTCAGATGTGTCTGTGTGAGGGTGTTGAACCCCTTGGAACTGGAATTACAGACAGTTGTGAGCTGCCATGTGGGTGCTGGGAATTGAACCCTAGTCCTGTGGAAGAGCTGCCAGTGCTTTTAACTACTGAGCCATCTCTCTAGCCTCCTGTTTTTAGTTTTGATTCCCTAATTCTGAAGCCACTTTTGTCTTCTTTTCCACTTGTCTACCCTAAGCTAGCCAGAAAAGGGAGGCCGTGAATCCCAGGGGAATCTCCAGGCAGATTATTCAGCCTTAGGATGATTCCATGTCATTAAGGGAGAAGTTCTTTGCTGTGTGGGTCTGTCCTTATTTCGGGTCATTTTGGAGAGTAGGTGGAGATGGCAGAGGTGACACACGGAGGGGCGATGACGGGGAGAAGAATATCAAACACACTCAGAGAGCTTTTCTCCCGGGGACTTTGAGTCTGGAGGGGGGATTTCCTGAGTTTCTTGCTCACTATCTCTTTTGTTGATTGATTGTTTTGATGATATTAAAACTAAGAGTTTGGGTTCTGGCATTCTACTGGGAGAAATCCTATTCCCTGAGTAGTTATGCATAGCAAAATCAGGTGGAAGGGGGCTTCTGAGTCCCAGAGGGATACAACTTTTGAATTCACAGAAAGTTAAAGCAGGAAGACCCTGACCTAGAACTTGGGAAGAAGAGGCAGGTGGAGCTCTGTGAGTTGGAGGCCGGCCTGATCTACAGAGCAAGTTCCAGGACAGCCAGGGCTACACAGAGAAACCCTGTCTCAAAACAAAAAACAAAAACAAAAACAAAACAACTAAAAACAAACAAAAAGGCAGAAAATAATTTATTTGGGCACCTGATCAAGCCTTTTATTCCTAGCTTCACTTGCAAGGAGGAAGGGGCTCCCGGCCAGGGCAGATGGCCAAATTGGCTTTCCTCTAGGGCAGCCTGCACCCCCCCCCCCCACTTACACAGTCACCTTCACAAGGCTCAAGTGCCAGCCACTCACTGGCCTCCCACAGCCTGCTTTCTTCCAGCTCCTAAATGTCAGCTCCTGCCGCACGCAGTGGCTCTGCTTTTTCCAGGCTCTGCAGTGTGCTGAGGAACTTGGATATGCACAGGGAGTGTCTAGTGGCAGGTGACCAACTAAGGTGGGGAAAATTGGGGATGAGGGGGTACCTGGGGTTAGACATTCTGACCACATGTAAGGAGAAAGAGGGACTTGATTGAGTTCCACTGAAAGGTGTATACACGACTCACCTTTAAGTTCTGTGTGCCTTTTGTGAAAGGGAGGTGGCAGTTCAGAGCTGAGCCCTTCTGGAGGGACTGGCTGGCTCTAAAGAGAGGTAGAGAATTGGGTCTCTGGGGTAACCAGCTCAGGGCCTCATGGTCCTAATGGAAGAATGATATGGTACTGGGGAGAGAGAAGATAAATCTCCCTTTGTTCCCCGGATCCCTGTCCCCTTCTCTCTCCTTAGCACTGAAGACTTGAGTGTATATGTGAGATTCCTCCTTGATCTGTCTACTGTTCCTCTCCTTCTCTGAGGGAGTGTCTACAACCTATTAGACTTTGACCAAACAGACCAAGCTTTGGGGATGGGCAGACCTAACCTCTCTCATGCAGCCAAAAGGCTGCTGCCACTACAGAGTTCCAATCTGTGCCCTGGGAGGGAAGGCTGACCCTGGGGGAGGAGGTGTGGGAGTGAGCGGCTCACCCCAGTTAGACCCCTGTTGGGTTTCATAGGAGCTGGCTGCCGAATGTAAGAGTGCAGGCTACCCCGGGACTTTGATCCCCTACAGATGTGACCTGTCAAATGAGGAGGACATCCTCTCCATGTTCTCGGCTGTGCGCTCTCAGCACCATGGTGTGGATATCTGCATCAACAATGCGGGCATGGCCCGGCCCGACACCCTGCTCTCGGGCAGCACCAGCGGATGGAAGGACATGTTCAATGTAAGGCTTGTAGAATTGGGGTGGGAGGCTGGGGGGCAGGGGTCAGAGGAGAGTGGGCACCAGGGGCCTAGAAGGCAGAGGGCTCCCGGAGACAGGACTCCAGTAAAAGGGAGCTTCAGTTTCCCACGGAGACATTTTGATTTTCCACTCGCTACTAGTATCACAAGGATAGTAACTGGATAAACACCCTCTCAGCCCCAGATAGTTCTTACACTCTACACTGGTTGTGATGGGATTTGAAGAGATTGCAGGGCAGAGAACTGTAGTTTGAGGAATGTGCCTGCCTGTGCTGGGCACGTGGTCGTAGGGGAAGACAACAGAGATGAGAGGTCATGTTTGCACCTGGCCCCGCACGGCTCAGGCAAATTCACGACAACCTCTGAGCGTCAGTCCCGTCACATCTACTTGGGATAAATGCACATAAATCATCACTATTATCAGCTCTACTGTCCCCAAGTATGATCTACAGAGTGTAGGAGAACACATGGCCTGGTCAAGGGGTGGTCCTTGCTCAAATCCAGGTTAGTTGCTCCCTGCAGTCTGGGCAAATCCTTGATTTCCTTTGAGAAATTGGGAGCCTGTAATACACTTTAGAGAATGTACGGGCCAGGGGCTGGTAAGATGGCTCAGTTGGCAAAGGTGCTTACCATTGAGACCCATATGGTGAGAGAAGAGAGGCAACTCCTGTAAGTTGCCCTTTGACCTCCACATTGGCACTGTGGCATGCACACACACACACACACAAAATAAGTAAATAAATACATGTAATAAGAGCATGTGCGGGCCAGGCACAGCCCCGAGGACATGTGTTTCCATCTTCTGGGCATTGTGGGGTGGCGTTAGGGTATGAAAGCATTTGAGAGGCTGAGAGCACTGTCTTAGCGCTCTCTATGTCTGGTATCAGTAGGCTAGTACTAATAGGTCCTTGGAAGGGAAACAATGAACAAAGAAAATGAAGCTGTGACCTCAGTCTTCTGGATCAGAATCATAGCCCTCGTGTGCAGAGGCACATGTCTCAGCCTGGACCTCAGCTTGCCCATCTGTGAGATGAGGGACTCCTAAGTCCCCAAGGCCCCTTTGTCTTGAATATTACCTAAATCCCTTAGCCCCATCCTAGTAGGCCAGACCCAGGAGGCTTCCACCACGCTCCTAGGGACTCATTTGTCTTCCTTATGCCTCACAATCCCACCCTGTTAAAAGGACCAGAAACAGGCTGAGCCCTTTCCGCATCCTAATACCCCAATGTTGCTGCTACCACAAGCACGCAGGCAGGTTCTCACTGAGGGCATGCTGTCCCGAGGCCTGGGGGACACTTGATAAAGCAAACCAGCTAATCTGCCAGCTGTCCCTCCTCTGGAGAAGAGAGAAGAGGAGGCAGGAGGGCCCCTGAGGACAGCTTTATCACTACTGGCCCCTCTGGCAAGGCTAATGGGTGGAGCAGACAGCAGACAGGCCCTTTGTGGCTGATAGCCTTAGATCTCTGCTCTGTGAAGGGTGGGGGAGGTCACCTCTGCCAGGAGTGGCAAGTGACCCCACCCACTGGATTCCCCACACCTGGACTTGTTGCTGGGGTATAGGTTAAAGGCCTGTGAGCCTCCCCCACATATCATTGGTGGGAATTACCAGGGAGCAGGATGGCCGAGGAGGGTAGGGAGAGGAGGCTTCTGTGTGTAAGGAAAGGTTTAGGCCATTTCAGGAAGGGTTTCAGTTTGTTTAGGAGGGAGCAGGTCTGGACATTGCCCCTGAGAAGGATGGCTGGTTTCCTGAGGCCGAGGTCTGACTGTGGCAGAGATGGCTGGCAGAGTGTCCTGGGCATGGGTGGGAGGGTTATTTCTACAGGAACTCAGCCAGGAAAAGAGCTGTTTCTACTGTCTTCAGGGGGTGGTAGCTGTGAGGGGTGGGACCCCCCACAGAGAACGCATGCTACTCCCGCCCCCTGGTGCCCTGCAACTCCGTCACCTATTCGGTTGGGCCCAAGCCGGAGACATTCCATTGCCCTCCCTGGCCCGCAGGTGAACGTCCTGGCCCTCAGCATCTGCACTCGGGAAGCTTATCAGTCCATGAAGGAGCGGAATGTGGACGACGGGCATATCATTAACATCAACAGGTGAGGCCCGGAGGCCTAAGCTCAGCACAGGTCTGTTCAGCAGTGACCCACCTGTCTCAGCTCCTTAACCTCCAAATGGCAGTTTCTTTGGTAGTAAGACAGGCGTTTAATATCTAAGTGGCATGATGCTGACCAAGGGAAGAGCAGACAGCTCAGCCCCTGCCCTCCATGGCCAATTCAGATCCAGGGATAAACCCGCCTTGTGGGCCGAAGACACTGCACGGGCTCTAGCATAGGAGAGCCCATTGTCTATTGAGGGGCATGGGGACAACCCCAGAGACCTCCCAGCACAGCCCTGCCAGTGAGCACACAGACAACATGGTGAGGCTCCTGTTAACCTGTCTGGCTGCAGAAGGGAGTACACAGCCAGCCGGACAGCTTCAAGGCAAAGCCGGTTTCAGGAGCTGCATAGACAAGAGACTAGATTTCCCAGACAGTGGTGGCGCATGTCTTTAATGCCAGAACTCCCAGAGGCAGAGGCAGGCGGATCTCTGTGAGTTTGAGGCCAGCCTGGTCTACAGAGAGAGTTCCAGGACAGCTAGGACTGTTACACAGAAAAACCCTGTCTTGAAAAACCAAAAACTGAACTGTAGGGGTAACCATCAGAAGTCCCCCCAGCAAGGCTTCCCTGTTGGCCTCTGGGTAACGAGGCTGACCAGGGTGCTAGGAATACTGCCTGTGTCTATGGAACTTTACTCTCTCCTCTCTCCCTTCCCTTCTTCCACCCAGCATGTGTGGCCACCGAGTCCCACCCCAGTCTGTCATCCATTTCTATAGTGCGACCAAGTATGCCGTCACTGCATTGACAGAGGGACTAAGGCAAGAGCTTCTGGAGGCCCAGACCCATATCCGGGCCACGGTGAGGCTGTGGTCTAGCCCTGGTGGGAATGGCACGGGCCCAGCCCTCCTGCCTGCACATGCCCAGAAAGGCCTGCTGAGAGCCTTGGGTTCAACTGAGTGCACAAGTCCTGGGTGCTTCTGCTCCTTACAAGGACAGTCTCCTCCCTTCATTCACCTAGAACCCAGGGTCAGATTTACACTGTTAGTGGGAGGGGCTGACTTGAAGGGAGCCTGGAGTGAGACTAAGGGAAATCAGATACCACCGTGACTGGAGGCCAGCACTCTGGCCCCTTCCTTAGAAGGCCACATGACTTTGGGTAAATCACTGAATCTCCCAAAGCCTCAATTTTCACATCTGTGAAATGGAATAATACTTATCTGGTTATGAGGTTAAGCAACACCACTTTGTAAAGCGTTAACCAAATATATAGGAACAGCTCCATGTGTATACAGGGTATTCTGAGAGGTGTCAGTTGGAGCTCTCAGTGGTGACTTTGGACTTTGGAAGGAGGAGGACAATTGACATGAGGCAGCTGTCCTTGTGAATCTATCCTTTCCCTTCTACCTCATGACCTGCTGAAGCTCAGGCTGAGCAGGACCTCTCTGTTGGCCCAGTGTATCTCTCCAGGCTTGGTGGAAACACGGTTTGCCTTCAAACTCCATGACAAGGACCCCGAGAGAGCAGCAGCCACCTATGAAGACATAAAGGTGGGGCCTTCTTCTGGACCCAGTAGAGCCCCCCAGTCCTTAAGTACCCTCAGGCTGTCCTCTCTGCCTAGCCTATCACTCCTTGAGGGTTAGGGTGAGGTGGGGAGGAACTTGGGTCACTTCTGCCCTTGTCTCAACCCTTTCCCCCGGTGCTCGCTCTCAGTGTCTCAAACCGGAGGATGTGGCTGAGGCTGTCATCTACGTCCTCAGCACCCCCCCACATGTTCAGGTGAGTCTGCCCTTAGCTCTTTACCACTGGGAGCAGCCCAAGAGTGCCCAGGGAGTCCTTTAGGGGGTGACTGCCTCAAATCGTCTGCCTTCCACAGGTTGGAGACATCCAGATGAGGCCCACAGAGCAGGTGACCTAGTGTTCTGTGGGGAGCTCCTGACTTCCCCACCCTTCACGGCTTGCCTCCTGCCTCTGGATTTTAGGTGTTGATTTCTGGACCCTGGATCTTACTTTCTGTATCCACTCCACTAGGGATAGGAAATTTGTCAAATTATTCTGTTTATACTTGTGAACAAATGGGCTGGGGAGAGAAGGCACGGTCGTGACCATTTTATCTGTTGACCTGTCCTGAGTCCCCTGTTGGGCTCCTTAACCTTCTCTTCTCAGCCTCTTCCTTTTGACCTGGGCAAGGGAATGTGGCCAAAAGGGGCACTGTCTATCTTCTTGCACCCTACCCTCTGTCCCTTAGGGTTGGGGTGGCAGAGACAGGCCTCACTCCCTTCCTCACTCCCCCACCTCTCCAGCTCAACTTTAGCTCTTATCCTGGGGTCATCACTGCACTCTGACCATGGCCACAGAATACTAGGCCTGTCTCCCAGCTTACTGTAACAATTAAAGAGAAAGATCACAACCTACTCTGGCTTCAGAAGTGTCTTTCATCCCCCCCCCCCCTTTTTGGTGATCAGTGTGGTTGTGTCTGAGAATTTCTTCCAGGTAAGTGGGAAGGTAGGTAAATTTGGAGTAACCATTCTGGAGTGGGAGCAGGGGATGGTTGGTGCTGGGGTCAGCCAAGGGTACATGTGTCTCCAAAAAAAAAAAAAAAAACCCCAAAACCAAAAAACTTAAGTTAGTAAGTAAACAAATACTTTATTTATAAAGGGCTGGGAAGTGGTTCAGCAGTTAAGAACATTGGCTGCTCCTCTGGAGGACTCAAGTTTGATTCCCAGAACCCACATGGTGACTCCACTGTCAGGAAATATACATTTTCTTCTGGTCTCCTGGGGCACCAGGCATGCTTGTGATGCACAGCCATGCTCACAGACAATACACCTCCACACATAAACAATGAAAGAATTTTGAAAAATAAAATAAATTGGCCCCGGGTGTACCAACACCTGAGAAGCAGAATCAGGGTGATCGCTGCGAATTTGTGGTCAACCTGGTCTACATAACGAGTTTTAGGTCACACATGGGGACTAGTGAGACATTGCCTTAAAAAAAAAGTTTAGGCCGAGGGATGGAGAAATGGCTCAGCAGTTTCTGAGCACTGGCTGTTCTTCCAGAGGACCTGTGTTCAATTCCTAGCACCCACATGGCAGCTCACAACTGTCTGTAATTCTAGTTCTAGGGGATCCGACAACCTCACACAGAGTATACACAGGCAAAACACGAGTGTACAATAAATAAATAAATCTTAAAAAAAAAAAAAAGTCTAGGCTGGGCGGTGGTGGTGCACGCCTTTAATCCCAGGCAGAGGCAGGCAGATCTCTGTGAGTTCGAGGCCAACCTGGTCTACAAGAGCTAGTTCCAGGACAGGCTCCAAAAGCTACAGATAAACCCTGTCTCGAAAAACAAAACAAAAAAAGGTTTAAAAAGGAAAAAAGCAAAGACAGGTTGGGGTCTGAGCAGTGAGCAAAGGAGTCCCAGCTTTACCAAGGGCCACCAGCATCAGCTGCTTGTCCACAGAGACACGATAGACTTGGGGCTTAACCACAGAGGTCCGGAGATGGGAAATATCGCTGGGGTTTTGCTGACTGGTGCTAAGGGTCTGGGTAGCTTCTGGCAATTCCCAGAAACGACGATGTACCTGAATGTGGGGAGGAAGGCCCCCAGACTGACTGATTGAACAGGATGGCCCACCCATCGTCTTAAATTGGTTTTTGCAGGTGCGGAAGTGAATATGGCTAGCCTAGCCTCCCGACACCTCCCCTCTCAGAGCAGCCGCAGCTAGGGTCAGCTCAGCAATGGCACAGCCTCGGCTCGCCCGCGGCGGTGGAGGAAGTGCGAACCATTGCTGTAGGGGGTGCTGTGGAGACTTAGTTGAGGTCAAACTCGCGTGTGCGTCATCGGACAGGGGGCCGGGCCTCTGGAACCCGGAAGCTGGGGACCCACGTGGGAGTCCGGGAGGCGACTGACTTGGCTTGGTTGGCAGATTGTGGGACTCGGGGACAGTTTGTCCTACGCGAGGGGACGAAGTGTGGGAGGCCAGCGGGTCCTCTGCAACGGTCTGTTAGTGGAGTCCCGGGCGCAACTGGAGCTATGCGACTGCTCTGGACCGTCGGGTGCTTCGGTCGCCGGATCGTCCGTCATTTCTCCCCGGTGGCGCGGCCTGGCGGGGAGGAGCTGAGCCGCCTGCTTCTCGATGACCTGGCGCCGACCCAGAGGCTGGAACGTCTGTTCGGCCTGTCCCCGTGCCTCCTGGCCCTGCGGGCCGCCCGCCGGAGCGTGGCCCGGCTTCTGCTCCAGGCGGGTAAAGCTGGGCTGCAAGGGGAGCGGGCCGAGCTGCTCCGGGTGGCCGAGGCCCGGGGCATCCCTGTCCTGAGGCCCAGGCGGCAGAAACTGGACGCCTTGTGCGGCCACCAGGTGCACCAGGGCGTTTGCATGGAGGTGAGCCCGCTGCGACCCCGGCCTTGCGATGAGGCCACAGAGGCGAGCCCGGTAGACGACCCTCAGCAACTATGGCTCGTCCTTGAGGGGCTCCAGGATCCCCGGAATCTTGGGGCTGTGCTGCGCTCCGCTCACTTCCTCGGAGTAGACAGAGTCATCACCAGCCGGAGAAACAGGCAGGAAGTCCCTTAGTGGAGGCGGAGTCAAGTTCCTAAGCACCTCGGGGTGGGGGTCCCTCGTCCAGGCTCCTGGTTGACGGAGCCTAAACCCTTGGGAGCTAGAGGGTGTGTTGGGCGCGGGCTTTGAGATTACCAGGTTTAACGGGGATCTTGGGGGAACCTTTGCAGCTGCCCGCTTACTCCAGTAGTCAGCAAGGCCAGCGCTGGGGCTGTGGAGGTGATGGACGTGTTCGCCACTACTGACCTGGCCGGGTTTTTGAAGGTAACGTGGGACGAGAGGGAAAGGAGAAGCGATGAGTCTAGCTCGGGCGCTTAAAGTCACTTCTAGCTAGCAGTGGATGGGAGGTGGGGTGGGAGAAGGGAACGTGGTGGCATTGATTCCAATGGTCTTTAAAGTCACCAATGGAGCATCGTCTGAAGTTAGGAATTTCCTCGCCTCATTTCTTTTACTACACGCCTTGGCCACCTGCAACAGCAAGTCAATGTCTGACACCTTTGGGTCTTAAGCAATGCTCTGGGGAGCTGGTGGGCAGGAGATGTGGATACATGGAATAGAAGCTCAACTTGAAAGCAATTTTGAACATGGCTTTGCTAGGGGCGAGCTTTAGCGTTCTTCAGCTGTGTTTCCCTGACTAGACACCAGGAGGCAGCATTGCCTCGCATTTGGCAGACCCTCTGACTTCTGTCTGATCCCCTTCCCACCATCCTCACCCCACGTAAGACAATAACCTTGAAAAGAGGCGGAAGATGGGCTGGAGAGATGGCTCAGCGGTTAAGAGCATTGCCTGCTCTTCCAAAGGTCCTGAGTTCAATTCCCAGCAACCACATGGTGGCTCACAACCATCTGTAATGAGATCTGGCGCCCTCTTCTGGCCTTCAAGCATACACACAAAAAGAATATTGCATAATAAATAAATAAATATTTAAAAAAAAAAGAAAAGAGGAGGAAGAAAGCCGCCTAATAAACTTTTTTCAAGCCACCTGTCTAATTTCAGATTTTCTAGTAACCATGCTGAAAAGTAAAAGGAGCCAGGTGTCTGTAATTTAAGCTCTTAGAAGGTGGAGAAAGGAAGACGATTCCTTTCAAGGCCAGCCTGGGCTATGTGAGACCCAACCTCAAAAAACCAAACAATAACAACACCAAACAACCAGAAAAGTAAAAAGAAACATACTTTCATTCAATGTGCCCAAAATATCATTAAAACATACACTTTAGGGCTGGAGAGATGTCTCAGAGGTTAAGAGCACTGGCTGCTCTTCCAGAGGTCCTGAGTTCAATTCCCATCAACCACATGTGGCTCACAACCATCTACAGTGAGATCTGGTGCACTGTACACATAATATTTAAACAAATAAATAAATCTATCTTTTAAAAAAATACACTTTAAATACTAAAAAAAAAAAAATTGAGATAGGGTCTTGTGTTGCCCAGGTTGGCCTCAGATTCACAGAAATCCTCCTGCCTCAGCCTCTTTATAAGTGTTTAGATTAAATCACATTTAAAAATGTTTATTTATGCCTGGAGTTGGTAGTGCATGCCTTTAATCCTAGCACTTGGGAGGCAGAGGCAGGCGGATCTCAGTGAGTTCGAGGCCAGCCTGTTCTACAAAGCGAGTTCCAGGACAGCCAGGACTGTTACACAGAGAAACCCTATCTTTAAAAACCCAAACCAAGCCGGGCGGTGGTGGCGCACGCCTTTAATCCCAGCACTCGGGAGGCAGAGGCAGGTGGATCTCTGTGAGTTCGAGACCAGCCTGGTCTACAAGAGCTAGTTCCAGGATAGGCTCCAAAACCACAGAGAAACCCTGTCTCGAAAAACCAAAAAAAAATAAAATAAAAACCCAAACCAAGGGGCTGGAGAGATGGCTCAGAGGTTAAGAGCACTGGCTGCTCTTCCAGAGGCCCTGAGTTCAATTCCCACCAACCACATGGTGGCTCACAACCATCTGTAATGAAATCTGGTGCCCTCTTCTGGCCTGCAGGCACACATGCAGACAGAATACTGTAAACAAAATAAATAAATCTTAAAAAAAAAAAAAACAAATAACTCCCCCTCCCCATGTTTATAGATAATACATCTCAATTTGGACTAGCCACGTGTACTGGGACTGGAGAGATAATGTTAACAGTGAAAGAGCACTGACTCCCCCAGAGGTCCCAGGTTTGATTCCCAGCACCCACATGGTGGCTCACAACCATCTGTGACTCCAGTACCAGGGCTTCTGATGCCCTCCCTCTTCTGGCCTCCACCAGTATCCGGCATGCGTGGTGCACACATATACATGCAGCTAAACCCTGATACACATAAGAAAGCGTCAGAATCTTTAGGTCAGGTGTGCCAGCGGCTTTCACATAAACAGCACGTCTAGAAGCATTTTCTAGAAGCATTTTCTCAGTCATCTCAGAGGCAGCCCCCCTTTCGGGGTCTCTGGCCAAGGAGTCACTCTTTGTTCCTTTTTTCCCCCAGACTAGGTTTCTCTGTGTAACCCTGGCTGTCCTGGAACTTACTTGTAGACCAGGCTGGTCTTGAACTCAGAGACACACTTGCCTCTACCTTCCGAGTGCTGGGATTAAAGGAGTGTGACACCATCGCTGGGCTGAGACTCCCACTTTACTTGACTGCCTCCCAAATGGATGCTCTAACCTGGATCTCACCCCCCACCCCAACTCTAGACTTAGTGCCTCTGCTACAGCTCTTCCCCTCCACTCCCACAGTGAGCATTTCAGATGCCCCATTTCTAGGGCTCACCTGTTCGCCTAGGGCCTACCCTGCTCAGTTGTTCAGCTTAGAGATCACTTTTGACTTCTTGTCCTCACAGCTACATCCCACACGTCCCCAAATCCTTTTGCCTTTTGCATGGAGTTATTGCTACACCATCCCCATGTCTCACTGTTTCTTCTTCTGCCCTGGTCCGAGTTCACATCTCCCTGTGCTGGGGTCTCAGCGTGGCATGCACAGTGATTCTGCCGACACTCACATCAGACGAGGTCACTTTGCTCAAAATGTTTCAGAGCTCCAGATCCGGTGGCACATACTTGTAGCCCCAGGACTTGAGAGACTAAGACTGGAAGATCATAGGTTCAAGGCCAGCGTGGGGTTCATAGTGAACTCATGTCTTAAAAACCAAAACAAGGGCTGGAGAGATGGCTCAGAGGTTAAGAGCATTGCCTGCTCTTCCAAAGGTCCTGAGTTCAATTCCCAGCAACCACATGGTGGCTCACAACCATCTGTAAAGAGGTCTGGTGCCCTCTTCTGGCCTACAGACATGTACACAGACAGAATATTGTATTCATAATAAATAAATAAATATAAAAAAAAACCAAAACAAAATAACACTTTTCAAAGTTTCTATATCAGTATTAAAGCCCTATGCTTCCAGTGGCCCTTGAGACCTTACTCTGTGTGGCTATTGGTTTGCCTCTTTGGCTACCTTCCCCCAGGCCAGCTTACCATTCCTCAGATACAACAGGTGAGCAGGACCTTTGTGTCTCCAAACTTGCAGGTCTCCCTGCCTAGAACCTTCCCCCACGGATACTCATCCATTAGTTATCTTCAGATTTGCACTTCGCTGCCACCTCAAGGAGGACTCCACAGCCACTCTGCCACACGGCTGGGATTTCAGTCTGCCCTGTTCTCGGCCTCATCCTCAGTGCCCGGAGCAAATGCTGGTCACCTAGAGGATCTGACTCACCCTAAGTCGAAGGCACTTTCAGTGTGTATGTGTGTGTGCAATCCTGGGCTCCTCAGCCATGGCTCTGATGACAATTCGGTGAGCCAGGATGTGGTGTTTTCTTCCTCTTTTCAGGCCAAGGCCCGGCAGGGCTGGCTCGTGGTGGGCACAGTGGGCTGCCCAGGTCCTGAGATCTCCCAGTCCTTCAAGGTCCCCATCACTAGCTGCCTAGAGTTCATCTGGGACCGGCCTACTCTCCTTGTGCTGGGTAGGTAGGCTATACCTGCTTTTCCGTTTTCAGTTGTCTATTCTAAGCATGTGGACTTCAGGTTGGGGCTCCCTAACACTGTCGCATGTCCTGCAGGCAATGAGGGCTCTGGTCTGTCCCAGGATGTTCTTGCCTCCTGCCAGCTGCTCCTCACTATTCTGCCCAGGCGTCAGCTGCCTCCCGGTCTTGAGTCCTTGAATGTGTCTGTGGCCACAGGTGAGTCTACATCTCCCTCACCCCCAACTCCATGGCGGTAGCTTCTGTCTCCTCTCATTTTCGGACTGATTTGCCCTGAACAGGCTGTTCCCTCTATGCCACACTTGTTTGTGAAAACAGGAGTGTGCCCTGCATGTGTCCTGAGTCCCTCCCTCTCCCCGTTGCCTTTAGGAATTCTTCTACACTCCATTTGCAGCCAGAAGAAGGGTTTCCCTGCACAGACCGAGAAAGGACAACTTCTCCAAGACACTTGAGAACCCTTAGCTACGCCTGGAGGACTCAGAGAGGCCCAGTACCCAGGACTGCCACTGTGGTTGGAAAAACAGGCTCAAAATGGGCTCATCTCCACTGAGATACACATGTGTAGGAATCGGACCGAGTCGCACGCCGATTCTCACGCAGGCTTGAATGTACCGGGCTCTCTGCCTGCGAGAGGCTGTTTATTGGCTATGGTCAGTGGAGACCAAGGGGTTGGGGTGTCATTTCCAGTTGGAAATGGTAGTTTGCTAATGTCCAGGATGTGTTAAGACAGATGGTGTCTGTCCTGGATCTTTCCTAGGACAGTCAAAGGGATGTCTTGGCATGAGGAAGAATGGGGCAGTCCAGTGCAGGGCGTATGACGTATGAGAGTGAGGATGTAGAGGGAAGTTGAGTGGACGCGCATACCTACTCTTCCAGGTGATGAGAATTAAGTGAAATGAGGGGTTCCATCCAGTGAGTGCCTTACAGCTGAGCTGAGCTGTCCTGCCCTGTCTCTCCATTAGGTGGCAGTCTTGCTCTTTGCACCATAGTTTTGCAGCTGCAAAGCACCATTAGAGACAGGGAAGATACAAACACACACACAGAGAGAAAGAGAGAGAGAGAGAGAGAGAGAGAGAGAGAGAGAGAGAGAGAGAGAGAGAGACAGAGACAGAGACAGAGAGAGAGAGAGAGACAGAGACAGAGAGAGAGAGACAGAGAGAGAGAGAGAGAGAGAGAGAGAGAGAGAGAGAGAGAGCAGTCCAACCTGGTGGAATCCATGACCCAGAGCCCTTGCTTTTGAATCTGAGAGGTTATGAAGTCAGCGTCACTATTATGCAATTCCAAATAGGCTTGGTCCCCTCCTCCAGGGTCCCACAAGTGGATAAAAAGTGTGATATTGCAGAATAGTGGTCTCACTCTGGGCTGCACGTTGGAACACCTGATAAGCATTAACGGAACAAGCCCAATACAGCAGCCACCGTGTGATGCTGAGAAGGGTGGGTAAACCCTGGGCAGTAGGATTTTCTTTCCTTCTTTCTTTCCTTTTTGAGATGGGGTCTCATGTACCTAGAGTGTCCTAAAACTTGCCCTTTAGCTGAAGATTACCTTGAACTTTTGATCCTCCTGTCCCTACCTCCCAAATGCAAGAATTCAAGACACCCCCCACTGTGCCCACATATGGAGCTGCAGGTAGATCAGGGCTTTGTGCAAGCTATACAAACACTCTACTTACTGAGCTCCTTCTGAGCCCTAGGCTGGATGATCCTTTGCTGTAGGAACTGCCCCGAGCACGATGAGACGTACCCACTAGACTCCAGGAGGTCTGTATCCCATCTCCAGTTATGAAACAAAACTGTCCTCACATGGCCAGTATCTTGACTGACAGCCCTGAGTGTGGGATGGAGGACCATCTCTGGAGGACCATCTCTGAATTGTAATCCCTGCGGCTGTGAGACTTGGGAAAAGTCACCTCCATGCTCTCTCTATAAAGAACAACAGGAGCTTGGTGCCCATTTCCTCTGTGATCTCCCTGGAGTAGGGTCCGAATGGCAGTGAGCACTTAGTACAAGGTTTGAATTTGTTTGCAGAAGGCCTGGAGATCTTACTTTTCTTGCTGCTGTTGAAAATACCGAATAAAAGCACCTAAAGGAAGGGTTTCTTTTGGCTCAAGTTTGAGGAGACACTTTCATTTTCTCATAGTGGGGGTGGGGGGGTGAGGTATAGCAGCAGGAGGGGGTGAGGCAGGAGCTGGGGCCCTGGATGCCCATGCTTGCTCACTCTCTCCCCTTCCCCTGTTCATTTAGTCCAGGGCTCCTGCCGCGGGGTGGTGCTGCCCACATTCAGAGAGAGCCGTCCCTCCTCCATTAGTCCTGTCTAACTGAGAACACCCTCAAAGACATGCCCAGGGGCGGCCCTCACAGGTGATCCCAAAGACAGGCCAATGGTCAGTGAAGATGAACCGTCACAGGTCCCACGGTCACCGTAAAGTTTTTCTCCTAAGGAAAGATGGAGAACCTTTCATCAACACCATTCCCCTCAGCTCCCCATCTTGAGCTGTGTGTCCCCAGCTGCCACATAAGCTCTGATGACCACTGAGCTCAGGCTCACCAAAGAGCAGGGATTTGGTTTTTGTCTTTTTATTGTTTTGTCAATTTTATGAATTCAAATATAGGTTTTTAGCATTGCCTGTGCCTTGGAGTCATGGGGTAGGGAAGGGGTTGTCTGTTAATGCCCAGAAGCACCAGATTAATTAAATAACAGTCTCCAGGAAGGAGCCAGGTGTTCCTCTTGCCTTTCTTTGCGTCTTCTTTTCCTTTGAATGTGTGTGTGTGTGTGTGTGTGTGTGTGTATGTGTGTGTGTATGTGTGTGTGTGTGTATGTGTGTGTGTGTGTATGTGTGTGTGTGTGTATGTGTGTGTGTGTATGTGTGTGTGTGTGTATGTGTGTGTGTGCGTGTATGTGTGTGTGTATGTGTGTGTGTATGTGTGTGTGTATGTGTGTGTGTGTGTGTGTGCGTGTACACGACAGCACGCATGTGAGATCAGAGGATAATTTGCTGGGTGGTATCAGGCCCAAGGACAAGCGCCTTTACCCACTGAGCCACCTGGCCTGCCTGGGCAGTTACAGAGAGAAACCCTGTATCAAACAAAGAAACAAAACCCGGGTGTTTTTGTGTCTGTGCATGTGTGCTGTATACACTGGATCAGTATTTCTTAAAAGTCCCAACTGGTGTCAGGGTTCAGGAATCCTTGGCTGGCTAGGCATGGCGGTGCATACTTGTAATCCCAGCACTCAGGAGGCTGAGGCAGCAGAGTGTTAATGCATTTGAGACTAGCCTGTTTTGTATAGCAGGTACCAGACCAGCCAGGGCTATGTAGCAACACCCTGTTTTAATTTTTTTTTTTAAATAGCATTTATCTCCTTCTCCTAGGTGGTGCTCAGTGGCTCTCAGAATGATCTAGTGTTTGACTTACCATTATAGGCTTACCTTCAGCACAGCTCTAATGAAATTAAGCTGTCCTGCACCTCTGGTAATAGGTCTGTTTACACTAAGAAGGTTGGGAAAGCACCAAGACCCCCAGGTTCTGTGTGCCCAGGCGACTTCAAGGGATTCCTGCTGTGAGAACTAATGTCCTTAAGAGATTGTCTAAAACTGCTGGGTGGATTTTTTTTTTTTTTTTTCTGGTGAGCTTGACTCTAGCTGGGGTGATCTGGGGAGAGAAACCCCAGCAGAGAAAATGCCTCCATCAGATTGGCCTGGAGGCAAGTCAGTGGGCATTTGCCTGATGAATAATTGAAGTGGGAGGGCCTAACCCATTTGTGGGTGGTGTGTGCCAATCCTGGGCAGGTAGGTAGTCCTAGGGTGTAAATGAAAGCAAACCAGGCTGGAGTCATAGTTCATCAGCTAAGCACACTGGCAGCTCTTCCAGGTCCAGTTCCCAGCACTCACGTGGCAGCTCACAGCCATCTGTAACTCCAGTCTTAGGGAAGCTGGCACCAGGCACCCACATGGTTAAAACATTCCGGGCCCCAGTTTTCATCTCTATAAGACGCAGATGCGAGAGCATACAAGGAAAGGCCACCACTCACATCTAGAGGTCACTTGCTGTTTCTTGCAGCACCCGAAGACCAGCCTGGAGGTTGGGGCACCAGGATGTGCTTCTCTTTCATACTGGCCTCAGTTTCCCCAGAGGTTCTAGACTTCTATCAGCCACAATACAGTGATTTTCCGTGGGATACTGGAAGGAGTTGGGGGAAGGCTAGACTTGAAAGGACATTTACAGAATTCCCTTTTGGCCAGTCCCCTCCCTTTCCCCCTCCATCCTGGCTAAGATGTGAAGCTCTCAGGAGGGCTGGGAACTAACTTGGAATTTTCCCACACTCTACACATCCCAACTTTCCTCTCCCCTAGCCAGGCCAGCCTGGAATACACACACACACACACACACACACACACACACACACGCGCGCGCGCGCGCGCGTATGTATAAAATCAAGAGGCTACATTGCCAAACCTTCCCCACGCCTGGGGCCCTAAACTAGATCCCTCTTCTTGCTCCTGCAGGGCCAGGCACCAGGGATCCCCACAGTTTGTAAATGTAATCAACCTTGAGGTCTCTCACTTCCACAGGTGCAATTAGCATGCCCATCTGCTAATCTCTGATTAATGATGTTTACAAACAGGGACTCTGCTCGGAGCACCTCAGCCCCTCCTTCCCCCAGCTGGGAGGTGGGGGGGTCTTCTCAGCACACACCCCCTCTTCTGCAGCCCTCCCTAGCCTCTCCCTCCTTCTCCAGGCAGTGGGCAGAGCTGTACCCTAACGCCCACGCTCACGCTCACTGCACACCTGGGAAGGAGAGAGCGAACAGACAGGAAGCCTTAATGGGGCTGGAATCCTACCCACCTTTCATTCCTCCCCCTCTGGAACTTCAAGGACACAGGGTGGCCGAGCCACCTTTATCTCCCACCCCAGCCCTGCCTCCCGGTGTGGCGTCCTTGGTGGGTACACGCCAGGTGCGCTGTACCAAAAGGGCAGAGAACTTTTAATTCGAATTTTTTTATTTTATTTTATTGAGGCAAGGTCTCTTGCAGCCTATATAGTCTCGTGACTCACTATATAGTCAAGGCTGGCCTTAATCTCCTGGATCCTTCAGCCTCCATCTCTGAAGTGCTTAGATCATGGGTTTATTTGTTTCTGGAGATCCTACTCAGAGGCTAATGTATCTTAAGCAAACGCTGTACCAGCCCAGCTCTATCTTCAGCACTGGCCTCAAACTCATGGTCTCTCTGCCACAGCCTCCTGAGTGCTGGTGTTATAGACATACACCACCATGCACCATCCTGTGATCACAGATTCCAGACAGTCCCATGTTGTTGGTCCTGATGCTGGCTTTGCTTTAGCTAAGTTGCTTCTTCTGTAAAATAGAGGCAAGATGGTGCCCATTCTATAGGTTTCAACTAGAGGGGAGGATTCATAATCAGATATATGAAAGAGACTTAGCACAGTGCACAGGAAATAGTGGGTGCCCATGTGTGTGTGAGATTTGTACTGCAATAAAAATATCGATGATGATGATGATGAAAGGGGGCTTCTGAAGTCAGAAGATACCCGAGGACCCCTCCTTCTCTCCTCACTCCCTCTCTGGGGAGAAGGGCAGGTCCCAGCTCATTACTGGTGGGGGCTGGGGTGGAGGTGTCAGATTAGAATCACTCCTGGGTCTGTTCGCAGCTTCCCTGTTTCATTAACACCTCCCTGGTGGTCTTGGGCTCATCCTGCTGGGGGAAGCACTCCAGAAAGTTCTGACCACCTCCCACCCAGCCTGAGCTCGGTGGTCCTCATTTAAAGGCTGTGTTACAAATGTGCACAGAGAGGGGTCTTACACCAGGGAGCTATCATTGTTCCCCCTTCCTGAGTGTCCTAGAGGCCTGCCTAGTCGGGAGGCACCACACTTGGGGTACCCTATTCTTTACCTGCCCCTCTCGGTCTCTCATCCTCAGGTTGGTGTCAATCCCTCCCTAACCCCCACCCACCTCCGCCCAGGACTATATCCTGGTTCCTTCCTTCAGGATCTTCAGGGTGAATGTGGCTTGAACCTTCCGTCCACTTCCCACTTGCCTTTTCTGACATGGACTCGCCTCTGAAAATTGTTTATCATTTGGTTTCTCTGTAAAATGAGGAAACCGTACCTCGTGGGGGCTGCATGGAGCTCTATAAATTGTGAACCCAGTAATTAATTGCTAACGGTGGCCATTTGCTGTGGGCAAAACTGCTCTGAGCATTACCGTTCTGCAGGCAGAACCTTGTTTTTGGATTAGGGTGGGGAGAAAGGGAGGAAGGCCAGAGAGAGTAGACTCCAGATCTCCCTCAGGTGCTTTTCCCAGCTTCTTCCAAGACTGGAAAGGGCGGAACCACCATTGAGTGGAGAGTAGACTTCTTCTAACAAAGTTCCCTTCAATTGAAGCCCCAGAGGGATTTTCATGGCTACTGGGTCTCCCCATCACACTTCTGTTTTGGAGGACGCCCTCACTGGCTGCAGGGGAGGAGAGCTACTGGCTCTGCTTTCTCTTTTACTGGCTCCTTGTTCCTTAGACTCTCTGCTTTTCACTGGGGTCTGTGGGTATCAGAAAGGAGACTCCTTGAAAATCAGTTGATTATGTGGTTTATTAGCAACCCCAGACACTTCCTACAAATCAGGTGCTTCCCTTAGGGGAAACAAACAGTAGTCTCTAGTCTCGGTCCCTTTGCGAGTGTTCTAAGTCATTCTGTCCCTCTGCAGGCAGGCAGGGGTTCCTGTGCTTATTGTTATATTATCATTGTGTGTGAGTGTGTGTGAGTGCCACAGCATGTGTGTGTGTGTGTGTGAGTGCCACAGCATGTATGTGTGTGTGTGTGAGTGTGTGTGTGTGCCACAGCATGTATAAGGAGGCCAGGGAGAATTTTATGGAGTCATTTCTCTCCCACTTTTACATGGGTTCCAGGTCTGTCAGACTTTTGCCTCCTTTACCCACAAGGTCTCAAGTAGCTTAGGCAAGCCTCCGGCTCACCATGTAGCTGAGGTTGACCTTAAACTCCTGATGCTGCTGCCTCCATCTTGCTTGGTTGCAGAGGTGCATGCACCACCATGCCTGGCTTACACAGTGCTGGGGGCTCTGTGTAAGCTTGACAAGAGAGCTACACCCCAGTCCAGTCATTTCGTGTCTCAGACACCCTGCTGTTTAAATAACTAAGAGATCCTGAGGCTGGAGGCTAACTGCCTCCCTGCCTTCTCTCCAGAAGAAGCCCCCCCCCATCTTTCCCGCTGGCCTGGGCCTTCCACTCAGACTGTGTCAGAGGTAGCAAGTCTGTAATCCCCAGCTGCAGCTGCTTTGATTCTGTGGGGGAAATGGGTTGATGGAGGGCCAAGAGAAAGCTCCATAGACCCCTGGTTTCTGCTGAGACCATCTGCACCAGGGCCTGGCATAGACAGCCCTTACCAGAGACAAGATGCCAGTAGGATTGGACTTGTGCAAGGGGCTGGATTTTGTTTCATCTGAGCCCTGAGTCCCTCTGATATCTGTGGCTCTCTCGCCTTGGTGGGTTGGGATCAGGAGCAATAGCCTATGGTAACGGCGACGATGACATTATGGGGGATGCACCTAAGGCTCTCCAGTACTCACAAGATGGCTCAGTTAACCGCAGTGAATTCTTAGGGCACCTGGGAAGAAGGGCTGTTCCTCCCTTTGGCTAGTAAATGGGAAACTGCACTTGCCCATAGTCATTCTATACAATCGGA
The DNA here is from genome assembly GCF_037038515.1 of Microtus pennsylvanicus. Lineage (NCBI taxonomy): Eukaryota > Metazoa > Chordata > Mammalia > Rodentia > Cricetidae > Microtus > Microtus pennsylvanicus. Next base: position 36,747,592 of record NC_134589.1, read on the forward strand.
AGGGCCTGGGAGGGACAAAAGGATGGGTGAGAACAGGACGGAGGCAGGGAAAGACCCCTCTAACCTGTGGCTGAGAGCAATGACATCCTACCTCAGTGCACCCCGCCCCCAGCTTCCCACTGGGCTGTGCATGGGCTTGCACCAGGCCGTAAGACCTGCAGTGGGTGCTGCAGGGAGTCTCAGTCCCCTGGAGAACCCAGAGTTGTGTTCAAACCCTGTGTTCCTTCTCCTTGTGCAGTAGAGGTTTTTCTCCCGGGTCAAATTGCTCTCCTTTCCCTCTCTGTCTTTTCTTCTCCTTCTCCTTCTTCTTCTTTTGTCTTTCTCAGAATCTCCTACGTAGCTGCCACTTGGCCCTCTATTCATGGGCTGGCATCTCCCCCTGCCTTTGGTTTTTGGTGATCTCTGTTCTGTCTCTCTGCCCTGGCTAGTTCCTAAGGCTCTCTGGGCCCATGTCTGCACTCCCTGTCTGTCCCTTTTCTTTTATTTTCTCCCTTGACTCTCATTACCCCAGGGGCTGATCAATGGCAGCCGCTGGTTATTGATCTGGGTGGGCATTCAAGTGTGGCTGCCCCAGGACAGTATTGATGGAGAGGGCTGGTACTGAGGCTGGGAACTGGGGGTTCAGGGAAGGAAGTGGGGCTCCCTCTCCTCTACTGGGACTTGACAGTGGAACTTTTTTTATTGTTGTTGTTGTTATTATTATTTTTTTTTGAGATCTTGTTTCTCTGTATAGCAGTCCTGGCTGTCCTGGAACTCTCTGTGTAGACCAGGCTGTCCTTGAACTCACAGAGATCACTTGCCTCTGCCTCTGGGATTAAAGGTGTGTGCCACTATGCCTGGCTGATAATGGAAATTAATTCTTTCTTTCTTTCTTTTCTTTTAAAGATTTATTTATTTATTATGTATACTGTACTCTGCCTGCATGTCCGCTTGTAGGCCAGAAGACAGTGCCAGATTTCATTTCAGATAGTTGTGAGCCACCATGTGGTTGCTGGGAATTAAAGTGAGGGCCTCTGGAAGAGCAGCCCTTAACCTCTGAGCCATCTCTCCAGTCTCTATAGTGGAATGTCTTAAAAGTGTAGCTCTACCAGGTGAAGGGGGAGGACAGCAGAGTATTTCTGAGGACAGAAGGTCAAGGCTTAGCTTACACTAACAAGTATTGAGCACCTACTGTATGCTAGAGGGGACTACAGTAGTAGAGTCAGCAAAATGTAGTTATGTAATATGTTGTATAAAACTACAGTAAGTGGAAAAGAGTTGTGTGATTTTTTTCTTAAAGATTTATTTATTTATTTATCTATTTATTTAATGTATGAGTGGTCTATCTGCAAGCATGTCTTTATGCCAGAAGAGGGCAGGAGATCACACTAGAGATGGTTGTGAGCCACCATGTGGATGCTGGGAATTGAACTCAGGACCTCTGGAGCAGCTAGTGCTCTTAACCACTGAGCCATCTCTCCAGCTTCTAGAGTTGTGTAATTTTAAGCAGGGAGGCTGAGGCAGGGGGATTAAGCATCACGGGCTAATCTGGACTACCTAGCAATTTCCAGGCCAGTCAAGTTACATAAGCAAGAGTCTGTCACAATCACCTCCCCATCCTGCCCAGGAAAACAAAAGCAAAAACAAAAACAAAATTGGTACTCCAGGGGGTAGGCCATCTTGGTGTCATCCCGGGGACTTGAATGTCCAGTCCAGTCTATGATTAATCTCTAGCCCTTGCTGGTATGGAAGGGGAGTTTGAAGCAAATGGCTCAGCCAATATTCAGGCCACAGCCACCCTACAAAGGTCAAAGTTACTTGTGACTTCTTTTGCATTAATACTGACCTTGACATTGGGCATTACCCAGGCAGACCCATGCCAGACCCCTCAGTGCCAAGACCTCTTAGGTCCCATTCTCTGTGTTCCTATCAGACACGTCTAGACCAGCCACGCTACAAACACCTGCCTGGGGCTTTGTTCTGCAGGGCAGGGGAGAGAGGGTATTTCAACCCTCCCCATGTCAGCCCCGATAAAGTCTATAGTGTGTCCCATCTTCAAGATGATACATAGAGGCAGGGATGGGTAGAAGGCAGGGTAGCCCCACCCAGCTTGTGGCCCTGAGAGAGAACCACAGGTTGGGTTCATCTCAAGTGGAACCTCTTCTCCCGGCCAGATAACTCAGGCCACAAGCATCAGCGTTTATGGCAGACTCAGCCACGCTCCAACTCTGCACACAGTTGCAGATGCTCAAAGACAGACACAGACAGGCGTGACACAGGCAGACAGGTACAAACCTCTGCCTAAGCCCTGAAGGAAGACAGGGACCTCCAGATGGCATGCTCGCTCCCCATAATCCATGACATATCCAGGGTCTTATGACCCTAAAGGACCGTGGTTGGTGACCTTCAGCCCTGCATCACCTACCCACCCTGGCATCCCTTCTCTCCCTTAGAAGCTGTGCTGGTAGTTGAAGGACTGAAATGGGATCTCTGAGTAGACTCACAGAAAATTGGGAAGAAGATCAATGACCTTTCATGAGATTGGAGTTTTGTTTTTGTTTTTTGTTTTTTTTTCCAGGATGGGTTGGGCCATCTCTGAGCACAATAGCAGAGCTGGGAGGGCCTAGGGATTAGGAGTCTACCACACATGGACAGAGAGGCAGAGGGCCGACAGACAGGCGAGGTGTAGGCTGACATCCAGGGTCTTACTGCCCTAAAGGACTAGGCAGGTCCAGATAGAGACCTGAGTTGCCTTGAGTGTCCACAGTGATCCAAACTGGTTCAGAATGCAGGAGTCTGGACTCCCAGTCCTCAGAAGATTACGAGGGGCTGTAGGGAGCAGTCACAGAGTATGAGGATGTGCAGCCACTGGGGTCACTGGCTTCCAGGTGAAAATCACCCCCCCGAAGGTGATTTTCGGGGGGTTAATTCTGATCACCACAGTTTGCTGAGTACCTGATAGGCCCAGGAACCTGTTACCACCGTTCTGTAGAAAGCCTTGAAAGGGTCAACCTGCTTCAAGCTCCAGCGATTGAGCCTCTAGATCGTTAGAGGTCCTTCAAGTAATAGAAATAGACAGCCCCTTGTTCAAGTGAGGAAAATGAGAATTGGGGACATCACATAGCTGGTGGGTGGGGGAGGCAGCACCTCAACTACAGCCCGCCGGGTCCTGACACCCAAACTTCCTCCATTCTCCTGCAAGCGTCCTCACCCTCTCCTCTTCCAGCCTAGGTCACCTAGAGCCAATTCGGGTTCAGGCTTCACAGTGACGAGAACCCAGGGGGACCTTCTGCATAACTAGACTCAAAGAGCAGATACCCTCCAGTTCAGAGAACCTGGCTGGCCATGATCCACTGGCTGACCGATTCAAGCTTTCCTTCTTACAGAATGGTAGAAGGTGCCCGGTGCAATGTCTTACTCAAGTGGTTAGTTGAGTCTTTGTATTCCTCCAGTGACAAGGAGCTCACTACCCGTTTCACCCCCAGCATCCCGGAAGACGGAGCAGCTGCCTGCTTCTCTCTAGGCATTTGTAAGGCTCCACAGTGGCAACTTGATGGGGCCCTGCAGAGGTGTGCTCCCAGTGAAGCCTGCCCCACCTCCTGCCCCAGCCTCACACAGGAAGGTCATGTGAGTTCATGGATGTGCCTGTATGTTCTCCCTACAGCCTCAGCCCAGGAGCTGGAAGCGGCTCTCTGGGTACCAGAGACAGGCCAGATTTATGGTACTGAGAGAAATATTTAGGCCTGAGACAGTTTGGTTGTGTTAATTATGGAAATCTAAAGATAATCTATATTTAATGCTGAATTTTGTCAAATTTGCTAAAGAATTAGGGGAGCGTGTGCAAATAGTGACACTTCAATGAAGAACAAGGTGCAATTAAACTCTGAAATTTACAGTGGAATAATTGGAGAGCATGACAAATATAGTTATCAGCCGCAACTAATTAGGGGTCTGCTCGAGGTTTCTGGGCTTGATTAATCTTGCCTGGATGTTAATAAGTTATATGGGGCAGATGATACTGGTTTGCAGTCTCCTTCTTTCCATGCTTGATCTAGACCACTTGGTATGAGAATGTGATCCAAACAGTTCATTCCTCGGGCTAGCCTGGCCTAAGGGGGAAATGCTGAGACCCACCTCCTCAGGATATCCTTGAGCTATCCCCTACTGAACGCCTCAGTTGATTGATAAGCTCTTGTTCTTTTCTCTGCTTTGCCTCTTCCTTTTCTTCTTCCTCTTTCTCTTTTTTTTATCTCTTTTTTTTGAGACAGGGTCTCACCTAGTTCAAACCTCCTACATAGCCGAGGCTGACCTCAAACTCTCAATCCGCCTGCTGCGGCCTCCCGCGTGCTAGGATTACAGGCGTGCCCCAGCATGCCTGGTTTGGTTGGCGAATCTTCCTCAGATTTGTTGAAAGGGAAGGAGGTAAGCCTTAGGGGAGTCCACATAGGTCACGTCTGCTCCCTTGTACCGGTGCTGCTCAGTGTGACGCCCACGTGCTCTTCCGTCTCTTGTGCGCAGGAAGGGGCTCTGGAAGGGTCCCAACCTGATCCATTAAAGATTCCTGCACAGCCGCTTTGGTTCAGTGCCTCTTTCCCTAACCCCTTCTAGGGCAAGGCCGTCTGCAGCCTGGTCTGTGAGTCCTTGGTTAGTCTTTACGCTGGGTTGAGCTTCCTGCCCAGTTAGAGTGTGACTGCCCACCGAGGAGCTGCTGCTGAGCCCAGCTACAACGCCAGAATCACGTCCTCGTAGCCCTGCTTCCTTCTGTTAGAATTTTCCCAGGCCTTTAAGCCCCCTGAGCCCTGCTGCTTTTGTCCCCCTTCGAGGGCCTCCCCACCTTTCAGGGGTCTCTATGTGACTAATTCCCACGAATCCTCTTTTCCCCCACCCGCCAGTTCCTCAGGTGTTCTCTCGGCTGCCAGGGTCGCCTGGGCATCCTCTGAGGAAAAGGGATGTGTCTGTCAGGTTGGCGCATGGGTCCGCTTTGAGCCTTCCTCCTGCTCCTTCCTGACGTAGTGACTTCATCTGGCACAGCCCAAGGACAGCCTGGCAGCTGTAGCTGAGACTGATGGGCGAGGTCAGGGACCTTCAACTTTCAGCCTCCCAAGAGGAGGAGGGTAGCTGCTTGGCAGCCTTGGTTTCTTTTTCTGCTTTGGGGCCAGGGGCTATTATTTTTTAAATGTTTTTGGTTTTTTTGAGATAGGGTTTCTCTGTGTAACAGCCCTGACTGTCCTGGAACTTGCTCTGTAGACCAGGCTGGCCTCGAACTCACAGAGATCTGCCTGCCTCTGCCTCCTGAGTGCTGGAATTAAAGATGTGGGTCACCACCATCACCTGGCAATATGTGTGTGTGTTTTTTTTTAATTACATTTATTTATTTATTTATTTATTTATTTATTTATTTATTTATTTATTATTATGGGGACAGCTCATTCACCAAGTTGTGGAAGTTAGAGGACAATTGAGGGAGTTCTCTCCTTCCACCACACATGGGTCCTGGAGTTTGAACTGAGATCGTTAGGCCTGAACACCAAGTGCCTTCACCTACTGAGACATCTCATCAGCTCTGGAGCTAAATTATTTATTTATTTACTTTTTGTTTTTGTTTTTTCAAGGCAGGGTTTCTTTTTGTAGTTTTGGAGTCTGTCCTGACACTTGCTGTGTAGACCAGGCTGGCCTCGAACTCACAGAGATCTGCCTGCCTCTGCCTCCCAAGTGCTGGGTTTAAAGGCTTGTGTCACCACCGCCTGGCTGGAGCTAAATTTTTAAAAAAATTTTATTTAGGAATAGGACAGAGGGCTCAGAGGTTAACCTGGCTGTTCTTCCAGAGGTCCTGAGTTCAATTCCCAGCAACCACATGGTGGGCTCACAACCGTCTGTAATGTTGGTTATAACAACCTCTTCTGGCCTACAGGTACACATGCAGGCAGAATACTATATACATAATAAATAATTAAATCTTTAAAAGAAATTTTACCTACTTTGACTTTATATGTGAGCATTTTGCCTGTATGTATGCACACTATGTGCATGCAGTGGCAGAGGAAGATAGCAGAAGAGGGAGCTGAATCCCTGGAACTGCAGTTACAGAGAGTTGTGAGCCACCACGTGGATGCTGGGAGTCAAATCACGATATTCTGGAAGACCAGCAAGCATTCTTAGCCACTGAGCCGTCTCCCCAGCCATCTGGGGATATTTCTTTTTTCTTTTCCTCGAGACAGAGTTTCTCTTTGTAACAGTCCTGTCTATCCTGGGACTAGCTCTGTAGACCAGGCTGGCCTCGAACTCACAGAGATCCGCCTGCCTCTGCTTCCTGAGGGCTCAGATTAAAGGCGTGCGCCACCATCGCCCGGCCAGGTTATAGACTTTTATTAAAGATATTTCCACATCTAAAATACCTTTTGCTCCCACTCCTATCCCCACACTCACATCTGGAAGTTTTAGTTATACTTGACACCTCCCAACGCCTTCCTGGATTGGTTGCCTGCAGATATGAACTTTCCAGGGGTTTTGTAGCAATCTCTTGTGATGCTAGACTTTGCCACGAGAGGGCAGTAGACTCCGTGGACACGCAAAGTTTGAACCCAAACAAGCTGCAGGCAACCTTAGCCTGCGTTGCTGGTCTGTCCCTCTGACCTCCAGCCTGAGACCCACACTACTGCATTTCGAGACTAGAGGATTTGGGGACAAGGCGTGTTTCCGCAGAGTAGATCTCCTTTGAGATCTGAGTGGAAACGACAGAAGGAGCTTTTCATGGTGGTATCACGTTGAGAGGTTCCCAGAGCAGGGTTGATTTGGCCCACACTCCAGATGGGGAAATATCTTAGTCGCAACTGCATCTCACAGAGGCTGGTGTGTCAGGTGTGCAGAGGGGACTTAAAGAGAGGCTCCGTGCAAATTGCTGAAGGTGACGTGGCCTGAAGGCAGAGAATTGGAATTTGAACTCAGATCTCTGACTTTCATGTCTTTCCTCCCCCTCCCCGCCCCCATAACAGCCTTTCCAGTTGTTCAAGATCCTGCTCTAACCTTTCCTTGTGATTGTCACCCTGAAAGTAACTGAATGATGCTTCGGGCCTCAGACCTCGGTTTCCAAACCTGTGCCCAGGTCTCCGGTCCCTCTGAGCCAGTTTTCTGTAAACAGGTCAGGCGACGGTGCTTAGCCCCTCCCTTCTTCCAAGGGCTGTGCCTGATGGAATGGGATGGTGGCTGCTGAGACCCCTCCCCTAGAACCCCTGTGATTTGGGGCTAGACCATTTCTCTGGGGCTCTTGTTGGACATCTTGTGGCCTGGGTGGGGGGTTCTAAATACCCAGTATCTCCTCAAGCCCTCTCTTGGGGAGGAAGAATGGTCTGGGGTCTCCTTCCTCAGGAGCTTCAAGCCTTCACAGCCATAATCGGGCTCCGTTGCCATGGTAACACGGACCAGCCGCCTGCAGGGCCGGTCCTGTGCCAGCCGCATTGACCTCACTTAGGATGATTACTTTTCGGCAAATAAAATAATTGTGTTAATAAAGAGGCTGTTCGCCCCTCACCCCCTACCCTGCTTGGCCTGCTTCCCATACCCGTCTGGGGCAAAAGCAGCTTCTTCTGCTCTCTTATTACCTGCGGGGTGGGGGGCATCCTGAATCCTCTAGTGGGATGTGGACCGGGATCCCGTCCTGGTTTTGCTTTACAGTAGCACTAAGCATCACCCTGTCGTGCCTTTGCCTCCTAGCCAACATCTGTGAAGAAGTTGCCTGGGTGAGACGCTAACCACTCATCCTGTCTGCCTTGGATGTGTTGTTGAACACCAGTCAGGCCTCAAAAGCTCTTATTATAAAAAATCCTTTACAAACACCTTTGCAAACGGCCTCTCTCTATTCCGTGTGCCAACTGTGTGAGTTGGGGCTTCAAAACTATTTCACACGAGAGAAGACTAAATAAGGCTCTGACAGCAGAAATGCGGGGGCTTTAATTTTTTTACATGTTTATTATTTGTGGCGTGTGTGTGTGTGTGTGTGTGTGTGTGTATGTGTGCGCGCGCATTCACGTGTATGACCTTTACACGTCCCGACATGCTGCTACTCTTCTACCATGTGGGTCCCAGACATGGAACTCATGTCCACCAGGCTTAATGGCAAACTTTGTCACTTGCTCAGTTATCCCACCAGCTCCCTTTTTGCTTCCGCTGTCTCTGTTCCAGGAATGGAACTTGGGCCCCCAGGCTTGGTGACAAGAGCATTTTCACCCACTCCAGAACAAAGCTTTTCAACTGAAATTGTTGCTCACTGGATCTTGGGGCTCCGTGACTGAAGGAGCCCTCTTCACATGATGCCAGAAGTCTACATTTTGGGGTCCTCTGTAAAGATGTGTCCCAGGCTAGAAACCCTTCCTTTTCCACCTTCACCTCTGGGTAGCATCCCACTTCCTAGAGCTGACCTGCAGGCAGGATTCTGAGCTGGAGTTGCCTGCCGCGTGCACTAGGTGGTGCTCCGATACTAGCCAATGTTCAGATCATGCCGTGGTCAGTGGGCAGGGTGGGCACAGCTTGGGAAGAAGGCAGGTCTCACTGGGTCTAACACCCAAGACTAGAGCTGTGCCAAGGGTTCCTGGACACAGATCCAAGATGGGGACTGAGGACTGAACACACTCATTTGACTTCTGGTCACTCATGGGGCTCAGTGTTTAGTTCTAAAATAGCAGTAGTGAATACATAGAAGCCAGGGGAGGGGAGGGGAGAGGGAAGGAGAAGGCAGGGGGCGGGAGAGGGCTACGTTGAAGTCTGGCTAAGCAGTTCATCTGGGTGAGGGCGTGGGGAAGCTATCCTCTCACTGATTGCTGTGGGCACTGATTGCTGTGGGCCCAGGGTATATCTTACTTGTCCTTTGAGCCTTGAGCTTGTGAGAGTTGTGTGTACTTGAGGGCTGTGGGGCAGGGGCCAGCATGACTCCTGGGGCCAGACCCAGACTCTGGCCCCAGAAAGCTGGGCGGTTTTCTCCTAGTTAGCACTCCTAACCACGTGACCTTGGGTGAATCATTGAGATTTTGGGCTTTGGGGATCATAGCACCAGGCTTCAGAGTTCGGAGGGGACTTAAATAGGATTACGTACACAAAGCCACCCTCAGGGGACTGTGGCCCTGTACTGGAAGTGGGACCTGCATCTTTTCCTGCCTTCAGGTCCCTGGAAACACTGTTGTTAACTGAGTAACTCAGAGTAGGGGATGGGGTGGGGGATGGAAGCTTCTGGGGCTGACAACAATCTCCAAAGCCTTATCACACGGTGGGGTCCAATCTTCTAGAACACCCTGCCTTAGACACTATCATTTCCCTGTTTAGAAGTCATGACGGTTAATTTTTGTCAACTTGTCACAAACTATAGTCACTTGGGAAGAGGAAACCTCCAATAAAAATTGCCTCCCTCAGACTGACCTGTGTGGAAGCCTGTAGAGTTGGATTTATTTATTTATTTGCGGGGTGGGGAATTGATTGAAGTGGGAGGGCCCAGCACATCACTGTGTGTGGTGTCACCCCTGGGCAGATGGCCCTGGGTTCTATAAGAAAGCAAAGTGAGCAAGTCTTGGTGAGCAATCCAGTAAGCGGCATCCATCCATGGCCTCTGCTTCAGTTCCTGCCTCCAGGTTCCTGTCCTGAGTTCTTGCCTGGGTCTGTCAGCCAAATAAACCCTTCCTCTCCAAGCTGCTTTTGGTCAGAATATTTCATCACAGCAGCAAGTGAGAACGTAGGAGGAGGGCCTGCAGCCGTGTCTGACCACACAGGGTCTGCCTTACATCCTTGGAGGTCTCTGTGACTGCCGGGGCTCTGTGGACCCAGAGAGAAAGAGAACCCTAGAAACATCTTGGGAGAAGAGGCAGAGGATAGACTTGCTAAGCCCCTTTCCTGAAGTCTACCTCATGTCTGGTACAGGTGAGGAAACTGAGGTAGGGGAGACCATGGGACTTGTAGTTTGGACCTTAAATGTCCTACAGAGGCCCATATGTTAGGGGCTTGGTCCCCAGGATGGTACTATCAAGAAGTAGTGGAGCCCTGGGGGGGGGGCATGCCTGGGGAGGTCGTGGGGCTTTGGATGCATGCCCTTAAAAGGAGACTGACCCTTCATATCCCCTCTTTGACTTTTCTGGCCTTGAGGTGAACAGTTTTACTCTGCCATATGCTCCCTGCCATTGCCACCTCCGCCAGTGGCCTAAAAGCCATGGCTTGATACACCAGAGCCTCTAAATCCCCGAGCCAAAACCAACCTTTCCTTTTAATGTGTTGACTCCCAGGGCCACTGACACAGGGACAAACCATAAACCCTAAAGGCAGGGACTAGGGAATGAATGAAGGGAGGAATTGACCTCCCAGCCTCTTGAGGGTTCAGGGGCTGTTACTCTGAAACTCCCAGGGGAGATGCTGGCATAGGTTGGCTGGAGAGGTGCCAGCAGTTAGGACAGAGACTGGCAGGATGGGTCTAGAGGGTGGCAGGAGGGCTGGGTGAGGCAGATTCATTCAGTTAGTAAAGTGCCCACACATTCAGCATATGTGGGGCTGGGAATGAGGGGGCCAGGTAGACAAGGTCTCCCAGCAGCTGAGGGAACCTCCTGGAGTCAGACTGTATGAGGAAGTGACTCGCCGAGCCTCTACCATCTTTAAGCTCCCAGTTCATCTGTAAAATGGGGACAATACTGTCTCTGGGGTAGGACCATCATGAATGGTAGATTCCCAGAAGGCACTGGGCTCAGGGCCAGACACTCAGTCAACAGAGACCGCTGGGGGCTTGGTCAGCATTATTGTGACCACTGACTCTGGAGGGTGTGACCTGGTGCAGATCCTTCACCTTTCATGAACCTAGTGTTTCTCATCTTGACAGATGGGTTCATAACCTCTGTCCTGCTGAGACCTTTGTAAACTACGCAGAGGGAAAGGGCCAACTTAGACTGGGGTGTGTGGCCATCGAAGCTCCGTACATGTGCTCCCTCTTTTTATTAAATTACATTTTATTTGCACTCATTCACGACATGGGGTGCATATAGAGGTCAGAGAACAACTTACAGGAACTGGTTCTCTGTTTCCACCACTTGGATCCCTGGGATCAAACTCAGGTCATCGGGCTTGGTGGCAAATGCCTTTACCCACTGAGCCCCCTCACGGGCTTGTGTTCCCTGTTTCCTGCAAGTCACCTGGGCTCTGGCGAGCTGGTCGGTGCACATGTGGCACCCTGGCCTTGGGAACGAGGTGCGGGCAGAGGCACGTAGATGAATGCTGGGCTCAGCTGAGAATATCACTGCTCCCCGAGGGCACTATGGAAGTCAAGAAATAAATCTCCAGCTGAAGATGGAATCCACTCTCCCTCCAGCTATTCAACTTAGTGCTGGGTCTGGGCAGGGCAGTCAATAGGCATGGGGAGTTCCCTCCCTTTTGGGACACATTCTTCCCCACCTAGCTGATCCACTCCTTGAAATCATCTGAAACAACCTAGGAAATAGTTGTGCTGCTGGGCACTGTCCCACAGGGCAGAAATGTCATGTGACCTTCAGGTGCACAACCTGATATTAGCACAGAGACAAGAAAGCAGTTCTGGGGTGGAGGGTGGGCTGGCAGATGAGCAGCTCTGTCCCTGCATAGTTTTACCCCCACCAAATGGTAGGGAGGGCAAGAGTTTGAGAAACTGTCTTCATAATGGCACCATTTTAGCTGGGCTTGGTGATGTCGGGGCAGGAGGATCTCAAGTTTGAGGCCAGACTGGACTACATAGTGAAATTCTGACACATACACTCACACCCCCCACACACACAGAGTGTGAGAGAGAGAGAGAGAGAGAGAGAGAGAGAGAGAGAGAGAGAGCGCGAGCGCTGTTTGCTGCCTGTATCTCTCATAGTTATATTAGATCTCTAGATGCGTTTCTTTCCCACGAGAGCAGAAGAGAACAGGGTTTCCCATCCAGGAGGGCTGAGAGCTGAAGGAGAGAAGGCTTTCTAGCCAGGTTTCCAGGCTGTTCCCTGGAGCAGAGGTTACGAAGCTAAATTTATATTCTCCCTCTCTCTCTCTCCTGCCCCCCCCCCAACATCTCACAGGGTCTCATGTTGTTCTCAAACTCACTGTAGTGGAGGGTGATCTTGAACTCTGATCGTCCTGCCTTCTTCTCCTATGGGCTAGTAAGTGTGCACCTCTGTGCTATTTATGGAGTACTATGGATCAAATCAAAATTTTGCTCATGCTAAGCGAACACTCTATCAACATCTCTGTAAAACTCAACATCTGCTTTACGCTCCACGTATGCGAGCTGGGAACCAGGCTTGGAGATTTAAAAACGCATGCACACACAGACAGATGGGGACACGGGTCATTCTTGATACAAGAATGCCAGCTTTATTGTGCTCAGGTGCAGCTTATATAGGGCTCTGGCCACACCCCAGCTCTTGGGATCTTTCGGTTGCAGACCCACCAGAAACCACTCTCCTGCCATCAAGGTCTCGTGCTCAGAGCAGCTGCAGGAACAGGTAAACGAATTGTTTTGCTCAGTTCACTCCAGCAGGCAAAGGGTGTGAGGCAGGCAAAGAAAGTCAAGGGGCCAGGGGTTTGCAGCCCCCCCAACATATCTCTAGCCCTTTCTTTTGTTTTTTGTTTTTTTGAGACAGAGTTTCTTTGTGTAAGGGCCCTGGCTGTCCTGGAACTCGATCTGTAGACCAGGCTGGCCTCGAACTCACAGAGATCTGCCTGCCTCTGCTTCCTGAGTTCTGGGATTAAAGGCGTGTACTGCCACCATCCGGCTCCAGTTCCTCTTTTATATTTTGGTAAGAAAAAAACTTTAATATAAAAACTCAAGTATATATCTTGGGATAATGAAGAAAAAAAACTCACATATAAATAGTTAAAAAGAAAAAAGCTGGGTGTGATAGCACATGCCAGGGCTACATTGTCTCAAAAAAGAAAAAAAAATCTATTCATGCCAAAGGACAGCCATGATTCACTGAATTCCCAGAATTCCTGCTCTGGTCCCTATGTGGACTTCCCCTGAGCCCAGTTCCTGGGTTGAATCCCCCTTAACAATTTCTTGTAGTTCCATACTCATCTCTGACATTTGATATGATCACCCGTTCCCACAGATTTCTTGGCTTACACAACATGCCTTTCTTTGCCTGGGTGGACCATTCTGGGTTACCATGGGCGTGTGGGCAGGCTGGCTCCACCTGGAGGACTGAGGGAAGAATCAATCTCTCTCCTGTGTGTGAGTGTTTTACCTGCATGTGTGTCTATGCACCACACGCATGCCTGGTGCCTGCAGAGGCCATCGGATGTACGGCTGGAATTACATACAGATGGTTCTGAGCCACCATGTGCATGCTGGGGGCTGAACCCAGGTTGTCTGCGAGAGCAGCAAATGCTCCTAACCACTGAGACTTCTCTCCAGCTCTGTGATCCCGAACTTCGGATCTTCCTGCCTTTACGTTCCTGGTGCTGGTATTGCAAGTGTTCCTGCACTTGCTCCTTTATGTTTGAGACGAACATAGTCCTGGCTGTCCTAGAACTTAATATCACAGATCAGGCTACCCTTGAGTGTGTAGGAGATTCTCTGCCTCTGCTCTCAAATGCTGGAGTACAGGCACGTGGTTCTGACTCCTGTCTGGTTCCTTGCTCTTTCCGTCTGTGATCTTGAGCCTCCGGCCTCCTTCCTGTTTGTGAAGCCAATCACAGCAGTCCTTCACCCATCACAGGTGCTGCCCTGATTCTTTCCCTTCCCTCTTCATCTCCAAGCGAACTTCCCGACTGCACCGGACACACCCACCTGGCTGGGCTCATCCCCTATTTTACATTCAGTTGGGGAGCAGCCTTCGGTCTGTAGCTTTTATCCCATTTACCGTGTAACAGTGCAATCGCAGACTGGACACCGGACATGGAATATGGAGGGTTATCTGCTGCCAGTGTCTTTTTCTCTTCAGCAACACAGTCTGTCTCCCCTCTCTCAAAAACACACATTTTGTGACACTGTCTCTCCAACCCCCTTTCCTCTTTTCCTCTCTCTTTCTCTTTTCAAATGCTTCTGAGATGGGGGCTCTTACTATATAGACCAGCTAGTCTCGAACTCATAGAGATCCTCTGCTTAAGCTTCCTGAGTGCTGGGATGAGAGAGTACATCCCATGCCTGCCCTTCTCTCTCTTTTTAAAATGGGAATGTCTGTAGTGTGTTTAAGTCATACGGACTCATTCCTAAAGAGCTCCAAAGAAACTGTTTCTACACACTCACACTTTGGTCAGTTCTAACAATGGGGTTGTCAGTTCTAACAAATGGGGCAGTCGAGGCTGGTTTATATCTGGTTAGATTAGAACCCCGTCTTCCCTAGAACTGTACCCCTCAGCTGTGCCTCCTTCCTTTGTCTGGCTTGAAGCTGATTCGGACTCCTGCAGACATCCTCAGGTGGCAGAACCCACTCTCTTGTCATTTTAATGGCCACATGGCATTCCGTCCTGTTGACGGACCAGCCTTTGCTTGGTCCCTCCTTTGTTGTCGGGCACATGAAACATGTCTCATTTCTTGCTATAATACATGCAAGGACCCTGAGTGTTTTCTTCAAACATCTTTTATCCTTTCACCCTAGACTGTCCCATGAGCAGGCGCAGGGATGAGAATGAGGCCCTGCCTCTCAGGTGGGCTGGGCAATGGTCAGTACCGGTTTTCTTGACCCAAAGCACAGATGGATGATGGCTACCCCCTCTGGTGACAGATCTGGACTCCCCGGAAGCCAGAAATGGTCGCATCACCCCTTTGACTGGCATGCTGATGCTCTATAAATGTGGTTCTGTGATCCTGCTGGCCCGACGCACCGTTCCCTTCCGCCTTTCCCAGAGCTTTAACCGCCACTACATGGAGGGAAGAAGTGAACCACAGTACACACCTGCACCAAACATCAGCAGCCAGGGAATTCCGCACAGCCAGTCAGTGTTATCTTTCGCTGGTGGAACATGGAACTGTTGGGACACCCTATGTCCTAAAATAACGTGCTTCGAGACTAAGGGTGGATGAATGGTGTAGCCACAGAGTTCGGGTTTTGTAGCTGTCCCTGCAAAGCTCACCTGCCGAGCACAGTGGGTGGTTAGAGAAAAGGAATCCTTGTAGGAAGAAGCCTTTTGTTTCCGTCCCAGCGAGGGGAGGTTTGTGATTCAGGAGGTGGGTGGAGCTGGGAACTTAAAAGTCCCTTCAGAGCTGTGAGGCCCCTCTGAGTGAGCAGGGTGGGACAGCCATGGCCAGTGGCCACGGTGGATGTGTAGGGAAGGGCAGATTTTCCAGATCCTGGAGAGGTAAAGGCACCAAACAGGAAAGAACGCGCCTATAGTGGCATTGGATTCCCATGGAGTGCGGAGCATCTGAGCCAAACTGCTGCCTGCTTTTGCAAAGCATGGATATTAATAAGGGTGATTAGTAATCATGACGTGTGAATAATAAGGGGATGGTTAATTGTCCTGGTTATGATGAACAGCCGTCACTGCGCTAGGGTGGGGGAGTTGAAGCCAAACACATACACGCGTGTGCGCATGCACACACACACACACACACACACACTCAACCACACACATGAGCGAACTCATATGCACCCCCGAGCACACATACACATTTACAAGTGAATAGTTCTTGGCTGTTGTTTCTGAGATTACAAAAAGAGCACATCATGATAATCTTTTTTTCCCCTCTCTCTCTTTTCAAGACAACGTCTTTCTATGTAGCTGTGGCTAACCTGCAACGCGCCGTCTAGGCCAGATTGACCTCAAATTTGTGGTAATCCTCCAGCATCTGCCTTCTGAGTGCCGAGGTTACAGGCATGTCCGGCTTGGAGTACCGGTATTTTAAAAATTAAAACCTAATGAAACAGAATTTCTTCCCTCCTCTTTTTAACAAGGCAGATTTTTTTTAAAAAGTCAATATAAAATATATATTTAAAAAAATTTAAAAAATAAAATAAAAAATATATAAAATCAGCAAGCATAGCTATAGGGAGAGGCGGTGGAAGCGTGTTCCCTCCACCTCTACCCCTCTCTTTCTCTCCCTTCCCCCTCTTATTATCTTCATTCCCACAGAATTTCATTTTATATTTACATCATGATTTTATGGAACTATGTAAAAATCCAAGAAACACAAATAAAAAAATATCATGTTTGTCTTCCTGAGACTGGCTTAATTCATGATACGATCATCTCCAGCTGAACCCATTTTCTTGCAAAAGACATAACTTCATTCTTCTCTATGCTTGAAAAATTCCATTGGTGTGTGTGTGTGTGCGTGCGTGAGTGCATGTATGTGTGTGTGTGTGTGTCCAGCACCAAGAAGCTTTAGACTGTCTTGGGCCAGGTCATCTCCCCTTATCTGGCTCTCCTAGTGTTTCTGGGGTGAGAGCATTAGGGTCATTGGCTCTTGCATATCTGCATACATTCATACATACCTACACACACATAAATACGTGTGTGTGTGTGTGTGTGTGTTTGAGATTGAACCTAGGGCCTCTCTTTTATGTCAGGCATGTATTCTACTACTGAGTTATATTTCCCACCTAGACCTTTTCATTTTATTAGCTTTTGATTTTTTTTTTTTTGAGTCATTCTTAGTTTATAGCCCAGGCTATTCTTGAACTTAAATTCCTCCGACTTCAGCTTCCTTAGGGCTGGGATTATAAACATTTACCTCCATGCCTAGCTCATTTTATTAGTATTTCATTTTTAGGTTTCACTCATCCATTTATTCACCCACCCACTAACCAAGAATTATCCACCATCACAGCAGGGCACGATGGTGCACACAGTCAGGAGGATTAGTGCTCCGGGCTGGGGGCTGGAGAGAGGGCTCAGCAGTCAGGAGCATATACTGCTCTTGCACAGGGCCCGAGTTCAGTTCCTAACACCCACATGGTAGCTCACAACCACCTGCCACTCCAGATCCTGGGGTATCTGGTATTTCTGGGCTCCTCAGACACCTTCACTCATGCACACACAAACACACAGAGACATACAATTTAAAAAACAATAGACCTTTATTTATTTTTTTTTGAATTCAAGATTATTCTCAACTACACCGTGAATTTTATGCCAGCTTGGACAACAAGCCACCTCATCTCAAACTAAAACAAAACCAAACCATCCCAACCAAACAGGAAGTCTCCATTGTCTGCTTCAGGATTGGCAGTCCCATCCACCAGCTCAATGACAGCTGGGAGTTCTACCCTCTGTCCTCAGTCATACATGGGGCAATGGTGTCTACCACTCGTCCATGACATGAGGGACAAAAATGAGAGGAACTGTGGAGTGCTGGGGTTCCTGGCACCCAGTAAGCGCTCAGGAACCATTAGCTGCCATTACCATAGTCACTTGAGTCGTGAGCCAGGCACTCTGGATAAAGAGACAGCTAAGACCCGGGTCCTGCTCTGGGCATCCCATCAGACCCAGTCAGCCCTCAGGGCTGGCCACTGGGCTGGGAGAGAGGAGAATGAGATGCCCCCTCCTCCAGAGCAACATTTTGGTAGGCATGCTCCCTACCAAATGCTCCCTACCGAATGCTCCCTACCAATGCCTGCTCCCAGTGAAGTCTCCCCTAAGACTAGGTCCAGTGCACTGTTTTCTTCTAGTCCTTAAAACGCCAGACCAACCCCTTCTCCAGGCCCTCCCTCCAGCACCGCAGCATACAGGCTGCCTGGAGAGGTGACACAAAAATTAAAATTAAAGCTAAATTAAAAAGAAGCTTCCCATTTCCTCTCCTCATCACACTTTCCACCTTAATTTTATCGCATCTTCCTTCTCGTTTTATTGACTTTCAGAAGCACTGCCGCAAGATTTAGTGCGGAGCAGGAGGGAGGCAATAAACGCGTTTCTCTTGCTTCCAATTAATTCTGCCAGGGTGGGGACAGACAGAGACGTGGGATGCTCTGGGGTGAAGGGGCATCCCAAGACTCCAAGACCACAGCGGTATGAACAGAGGCAGGGTGATGGTGTTTTTTTTTGCCTGGACCAGTCTCTTGGTGAAAGAAGAAAGAGAAGCAGCTTCAACGGCCCTTCAGCTCAGAGAGCTGGAGCTAGGACAACTGTCTAGATGGTCTAGAATTATAACTAACTCTCTGGGGCTGCCAAGATGGCTCAGTGGGTAAAGGCGCTTGCCGCCAAGCCTGACAACCTGAGTTCAATACCCAGAACCCACATAGTGGAAGGAGAGAACCAACGTCTACAAATTGTCCTCTGGCTTCCCCGCACATTAAGGATCGTATGAACACTCACCACCCACATAAATAAATGTAATAAACATTAAAAAAAAACCCTAACTACAGAACTCTCCCCTCCCCCAACTCTACTCCATTTCCTGGATCTGAGGTTTTCCACCCATCCACTAGATCTTTATTTAATTTTATTGTGTTTCATGCTCTGCTGGTGGGAGGCTTTTCCCTCCTCCCCACCCTCCCTCCTCTCCTCCTCTGTTTGCTTTTTGCCGCTCCCCCCATCTCTAATATCATTTTCACCCACCCACGGCGACACTGCATGTTGATAATTTTCTTCTGACCCTAATGGCTATGGTTCCCCCTCAGTATTTAAGTGGAGCAAGACAGAGGTTAGTGGTAAATAAACAGCGTTTCCTATTTATGCTGCCAATTTCAGTCGATGGTGGAGAGGCTGCTGGGAAATTAACTACGCTGCTCTCTGAAGCTGAGGAACTTCTGAGAGAGCGAGTGGTTCCTGCCCTCCGTGGCCTAGGCTGTCCACGGGGATCTCCCTGGAGGAATGGTGTATGCCCCTCTTCCCTTCGTAGCTTTAGCCTTCCAACTTGTAGATCAGTGGTTCTCAACCTTCCTAATGCTGTAACCCTTTAATACAGTTTCTCATGTTGTGGTGACCCCTCAACCATAAAGTTATTTTTTGTTGCTACTTTATAACTGTAATTTTGCTACTGTTACGAATCATAACGTAAATATCTGATATGCAGGATATCTGATATGTGACCCCTCCTGTGGAAGGGTCGTTCGACCCCTAAAGGTTCTCGACCCACAGGTTGTGAATAGTTACCGCAGCAGCAACAAGGGACTTGTTAGGAAGTTCAGATTCTCCAGCCACCTCCTAAATCAGAAGATCTGGGGACAAGACACACCAATCTGTTTTGTGTTTTGAGCCCCGGCCAGCCTACATCTCACGATTGTCCTGCCTCAGAAATAGAAGGGATGGGATTACATGTATGTACTATAAGCCTGGCAAACTGTTTGTTCTCAAAAGATGATTTTATGGGCTGGGACTATAACTCAGTTGGTAGATTGCGTGGCTAGCATGTATGAAACCCTCAGTTTTAACCCAGCACTGCGAAAGGCTGGTGTGGCAGGACACACCTGTAATCCCAGAATTCAGAGGGCTAGGCTGGAGGACCAAAGTAATTCTTGGTTACACAGCAAGTTGGAGGCCAGCCTGGGCTACAGGAGACCTTGTCTTAACAAACATAAACAAACAAAGATTTTGAGATAGAGTTCACGCACAGACACAGTTCACCTGATGAGAACATTAGCGATCGTAGTGAGGAATACAACCATCGCTATGACTTAGTTACAGCACATTTCTCTGGTCTCAGTAAGTTCCCTCATGTCTCTGTGCAGCTCATCCCTCTCCATCCCCTAGCCATAACTAATCAACTGTGTCTGCATAGATTTGCTTTTTCTGGAAGGCCTTTGGATCGAGTCCTTTATTTAGCACGCTGTTTGTTTAGTTTTGCTAACTGCTTTATCGAGATAGAATTTACACGCCATGCAACTCATCCATGTAAAACGCACGAGTCAGTGGCTTTTAGTACATTCACAGGTGTGCGACCACCATCAGCATCAATTTTAGAACGTTTCGTTGCCTCTTCCTAAAGCCTTCATCCACGTCATCTGTAAATCCCCCATCCCTCTAGCACTAGGAACCTCTCTTTTCTTCTTTCCTTCCTTCCTTCCTTCCTTCCTTCCTTCCTTCCTTTCTTTCTTTCTTTCTTTCTTTCTTTTTCTTTCTTTTTTGGTTTTCCGAGACAGGGTTTTGCTGTAGTTTAAGAGCCTGACCTGGGGGCTGGAGAGATGGCTCAGTGGTTAAGAGCATTGCCTGCTCTTCCAAAGGTCCTGAGTTCAATTCCCGGCAACCACATGGTGGCTCACAACCATCTGTAAAGAGGTCTGGCGCCCTCTTCTGGCCTTCAGTCATACAGACAGAATATTGTATACAAAATAAATATTTTTTTTTAAAAAAAGAGCCTGGCCTGGAACTAGCTGTTGTAGACCAGGTTGGCCTCGAACTCACCGAGATCCGCCTGCCTCTCCTCCTGAGTGCTGGGATTAAAGGCGTGCTCCACCACCGCCTGGCATCACGCACTTTCAGTCTCTAAAGATTTGCCTATTCCGGGCCTCACATAAACCTTTAGTCATATCGTATGTGTCCTTTTGAGACTGCCTTCCGCACTCAACTGTTTCCAAGGTTCATTCAAGTGGCTCGATGTGCAGATGTGTAAGTTGCTGGGTCCTTTGTATTGCTGAGTAGTGTTCCATTGTAGGAATCTGTCATGAGTTAATTTATATTAAATAAGTATTTATAACATTTATTTAGTGTGTGTGAATGCACACATATGGAGGTCAGAGAACAACTTTTGGGAATCAGTTCTCTCCCTGTCTTGTGTGTGTCTGGGGGAACTGAACTCAGATCACACTATGCTTAGCAGAAACACCTTTCTCTGCTGAGCCGTGTGGCTGACCGAACATTCTGTTTGTACAGTCACCATGGATGGACAGTTCACACTTTGTGGCTATCTTAACATGAACACACAAAATCTCTACTTTGATCTCATGGTGCGAACTTGAAATCCCTGGCTTCCGATCTTTACCTCAGCTTCCTTCTGCATTGCTCCTGCGCTCTCCTATCTCCCCACATAAAATCCTCCCCACCAGGTCTTTTCTTTCCTTTCTCCCCAAGAACGAAGGGCATACTGCATGCTGGGTCAAATCATGGCGACACAGACTCCTCACACTGTCTCCAGGAAGAGCCAAGTCTCTTATACCCAACTGACATCTAGAGATCAACTGGGCTCAATGGGGATCTAGCCCTCTAACAGCACCCCCCCACACCCCAAAGCCCACAAGTCTGAAGTTAAGGGGCTTTGGTCTCACACCTGGTTCTAAGCCAGGACGCTCTTGCTCTTAGCCTCTAGATGCCTGTTTGCTGAGCTGGTAAAATGCTGAACTAAAAAGCAGCCCTTCTGGAGAGCCGACCACCCCCAACCCCTCTTAGCGTGGCTCCCTGAATTCTGCTACCTCCAGCTCTGCTTCTGCCCTCTCCTGTGGCAAAGCTGGCCTTCCTAACCTGGAGCTCACTGCCACCCACTGCTCTGCCCTTGGCACCCATAATTCAGCCTCCTGCCAGTAACCCAGAGTACGCTTGGCTTTCTGCCCAAGCTCCTGGAGGGAGCCAGGCCCAGGGCGTGCCTCTGGCCTTAGTCCATGGGCAGATAGCTCAGAAAACCGTCTTTTGAGTCACCAGATGTGTAGCAAGCAGTTTGGGGTGGGACAGAGCTCCTTGGTGCAATCTGGGTTGAGGACCACTGTATACCCATTTTGAGCCGTTCTCTTGGAGGCTTCTGATCCTCTTCGTAAAAGAGAATGCCTGGTCCTTTTCTAGGTTTAAGAGGTTCCCACGGGTCCTCTGTTGGTGTTCTTGGCCTGAGGTCACTCTCCCCGGGTCTTTCCCTCTCTCTTCCTTCCCTCTGAACCTGGCACTTGCACAGTGCTCACCGCAGTATCCCAGTGAAAGGGGCTCATTAGCATGTTTGTTTTTATTGGGCGCACAAATAACGGTGATGGGCGCCCCTACCCCCAGCACTCTCTAATCACGGCGATGAATATTCATAGCGCTGGGGTGGGGGCGGGGGATCAGCGCAGGACTCAGCCAGGGTCCAGCCCGGAGGGTGGTCGGTACCCAGCCAAACGCCGCTACAAACTCCCCTCCGGGGCTGGCCTTTCTTTCTTTTTTCTTCTTTTCTTCTCCATTTTTGTACTGCAAGTGTAGCGCGTGGCTGGGGATCTGGTGACGCTACTGCGCCCGGACGCAGAGCTCCTGCTGTTTGTCTGTCCAGCAGTCGGTCTTTGTGTGATCTTTGTTCCTTTTTCTTTGTCTCCTTATCCACGGGTGTCTGTCGCGGGCCAGTTCATGTTACACAAACTTCTGGCGGGGACACCGGGGTTGGGCGCCGGTAAAGGGCAGCGTGCGCCTTGTGAATGAAGAGATTTAGTCACTTGTGGAATGACTTTTATTTTATAGCGACTTCCTCTCCGACTGAGTGGTGGTGCACGCATTGGTGTATTTATAACTTAATAGCTTTTCTCAATTTTATTATACTTTTTATGATACTTGTGGCTTTATGAGACTTCGTAATTTTTCTGAGATTCATTAAATTCAGCTGAGGGTGGGGCCAATGACGAGCAGGTACCTTGAGCAGGTGGGGGCTGCTCCCTCCCTCGCCCCCCAGGATTTCGTCTTTTACTGGCTGCTGCTGCTGTCGCTGGGTGATCTCGGCTTACCTTTCTCCTCAGGTGGGGAATTTCCAGGTCAGCCTGCCGGCGAAGTTCCTGACTGTTCCCAGGCTGAGGCTGGTAGAACACCATCCTGTTGTCATAGATTAGCATCTAGGTTTATACTGGGCCCCTCTCTGCCTTCCTATCCCATCCTTTCCGAGAATTAGAGACACCTCCAGACTTCCTAGTCAAACCCCACCACTTTACAGATGGAGAAACTGAGGCTCAGGGAGACATCATTGCTGAACTCAGTGCAGGACAACTCACTGCTCTTTGCTTCTGGCCCAGGTATCTTTTGGGACACCTCCTACAGACTCCCAGCAGTGGCACGACCTCTCTACTCCTTAGTTTTTTCTCAGTCTTCCTCATTGTCCTCAATACTGTGTCCTGAGCATCTCTGGAAAAAAAAAAAAAAGACATTTGCAGGACACAATTAGCATGTCTTTAGTCTTCACCACAACCTTCCCGGCAGAGCTGCTGGTAAACAGCTCCATTTTCCAGGTGAGAAAAACTAGGCACAGAGATGTGAGCCCCGGGGAATGGTTAGAGACTCCAAACTTTAGCACTCTGCAGGGTCAGCACCCAAGCAGTCAAAGCTAAGTGGATCATTTGCAAGTGTCGCTGATAACCTTCCACAGGATAATTTCCATTGGAAGCAGGCAGGAATTGCAGCCGGTCAGAGTTCAAGCCAATCAGGGCAGAGGCTGGGCAGCGGGAAAAGGCTCTCAGCTGTGGTGGGTGGGTGGAGAGGATTGTGGGTGCTGACACCCTTCCTCCAGAGTCTCAAATCAGGACTTCTGGGTACCAACCCAGTGGCAGCTCCTGTCTAGCAGATGGCTTTGAGAGCTAGTTCCTGCCCCGCCCACAGCCTTCAGGGAACTGTGGCCTCTTATCCCTGAAACTCTCATATTTATAAATAGAAAGAAGACGGTTCAGTGAACAAAGGTGCTTGCTACCAAGCCCGATGACCTGGGTTTGATTTCTGGGACCCAAAGGTGAAAAGAGACAGACTCCAGCAAGCTGTTCTCTGCTGCACACACCTCAGCATGTACCTCCACCCCAATAAGTGAATAAATGTAATCTCAAGAATATTGTTAAAAGAAAGGTCTAGGGATGTGATAAGTGCTTGTAACCCCAGCTACTCCACAGACCGAGGCAGGAGGATTGCTTGAGTCCAGGAGTTCAAGGCCAGCCTGGGCAACAGAACAAGATGAAAACAGACAAAATAAAAAACAGAGAGCAGAGAAGGAGGAGGAGGCAGTAACGATGCTAAACAGGGCTGGGAAAGAGCCTCCTGATTGCTATTCCACATCTACACACTTTGAACTCACAGAAGACAATGCATGTAATTGCCTGCTGACAGAATCGCTTCTAGGCTGAGGGGGAAATGACAACGTTGACTGCACCACAGGCTCCCGGAGAACAAACCTGCCAGGCCTCTCTGTGCTTCCTGCTACAGCTCTGCGCCCAGATCACTGCTTGGCCAGCATGCAGTAGGGGCTCCCCAGGCTTTGCTGTTCCCCTGAAGAGGATGGGACACGCTAGTGCAAACCTGAAGGAGGCACACATCTCAACAAGCCCCACTTGGCGGTCATGATGAAGGGCATCAAGTGGAACCTTTGATTCCACTTGGGTGGGAGTCCAAACAGTGGCGGGTTTGTTTGGGTCTTCCCCAGGTTCTGTTAGGCTCTAGTGATGCCAGGCTGTCTCCCTTTCAGCCGATTTTCCTGGGCTAACCTTGCCCAGGATCTCAGTTGAAGCCCATGGTGTGCGGACACCCATAGGTGGAAGGCTTTGGAACTCCCACAAGAGAGCTGCTCTTCTTTGCCTCAGGCTTATCTAAATATATTTGGAGACCTATAGAGACCCTGTTTTCTCTCCCTACCCCTCTTTTGAGAGAGGCTCTTGCCATTTAGCCTTAGCTAGTCTGGAACTCACTATGTAGACCAGGCCTGCCTCTGCCTCCCCAGTGCTGAGATATAAGGCATGTGCCACAATGCCTGATGAGACTGTCTTAGGTTTGTGTTTTGTGGTTGCCTCCTTCCTCAGTATTATGGTGATGAGAGTAAATTAACATTTTCCTAAAAGTATTTTTGGACTTGTTGTACTTTTGGGGCCATTAGTCATTTTTCCATTAGAACTACAGCCAGGAGTGCGCATGCGGCTGGCAGCCTGGCAAGTAACTTTTTTCTTTCTTGGTTTTGTGAGACAGAGTTTCTCTGCATAGCTTTGGAGCCTGTCCTGGAACTCATTCTGTAGACCAGGCTGGCCTCAAACTCACAAAGATCCGCCTGCCTCTGCTTCCCGGGTGCTGGGATTAAAAGCGTGTGCTGCCACCACCTGGCCAACTTTTAAATTCTAAAAAAAAGGAAGTCTTTCAAATTTGGAAAGTTGAATGTCTCTGTGCAGAGAACGCCGCCTTGAATGGTTTGGAACCCAGGGCGAACTCCTCTTCAGATACGGGGATGTAGCGTCACTTCCTTGTTCAGGGGGTATGTCTCTCAGACATAGCCTGGCAGCAAGAAATCCCTGACTGCTGGGCTGTATTCCTTACTGTTTTTGTCTGACAGAAACAACTTACTAGAGGAAGGATTTATTTTGGCTCACGATTCCTGAGGGTTTCATCATAGTGGGGGAAGTCACGGTGGAGTAAGCAGATGTTCACATCTCAGGAGACTAGGAAGCAAAGAAGGAAGGAGCCAGGGCAGGCTGTAACTCCCTTCGGCCTGCCCCTCATGCCCTGCCTACAGCAGCCTAGCTCTGACTCCTAAAAGTTCCACCACCTTTCAAAACAGCTCCAGCAGCTGGGGAACAAGGATTCAGAGATTCAAACCAGAACAGTTGTAGAAAGGGGTCCTGGGTTCAAATCCTTGTTCTACCTGTTAGCTAGACAGTCCATCTCAAGTCCCTGCCTCTTTAAGCCTCAACTCTGAGATAAAACCTTCCACCTCCCCCCAGGTAGTTAAGGACTAGAAAGGACCTTGTAAATTACAATGTGCAAAATCACTTGTCTTGGTGATAAACCATCACCCCGGAGGTCTTCGGCAGAGTGAAGCTGAAGACCCAGCAAATAGCCGCACAGTAACAGTCTCCCCGCCTCTGTATGGGGGGGCTTCCTGGTCTGTGTGAGGGCTGTACCCCAGGATGGTTCTGCACTGAGCCTCCATTACAGACCTGGAGTACAGGACCTCCAGATGCATTTGTAATTTTTATTGTTATATCTTTTAATTTTATTTGGCTCTCCCCGCTGTCTCAAGCAGGGGAGATAGGGAGCTGGTATTTATGGCTGCTCCTGCGACCTACCTCTTGGAATGTATGTATCAGTTAATTTAATCTCCCCTGGTTTTATTTAAACTGTTTTTCCTGATTCAGTTTCGTCTCCGTCCGCAACTCTCCCTCCCCCATCTCCCTCCACCCTTGCTCCCTCCACTTTTGTCCCCGCCTCCTCTGCATCCCAGCCTCTTCCTCCACTGTCCCTCCCCTCCCTTCTTTCTCCCCCCTGTTCTGGCCCAGGGTCTGGCCAGGGCCTTTTGATTTCTAGATTCTGGGAGGACGAAGCAGCCTGTTGTTGCTACAGTCTTTTTCTGGCTTCTCTCCCTCACTCCCCACCCCCCTCTCTCTGCCCGGTTGCCTGATTGACATTTACAAATTACCCAGCTGAAAGTGTTCAATCCCTGACCCGCCTGTTTCTGTTCAGCAATGAGTGAGATTTGCAAGCATTTTGTCATATAATTACTGCAAATCCCTTGAAAATTTCCACAACAAGGCCAGATGAATGGTAATTTGGGGGCCTCTAGCCCCTAGTCGCCTTGCCAGAAGAAATCTGAGGCCAGAAATGCAAACCAGTCCCCGAAGTCCTTCATCTTTATGTTTGTTTATTTATATTTATTTATTTATTTATTTGGGGGCAGACTCATTGGTCAGCTTGTCTATTTCCTCTCACGATTTCTGGGAGCACTTGACTGGTGCGGACGCTCTACTCCGCCCCTCCTGCCTGTGCTGTCACACCTGCGGGAGATTTGTTTGCTTTACACGAGTGTATTTGTGCTGATTTTATTGTATTGACTGGGTGCGTTTTTTTTCCCTGCGTTCCACTACAGTTTTATTGTGTACCGGTTGTGAGCATACATCACCCACATTGTTTTCTGCAAAAATTCCACCCCGCTTCACTGTGTCTTGATAGGACTCCGTATATTAGTAGCTAAGTGTGGAGACAGGCTGGGACTGAGTTGGGGCTGTAGCTGGGGTCGTTGTAGCTGCCCCTTGGCTGGATCTACCCCGTCTGGATAGCACAGATCCCGTGGGCTGCGGGCAAGAGCCCTCGGTTTTCCGTGGTTGCCTCTGTGGCTCCTATTGTCTGGTAGATGTAGCTCCTGGCTGGTAGAGGTGACTGCGGGGCTGGGGAGCTAATCAGTCAGTAACGCGCTTGCCTTGCAAGTGTGAGGACCCGAGTTCAATCCCCAGAAGCCTTGTAAAGCAATTGGTGCCTGGCAGGGGGTGGCCTGTTCTGGTGCTCCCAGTGTTGGAGTGGTGGTGGGAGGCGGATCCCTGGGGTTTGCTGGGCAGCCTGCCTCTCCTAATAAGTGTGCGCTGCCATAGGCCAGTGAGAGACCCCGTTTAAAAAAGAAAAAGACGGATTACACTGGAGGAAGGGCGTCTGCGGTTTCTGTTCAGTTTCTATTTGATCTCTGCGTGCACACATACACATGTGCACATGCACTAGTATACACGCAGAGAACAAAGGAAGTGATTGGCCTTTGGCCAGGGTAAAGGACAGTGGTCCTCGGATGAAGTTGCAAAGAGCCAGGAAAGAGCACTTGGTTAAGAAAGGAATTGGGGTCCCCCAAGCAAGGGAACCATCAATGTGAGTGTTTCCTACCAGCAGGTGCTGTCCCTACCTGCCATGGGGGCATTCTCCCTCCACACAGACCTTCCTGGGTCTCTCTCTGAGGACTCATCACCATGAGTATTTTTTTTTTTCGAGATAGGGTTTTTCTGTAGCTTTTTGGTTCCTGTCCTGGAACTAGCTCTTCTAGACAAGGCTGGCCTCGAACTCACAGAGATCCGCCTGCCTCTGCCTCCCGAGTGCTGGGATTAAAGGCGTATGCCACCACCGCCCGGCTTCATCATGAATATTTGTAGACCTTAGTCGTGTTAAGATGGGGAAAACCATGGTATCCAGGTACTCTGTTATGCTTTCTGGATATCAGAGTTAGTGGGGACTGGAGCTCTTAGAAAGACAGGAGAGAGGTAACTGAGGCTTTGTGGGGTGGGGGAGGGGTGGGAGAGGGGTGGAGTGGAGGTGTCAGCAACTTGCCCAAAACTAAGCAGCCTGTAAGAGGGTCCGAGTCAGGCTTTGCTGGGTGCTCATCTGGCCTGTCTGGCCACTCTGGGGTGTAAGTCTCCGATGAATCTGTGTAGTTATCAAGCAGGGGATTGTGGGAACATGCCTTTGTCTGCTCTCTCTCCAGATAGATAGTCCTGGTCACCTAGGACTTCTCTGGGAACTCCTGAAGCCACCTCTGCTGGGATTATGTCTCTGGGCACTCAGATAGATTCAAACTTGACCTGTTTGTAGAACTTCCTGGCACCAGCTCTCTTGTACCCACTTATCTGGGGTGACCCAGACTGGCCTTGAGTTCTAGACAATCCTCCTCCATCAGCCTTCTTGATGGGTTGATTTGAACACTCAGAGCTGGTGAGGTGGCTCAGTAGGTAAAGATGCTCGCTGACAACTCCTAGAACTCATGTGGTAGGAGGGAACTAACTTGAAGTTGTCTTTCAGCTACCATGCTCTCTGCCCCCTCTACAAACAAAGGAAAAAATAATAAAACAGTCAGTCTCAAAAACAAACAAACAAAAAACAAATGATAAAAACAAAACAAAAAACATTCAGTCTCAGCTGGACAGTGGTGGTGCATGCTTTTAATCCCAGCACTCAGGAGGCAGAGACAGGCAGATCTCTGTGAGTTCGAGGCCAGCCTGGTCTACAGAGTGAGTTCTAGGATAGCCAGGGTCCTTACACAGAGAAATCCTGACTCAAAAAAAAACAAAACAAAACAAAAAAAAAACCCAGTCTCCCTTGCCTCCATACTATCTAAAAAGGAGGAGGAAAAGAAGAACAAAGCTTATATAATTATACTAAAAGAAAAAATAATAAACTGTATTTCTTAGTGCTAAAGTCCCAGTTTTGAGACAAAACTGGCAGTTTGTATTTAGACAATGCTTTCTTCTCGGTATAAACCTCTCTGCTCATTGCTCCCATTGTTGTATGGGGAGGTTAAGGGAGAATGGGCAGTGGAAGTCTACCTCTTGCTTCTGCAGCAGGGCCTCCAGTGAGGTCCTCGGGGATGGAGCTGGGCCTGACACAGGATGTGTGTGTGTGTGTGTGTGTATGAGGGTGCTGGCTCAGGTGCCTCCTGGGTACAGCCCTGGGAGAGGTTCAACTCTCCCTGGCTTCTGATCCTTAGCCACCCTGAAAGGATGACTCCTGCCTGGCCCTTCGGCACACACGTGCTACGGGTGTGATTCAGCCCACATGCAATCACAGAGCTACATCACATGGGGACTGCATGCTAATTTTATTTGCATATATGACCCCTCCACCCACACTTGAATCTAGCCTGCAACCTTCTCCTCCCAGCTATGACTGGAAGCTGAGACAGCCCCTATCCCTCCCTGGGGTCCAACTCCCTTGACAGATCTGCCCGTCCTGCCCTCTGAGGCATTCCTTCTGGAACTTTCTGATCTCTCACAGTTTCTCATGAGGCAGTGTCTGCTCAGTCTCCTGGCATTTCAGGTGCCTCCTCTTCCTCTGACCACTCTGGAGAGAAACTGGGTGAGGGAGAATCAGGAAGGGTGAGGGATGAGGCCAAGAGAAGGCAGGCTTGCAGGGAATGTTGAAATTCTCAACTTGGAGATACTCTGTGCTCACCTAGGGGGCGGTTCATGACTCAGTTTCCCTGACAAGGCATGAGCGGAAAGGGATGATTACATTTGAGCACATACTTGTATTGGTGCCCTAGATATTGTATGGAGCCTCTTGCTGCTCACTTCTGGATGAACACCTTCAATGGTGGGGGAGTGCATGATGGTAACCAGGGGCAACGTTCCCTCCCCATCTCATCCTGAGTTAATGCCGCTGAAGAGCTCTATAGGGCCAGCGTATCATCCACACAATTATCCCTGGAGGTAATGGGTTTGGAGAGCAGGGTTGCAGCCTGGTGGTGCTGGGGGCCGAGGCTTGGGGAGCTCGGAGCCTCACTGAGGCTGGAGGAGCAGTTGGGCTCCCTCCCTCCATGGGATGCTAGGAGGGCAGGAGGGGGTCTCAGATGCTATCGTGACTCTGACTGGGGTGTATCTTGCTAAGGCAGTTTTGTCCTTTACCCAAGTCTTACTTCTTTCCTGACTTGAAGGCCACGTTTGTATCCTAATCATCTTCTTTGAAATCCTCTCCCCCACCCCCATTGAAGATTTCTAATTTGGGGATACACTTGCCACCACCAGGTCCTGTGTTTTCTCTCCAGGCTTCAGTTCTTTCCTTGGAGCAAGGGATGATGGGAAGGAGGCAGTCTAGGGTCAGGGACTCCATTCTCCCAGCTCCAGGAAGAAACCAACATCTAGGCCTGTGAACTTCACAACATTTCTTTTTAAAAATGTTTTTACTTTTATTTTGAGAATTTTATACCCTATATTTTGATCATATTCTCCTCCAGCTTCTCTCAGATCTTCTCTTCATCTCCCTACCCACCGGGTTTCAGGTTCTTTCTCTCTCTTAAAAACAAACAAGCCCTCTCCCCCACAAGAAAAACCACCCACACAGTCTGATGTATATTTTGTATTGTGTGCCCAGCATTTCTATAGAAAGGTCAGAGTACGATTTAGTGTGTGCATGTGGATGGATGAGACAAACCCACAGACAGACTGACAGAGACACAGAAAGCAGCTGAGGTAGGAAGGGCTCCATGGAGAGGATTTCCCAGGGTGATGACCAGTAACTGAGAATAGAGCTACAGCCCTAAGTCCAGGACCTAGATCTCCAGACAAGATTGGGGAGCAGGATCCAATGTCTGGGTGTGCAAACTCAGTGCCTGGATGCCTCTCTGCCTCCAACCAACCCGCAGCAGCTCAGGCTCAAATTTGCATTTAAATAGAGATTTTTTTTTTTTTAATGAGAAGGACCCAAGGGAGTCCCTAGACTATTAAGTTTTCTTCTGGGGGCTGTGTGAGCCTTCTTCATTCTCCTCTCCACCCCAGCCTCCCACCCCTCCTCCCCCAGCTGTCATATTATTCTGTGGCCGTATATTCTGAGGGCCAGATGAGGCCCTGGCTCTGACAATCTGAGGGCACTTGTGGGGACAATGGGACTAGAGCTCCTGAGAGGATAGAAACCGCCAAGTCCTCGACCCCAATACTCCTATCTCTTTGTCTGAGTGCCTCACCCCTAGACTCCTTCCATCTTTCTGCGGGGCCTGTTGCTGGCTCCTGGCTTCAAGCCAGAACACAGAATCCATATTACCATCCGACTGGCCAAGGTGCAAGTGAGGAGGAGCCAAGGAGATGCAGTTTGAGTCCTGGTCTTGCCTTCATCGGACTGTGTGACTTGGACAAGTTATTCAACCTCTATGAGTCTCAATTCCCCCATCTATAGTAATCAAATTTTCCTCAGGGGTGAGTGTAAGATTGGATGAGAGAATACATCCCCTTTAGCGTGGTATGGAAGGGAAGACACGGAGCTACTGACAGACAGGCCCTCAGAGTTCAGATTGAGAGGGTTGGTTGGGGTGAGATTTCAAGGGGAGGGTCCGTACTGTAGTGGAAGGTATAGGGCATGAAGGGGAGGAATTGGCCACCTCTCTGTCTTCAGGGTAAGCTGAAGGCTGTTCTAGCTACAGCTTGACATTTTCCTCAGCTGTCAGTTGGTGATTCAGAGTTAAAACTCACCTTAGAGGAGCTTGGGTGGCTGGGATGGTGAGTTCAAGGCCAGTTTGGACTAGTCATTGAGATCCTTTCCCAAAAGGAAATGGCAACTTGCCTCGAAGGTTTCTGGTGAGCACTAAATGGCTTAGGGTTTGAGGGGCACAATTGGAGAAAGAGGTGCAGGGGCTGAGGAAGAGGATCCTGGGGTTTCCTTTTGAACCTTTTTTTTTTTTTTTGGTTTTTCGAGACAGGGTTTCTCTGTGGTTTTGGAGCCTGTCCTGGAACTAGCTCTTGTAGACCAGGCTGGTCTCGAACTCACAAAGATCCGCCTGCCTCTGCCTCCCAAGTGCTCCACCACCGCCCAGCTTTGGGGTTTCCTTTTGAGCAGGTTGAGAAGGACCTGGAGGATGTGTGGGGAGGACAGGAGTCTGGGGGAGGGGGGAGAGCCCTCAAGGGTCAGAAGCTCCGGGGAGGTGTGGCTAGTCCTAGGGCCCCACCTGGGGAAACTGGGGGTCTGGCAGCCATAGACAGAAAAGGAGGCTGTTGTATTCTGTGCTTCCTCTTCCATGATGACCAGAACATGGTATTGCGTTAGGAGGTTAGTGTGAGTTCATCACAGTGGACAGCTGATAGAGCCTGGGAGGGAAACTGAAGGAGAAGAGTCAGCTCAGGTGGGTCTCCAGATTCCATCATTGGTGCTAGGAGGAAGAAATGACAAGTGACAAGTCCTTGGCCACCTGGGATGGGATGAGATGGGCAACGGGGCAGGAGGAGACACACGAGTGGATTGTGCAAATGAAGGGAACACACACTATACACACAACACACACACACATTCATGCATGCATGCAAACACACAGAGTTCCTACTTCAGACTGGCAGCCAGATTAGTCTTGGCATCACAACTGTCAGAACATGGCCCAAGAATAGAGTCATGTGAGATTTCTGAGTTCTTGTGCAAAAACTCTGAAAACCCAAGACGAGAATCTCGCGACCTCAGTTTCTTCAAAAACACCCAATCGTTGTCAGAATGTGTTTTTGTGCCCCTCCCAAGTGTAGCAGATAGCAGTGAGTTTGCTTTATATTGTTGATTACAACTGGCTACACTGTTATCCATATATGCTTCTGTGGAAAGACATGTTTTTGCTATATGAGTTTGCCCGGCACGTGCAGTTTATCCTTGTGATTACACACCTTACTCAGGTGACTCTTAACCCTCAGAATATGAATTGTCTGATGCCCTGAATAAAGCTGGCTGCTGCAGGAGATCTTAGTCTGCCTCAGTTTCAGGCTCCACTCTGCCAGGTTCACCCTGCCAACTAGAGGGGTGAACACTCAACTAGCAGCAGCAGTGACAAGCTCTTTGATCAGAAAGAGTCCGAGTGCTTGGTCCAATCCCTTTTCTCCCTCTTTCATTTTCCAGTTCCCTCCCTTGCTTCTTGCCTTCTTCATTTCTCTTCCTCCTTCTTCTCCTCCTCTTCCTCTTCCTCCTCCTCCCCTGCTCCTCCTCCTCCTCCTCTTCTTCTTCTTCTTCTTCTTTTTCTTCTCCTCCTCCCTCCTCCTCCCCTCTTCATCCCCTCCTCATCTCCTCTCCCTCCTCCTCCCCTCTTCATCTCCTCTCCCTCCTCCTCCCCTCCTCATCTCCTCTCCCTCCTCTTCCTCCCCTCCTTCTCCTCTCCTGCTCCTCCTCTTCCTCCTCCTCCCTTCTTCTTCTTCTTCTTCTTCTTCTTCTTCTTCTTCTTCTTCTTCTTCTTCTTCTTCTTCTTCTTCTTCTTCTCCTTCTCCTCCTCCTCCTCCTCCTCCCCCCTCTTCCTTCTTCTCCTCCTCCCCTCCCCTTCTCTTCCTCCTCCTCCTCTTCTTCTTCTTCTTCTCCACCTCCTCCTCCCCTCCTCCTCCTTCTCCTCTTCCTCCCCCCCCTCTTCCTCCTCCTCTTCCTCTGCTTCTGCTTCTTTTGTCAAAGGCTGAGTTTGAACTTCTGACCGATCTGCTTCCATTTCCCACGTGCTGGGATTACTGTAATACCCTACCACATCTGGCACTTTTTTTTTAATATTAAGGAAACAAAGTTTTAAATTATATTTTGTTTTACTTACTTGTGTATATGTGGAGATTAGAGGACAATTTGTAGAAGTTGGTTCTTTCTACCATGTGGGCTTGAACTTGGGTGGTCGGGCTTGGCAGCAAGCACTTTTAACCACTATGCCATCTTGCTGGCTCTCTAAGGAAATGGTATCTTACGGGCACAGTTGAAGTGTTCTACTATTTGTTCTGGCTCATGCAAAAGGAACCAGGGAAAAAGGAGCTCTCCGAAAAGGCTCAGCCCTGTGGGGTGCTGCCCTCTATGAACAATAAAAGGCATCAGTCACCCGCGGCCACAGCCTCTTACCAGGGCAGAGTTTGGTCAGCACAACAAAGACTGGAGTTTGGCTTTCTCTCACCCTTCCTGCAGTGACCAAATGCACCTCCACATGGGGCCACTCTCTGTACCCCACATAGGGGCCACTCTGCTCTTCTCACACACTCCCTATCTGCCTCTCTCTTTTCCCTTGTTCTCTTCAGAGCACTCGCTGCTGTAAGGCTTTGCAAGTCTGAATGCATTTCTGCACAGCACCTGTCCCTGTGCAGCGCGTGTGTGGGGTGTGTGTACTACTGTGCCTACAGGGGATGCAATTCCTGAGTTTCTCTTGGGGCTTGGCCCATTATAGGAACCTCCAAAATGTGGGACTGGGTTATGTGAGGCCATGTGCCTGATCATCCGTGTTTCCGCTCTCTGGGGCCCCCTAGGTTGGAAAGGAAGAGGACTAGAATGGATCTTACAAGGCTGATAGCCCGGCTTCTCCTGTGTCCTGGAAGCCTCTCTCTGAGAGCCAACCTTCCTTAGTACTCATGAAAGGGGCAAACTGGAGGCTGCCTCACCCCGTCTTCCCACCAGTTGGCCTCAGCCATTTCCTCTGCTTTCTCCTTAGGCCTCCTTAGGCTTCTAGGACTAGAGTTGGCAGGCTCTGAAGGGGGAGGGGTGGCTTGGAGGAGGCACAGGAGCCTGAAGAAGCTGGCAGGGGCTGGCGGCCCCTGGGACCCCTTCCCACAAGGGCAGAGGCAGCACCAGCTGCGCCACAGAAGAAATATTCCCCAAAGTCAGAGTGGCCGTCTCGTATTTTAAGTGATCCTTATTTATCACCATCCTCCTGGGCTCCCTTTCTCAGCAAATGATGATAAAAGACAGTAGTGAGGGGTGGGGGGTGGTTTGTGCCTGGCCCTGCAGCTGGCCGTGGTGGCAGTACCGGGAGGCACAGACACGCAGAGACATGTGGCACAGTGATCTGCATATATGGCGCTGTACGCACACTCAGTGACACACACACACACTCACACTGTACACAGATTCAGCCATGAAGGCTGAGTACAACCAAAGACACCCGCACCAAGAACACACACATAGCCTGACACATACCCAGGACATGTCCCCACTCAGGCACATAGGCCAACATGCATGCACAGTGCACACACCTTGGCATACACATGTGCGATATGCATGCACACACAGATGCACACTCCTGCCAGCAGGTGACACTCACCCCTAATGTCTACCATGCACGTTTGTCCCCTTTCAGCCTGGCTCCCTGGACTCCTGCCTTTAAGGCTGTGAATGTGTGCCAATGTTAGGTCCCTCTGTGTGACAATCAGCCCACGCATGTTCTTTACTCCACACTCAAAGGTGGTCACGCCAACGGCTGCTCTAACTGAAACATACACAGAAATGAACGAACATGGATCTTAGACGGTAAAACAAAAGCCAGAACTTTGGAAAGAAAACCTAGGAGAAGGGCCTCTGGGATGCGAGGCAGGCAAAGCTGGTGTGGACAGAAGGCAGGGACAGCTGCAGTGTTACACACAGCAACAGGCTTTGAGAGAAAACTCACTAGCCCTTCCCACCCTTCACCATGACTAGCGGAGTGACCCTGGGCCAGTCATTTGCTTTCCTCTGAGCTCAGAGGTCACCATGCAGCGACCGTGTAATTTTCCCTGCCTCTTGGAAAGCCTGTAGAGTCCAGGCCGGGGCACTGAGGCTTGGGAAACACCCTCTGCAAGCTGTGCACTTGCCAAAGCTGGCTTTGTAGGGGATCGTGTAGGTCACAGTGGCTGCTGCCCGCATCCCTAGGCATGATCCTAAGTGGTGGTCTATACCCAGCACCGTCCTGCTTCTTACTGGGGAGGTGACTGCAGCATTTGGACCTCCTTTTCTGCCCCCATCCTAACCCCCACCCTATCCCCGCCAGCGTCCCAGGTGCCAATCAGCTTCTCCCTCTAGCCTCAACCCATTAGTGCAGCTCCCTCGGGGAATCTATTTTTTAAAGGTTATTAGCAGATTATTGGTTCTTTATCAACCTCAGCCCTCAATCTCCAATCTCCCGATGAAGCCATTGTGTCCTAATAAGATGCACTCTGGTAATCTTGGTGTGAGGTGGGAGAGGACTCGGTGGGGGGGGGAGGGGTGGCAGGAGGGAGGGAAGGGTTAACTGTGTGGCCCCAGCCCCCACCCCGTCGGTCCTCAAATAGTTGAACTACTGTATGTTGTAGTTTTCAACTGCAAATCATCTTTAATAGCAGACATCACGGGATGGCTCATTACATTAAGCTATTTTTCATGCTATCTCCTGTAATATCCTCTAATCCAAAGCGTTTCAAATCACCTCGGGCTAAAATAAGAGACATAGCGATGTAATAGCCTAGTGTATTAGTGGGTTAATTGCCCTGTTGTACTCTTCCTAGTAGCTATCTCTGGAATGACTTCTATATTAATTGTAAATTGCTTAATACATTTAACTCCTTGCCACCGCCCCATCCCCTAACGAAGGAGGCTACTACCCGGTTGCTTGATGGGAATGGGAGGGAGATAGTTTGTGGGCACTTTTTCCAACGCAGGCCCCCGCCTCTGTCTCCTTGGCCCAAGCTGAAAGAGAAGGCTCGGGAGAGAACTTCTGTCTCATGAGGGAAGATCAGTGTTTACTGAGCACTTACTATATCCCACTATCTAACCCAGGCCCATGACTCGGCCTTTTCTCCAAAGCCGTCTCAGTGGAGCCTGGCAAGACCTTGAGTCGTACCCTAGAGGTCACGTGGCTTGTTCAAGGAGCTACAATTCCTAGACTGGTACTCAGACCCAAGGGCTTTCAGAGCCACAGTGGCTGGGAGTGAGTGGGCAGGATCTGGGCTGTGCACAAGGACACGGGTGTGGTCAGCAGGCTCCTGGGGGACTCCTGGCCCGAAGATGGAGCTCCTTCGCTCCAGTCTGAAAGGAGGAGTACAACGCCTGCTTCAGGGGGTCCCCTGGCCCAGGGGGGGGAAGCAGATTCTATGGGGAGGAGGCTCAGTCAGATGGGGGAGACACTGGCCCACACGGAGGACCCAGAAATAAAGAGTAAATGAATGAAACTGGAGGCCGAGCAGCTGGGGGGACTCTGTGAATGGGGAGGGGGTACACCACCTCAGCAGGCCTCCCGGCTTCACACTTCTGCCCGGTAACTCTTCCTGCAGGCAGATGTCAGCACCTTCGGGTGGGGACAGTCCTGGGCTACCTCCTAGCCATAGTTCTTGGTCTTAGCGCTAACAGCTCCAAAGTGCTAGCTGGGTTTCAAACAGACCCTGGGTGGACGTGGAAGCAGGGCTGGGACTTACTTCCTTCTCCTCCCTTATCTCCTTTCCTCTTTTCTGAATGGAAAAGACAAGTGTGTTTGTGGGGTGGTCCCTGAGGGAGAAGCCAGAAAGAGCAGGAAGGGAAAGGGAGATTGGGAGGGGAATCAGGCCACCGAAGCACCGCGGGAACAGGGTAGGAACCAGTCAGTGTTTACCTTCTGCAAATTAGCACTTTTAACGTACACAGCCATGCATTGTGAGTGGGAGTCCCACGGGAGTCTCTTGGTTAGAAACACATTCTCATGGCTTGGCATAGGCCCCAAGTCTGAAATGGCCTAGTAGAAGCCGCTCTCAGCGGGATCCCAGAACTTCTTTCTGCGCTCCGGGGCCTCCGGTTCCAGAGATGAGGCCTTGGGGCAAAAGAAGGAAACTGGAGGGAGGGAAGGGAGAGGCTGGCTGGGTCCCCTAGGCCCCCGGGGTGGTGGCGGCTGCTTTGTCGCCCGCTGGCTGGAGAGCAACCTTGAGCACGGGCGTGCAGACAGTGATTTAGGTGCCTGCACTGGAGCGTGAAGGTAAATGACCACATTTCACCGTCAGGAGGTGAGCCGGAGGCGCCTGCCCGGGCCCTTCCCCCAAGGCCTGGGGCTGGTGAGGACAGAGATCCTACTATCCTGGCCTTAGCCCCTGGGTTGTGGGCTGGGAACCCCATCCCTACCCAGTCCAGTCCAGGGTTGCTGCTCCTCTCACCTTCCTACCACCTTGACCCCTTCCAAAGCAGCTTCGGAGCTACCCTGAGAGGCTAAAATTCAAGCCACATATCTTGGGGAAGGTTTCCTTGACAAAGGGTGGCCATGGGTACCTCTTAGTCTAGTAGGGGGAGCTCATACACCGGAACCCATAAGGCCGGTCTGCCTCATTTTCATGGTGCAGATAGAGAAACTGAGACTCAAGAGGTTCAGCCATCTGCGGAAGGCCACTCAGGTTAGGGGTGAGGTGGGATGTTGAGGAGGCTGAGAACTCTGGTCCTTAATCCCTCAAGAGCTTGGATCTGGGTGGGGTGTGGAGGGGTGGGAAATGTCAGCATACAACAAACCTTGCTTTTGTGCCCAAAGTCCTGGGTTTAAAAGATGGTATTCTTCATGTTTAAAGACTACAGAAGTGCTGGGCTGGGCCGATGGCTCAGCAGGTGAAGATGCTCAGGCAGCCAAGCCTGTCCCCTGAGTCCCCTTTCCCAACTGCGTGACTGGACTGGAAGGCAGGGAAACTGACTCAGAAGATTATCCTCCTGCCTCCACCCCCACATTGTGGTGTGCACACCCAGATACAAAACAAATAAACAAAACTTAAAATACAGATCTGGTGGTCTGATTTGATGCCCCTTCCCCATTTCGGGTCAAAATTTCCTTTCCAGAGAGCCCTGTTGGGTGCTGAACCCCAGAAATCAACCCCACCGCCAAGTTCCCATGGGAAGGGAGCACCCAGATGAACATCTTTTCGCTGAGAAAGCTAAGGAAAAATGGGGAGCCAAGCTATGTGTATGCAGGAGTTGGTGATGGCAGGATGGCCCGCAGCCCACCCCTTTTCCGCTCTGCAAGAAAGCTCCGTATAGAGCAAGGCAGGCAGAGGGGAGCCGAGGGAGGACAGGCCCGAGCTTGGCCAGGGGAGCTTCCAGTTCCTGCCAGAACATCTTTGATCATCATTGCTATTTTTATTTTTGTGAAACAGGGTATCACTTGAACCAAGGTCTGTAACTGGTTCAAGTGGTCTTCCTGTCTCAACCTCCCAAATGATGGTATTTCAGGGACGAGCCACCTTGCAGGTCTTCATCATTATTTATACTATTATTAACCATTATGACTATTCTCCCGACCATTATTCATCACCATTATTCATATTGGATGCTTTTGTTGTGTGTTCTCTATGTGTGGGGTGGGCTCTGATCATGCCCACAACCCTATGAGATAGGGATTGTTGGCTCCATTTTATGAGGAACCCCGAGGCTGGGCTTTGGGCCCTGTGGCTGAGGTGTGATGTGGTTGGCACTGGCTTTATGTCCTGCTGGCCCTGGGGAGTCCTCTGGGGTCTGCTGCCTCTTTAGTCCACGGTGTCTGGCGGGAACAGAGGGGTCTGTCTGTTGAGAATTGGGGTGCCCACCCACTGTCTGACGGTAAAGGAGGCCCGAGTTTCTCCTCTCTGTTGTAGGTTTTGTGGGATAGGTCTCCTAACCCTGGCTCAGGACATGGGGAATAGGGGCAGCAGGAAGGGTCTAAGTTCTCTGCTGACCTCATGGCACAGGTGCCCTGTGAGCTCATGGCTGAGGATCGCCTCCACCTGAGCAGATAATAGTGAGGGCAGAGGGAGGAAGACCAGCCTCCATGTGGGAGGCATGCTCAGAGGGGCCGGAGAATCCAGCAGAGACCTTCAGAGGACTGGGAGGCAGGACTTGCCTGGAATTTGGCTCCCCCTAGGATGGGCCTGAATGGAGTCAAACCAGCCACAAGACCTTGATGTGCAGCAGACTGAAGTAGGAGGGGCATTCCCCAAACCTTGTTCTTTAGACCCCAGTTACCATGACAACTTCAATAGCTGATATTTATTGAATGTCTGCTCTATGCCCTGGACTGTATCAAACCTTTAAAAAAAAACCATCCTGACAGCCCTCATACATGCTAGGGAACTGCACACGTGACAGGTGACTACTGCCCCAGAAGCGTAGGCCCCCTTCAGCAGAAGGGCACAGCCTAAAGAAGAGATCTTCCCCTTTGATCCCAGTGCAGGCAGGACACCTGAAGGCCTTCAGTGGATAGTTTGGATCGTTGCTCTTTGTGGTCGGTGGGTGGAGGTTTCAGGTGGAGGTCACTCCGTTTTTCTCTCCCTCATCTCTGCGCTCGGCTCCCAGAGTCCCTTCTTGGCTCTCAGGCACATATACCACCGTCTTCTGAATCCATTCTTGTCCTGGCCCCTGGACTGGGACCGTGCACATGGACGTATGTGTCTGCACAGGCACATGATGAAGGGGGAGCAGGTGGCTCCCGGAGTATCTCATCACTGTGATGGAGAAAGCCAGGCAGAGATCAGGGAGGGTTTCCTAGCCCTGTCCATGTCTGTGGGGGGAGATTGAGGACCCTACCTCAAGCCCTGCCATTTATTACCTGCCTAGGCCAACTTCTTCCCTTCATCTGTCTTTACAGTGTTGACAAGATCAGGGGGTAGCCTTCTTTGTGGGCCCTTGGTGTTTGCTGTCCCCTCTTCAGTTAGAATCTCTGATTCACACAGTGCCATGCTGGGTAAGGCGTCTGTGGCTGCCAGACCCAACCTCACCATTTAACAAAGAAGGAAAGGGAAGTCAGAGAAGGGGAGTGACTTGCACAAGGTCACACAGCAAGTTAGCAGCAGGCTTATCTATCATTGCTGAGGATGCTGGGAATGTGGGCTGATGGCAATCTTGTAGGGGCCCCATGAGATCGGAGGGGTTCTGAGAAGGGAGGGGCGTCTCCTCCCTCATCTTTCCTGAGGTATTGTCAGCTGGATCCCTGGCCAACTACCAACCCCCCATCTCCCCGCCCCACCGCTGTCCTCATATACCGGGTGGAATTGTCTTAACACAGTAAATTGTTCATACACATGTAAGCAAATATCTTCTCAAATTATCTCTTATCACCAAACAGGCTGCGATGCTCACCGGCTGGAGGGCCAGGGTTGTCTTTCAATCCACTGATGATGGGGAGGGGGCAGGGAGGGGGGCAGCTGACACCAAAAATAAACCAGCGGAGTGGGGATGGTTGTCGCAAGGGGCAGAGCGAAGTTGTCAGGCGGCGAGAGCGTGTGAGGCGGCAGGACGATAATGTGGCATGACACTTCTGAAATGAGCGGCCCGTTGCCATGGTGAGCAGCCAGGAGGGACCGGCTCTCCCGAGGCTGAAATAAAACACGCTTTAAATGATGTTTGATTAGAATTTAGATCATGTAACCGAATACCTCAGTCCTCCTCTTCCTTCTGCTTTTCTTCTTCAGCCTCTTTTCTTCCTTCCCTCCATGCCTCTCCTCACCCTGGGAAGACACAGATACACACAGTCACACATGCACATATATGCAATGTAATCCCATGCACACGGAGCTACACATCCATGCACACGTACAAAATAGGTGTACATATGAGCACACAAGTAAACACAGGCGCACAGACATGCCAAGCTTACATTCTTGTATGCACACACATCTACGCACAATCCTTTCTCCTCTCCCCTCAAGTGTTCTGTTGAATCTTGGGTCAGAAAATACAGCTCAAGGCAGATGTTGGGGTCCCCTTGTGGGGTCACAGTACTGATGCAGGTG
Source organism: Microtus pennsylvanicus (assembly GCF_037038515.1). Lineage (NCBI taxonomy): Eukaryota > Metazoa > Chordata > Mammalia > Rodentia > Cricetidae > Microtus > Microtus pennsylvanicus. The sequence goes on from NC_134589.1 coordinate 36,788,973, forward strand.
GGTGAAGAGCTCAAATCTTAGCAAAAATATGAGAATCCAGATGGCTCATGCACTCTGGTCGGGTAGCTCCTTATGTCATAAAGTCCTCCAAATTCAAGTTCCTGCCTTTTTTTTCCTCATTGAAAGCCTTTTCCTAATTATGACCATACCCATTTTCTAGATGAGAAACCGAGGCCCAAAGAATCCAAATGTCTTGTTCACGATCAAGCACACATGGGGTGGAGGGATGGCTCAGTGGTTAAGAGCACTTGCGGCTCTTGCAGAGGACCTGAGTTCTGGTCCCAGGATCCGTGCTGGGTGGCCCATGACTGCCTGTAACTTCAGTTGTAGGGCATCTGACTCCCTTTTTGGGCCTCCTCAGGCACCTGCTTACATGTGGCATATGCTCACACAGATGCATGTATATACAAAAAGAAAAATATTTTGTTTTAAAAGAATCAAGCACCCGTCGGAAGTATATCTGGGACTTTCGGGGCTGCCCTTTGGGCTCTTGGGAGGAGCCGCTTAGGAGCGAGCACTGCTGATTTTGCTGTCCAACATGCTTTGGAAGCTTGCTTTGCTGTTGGCTTTGCCTGCATAGACTTCCAGAGGTGTCAGGACAGCCCTGGCCTGCTTAGAGAGGCTTTTGCGTGAATTGATTTTATGCCCTCTTTTTTTTTTTTTTTGCAACAGACTAGTGCTATATTTGTAGTATTTTTCCATGGCATGCTGCCTGGGTTGGGAGCCAGTCCTGGGTTGGAGGTGCCGTGTTGATAGTGGGGTGATTGAAGGTAGACACTATGGACAGGGCAGCTGGGGACTTCTGGCCTCTCACTGCTTTTACTGCTCTGGGTTTTTTTGGAAGCCCTGGAGAGGGGGTCACTTTCCTGTTCTGGGTTAGAGAAACATATCTGGATCCAATGTCTGTCTTTCTGAAAGGCCAGGGCCTTCGGATAGCTTATTAGCCAATCTATCCATTTATTCTATCATGTAGCTGTTGGAGACATATTCAGTGTGTTCTGTGTGCTGGGACTCAGACAGACAGACAGGCAGACACACACACAGAAACATAGACAGATGCATACAGACAGACATTAACAGACACAGATTACACACCCAGACCGACACAGATACCCACACAGACACACAGAAACAGAGTCACAAACACACACACACAAACACAGGGGTGGGGGGAGACATAGCCTCCTTTTGTACCATGTGTTCTGATGGAGGGGGAGCAAGTGGTGTGGACTGTGTATGAAGGGGAGACATCCTGTTCTAGCAGGACCATGGAAGTCTTCCCTGAAGAGGTGATGCTTGAATAAAATAGTAGTTCTTCAGGGAGGTGTAGGCCAAGCAGCCAAGGCCAGACCTTCATCATAAAGGTCTACTCCTACTCAATATGCTATGCTTCCTAGAAGACAGCAACCCTCCCACAAGACATCAGTTTTGCTTTGTTTTAGGTTAGGAATTGAACCAGGGTCCTTGTACAGGCCCAGTCGGTGCTCATCACTAAGCCACACCCCCATCTCACACTAAGCTTCTGAGACAGAGACTGAGCCCTGGCTGCCACACCTTCCCTTTCTTTTGTCCTTTGTCCCAAGTGGGAATTTCCTTGCTTCTCTTGTTAATTTTGGGAAAGCAGGGACCCCACCTTGTACCTCTCTATCTCCCAGTACCGGACACAACACTTCCTATATAAAAAATAAGCCAACATCAGGTGGAGGCATGCCTCAGCAATACGGCATTTGCCTAGATTTCATGAAGCCGTGGGTTGGATCCCCAGCACAAAAAAAAGAAAAGAGTAGCTGGGCGGTGGTGGTGCATGCCTTTTATCCCAGCACTCAGGAGGCAGAGACAGGCGGATCTCTGTGAGTTCAAGACCAGCCTGGTCTACAAGAGCTAGTTCCAGGACAGGTTCTAAAAGCTATAGCAAAACCCTGTCTCAAAAAAAACAAAAAACAAAAAACAAACAAACAAAAAAACCCCTACCCCCACCCCCCAAAAAAACCAAAACCAAAAGAAGAGTCAACATTTATTGAGTACTTGCTGCATACTTGGCACTATGCTGGCCGTTTTTTGTGTCGTTATGGCTCTAGAGCAGTGGTTCTCAAACTGTGGGTCGCAACTGCTTCCAGGTCAAATGACCCTTTGACAGGGATCGCCTAAGACCATCAGAAACCACAGATATTTACATTACGCTTCCTCACAGTAGCAAAATTACTGTTAGGAAGTAGCAATGTCAGTAATTTTATGGTTGGAGGGGTCACGGCATGAGGAAGGCTGAGAACCACTGCGTTAGAGGAAGGTACCTCCACTGTCCTTATTACACACGGGAGGAAACTGCGAGCTGGGAGGCTAATTCACTTACCCGGACTCACACAAAGTGACGACTCAGGATCCAGGCATAGGTGGTCTGACTTGAAAGTCCCTGACCTCTTGACTTCCAACCCCTGACCTTTTGAAATAAGCTTCATTTGCCTGTGAGGCCACTGGGCTCAGCTTCTCCACGTGGGCTGGGAGGGGACCCTGATCATCTGTTTCAGAAGTCTGTGGCTTTGGAGACTCTGGTACTTTACAAGGCAGGAACGAGAAAGGAAGGGCTGGACAAGGAAGAAAGCACAGACTGAGACCCGGGGCTCCAAAGGAACTGTAGAGGGTGAGAGCAGCCACACTCAGCCTGTCAAGGCTGGGAAAGAATGGGTCAAGTGGGGTCACTGAGGGTGACAAGAGAGGGGGTCCAGCCATCACCCAGAACCAGGTCTACCTTTCTTGCCCACACCGAGTCCTGTCTGTCATGGAACGGCATGGATTTTGTTTGCTTATTTTGACACAGGGTCTCATGTATTCCAGACTGACCCCAAACTCTATATACCCCAAAGGAGGAGGATGACCTTAAACTTCTGATTCCTTCACCTCCCAAGTGCTGAGAATATAGGCATATACCACCAGCTTTGGTTTATATAGTGGAAGGGATTGAACCTGAGGCTTTGTGCGAGCTAGACAAATGTTCTACCACCAGTCCATCGTGCCTGTGCGTGTGTGTGGTGCAGCGGGGCACGTGTGAGTATACATGTGTGTGGAATGTCCTTGCCTGTAGGGGTGCATGTGGGGATCAGAACTCGATGTCAGGGTGTCTCCCTCAATTGCTTCCCCATCTTAGCTTTTGAGGCAGGATCTCTCACTGGATCTGGAGCTCCCTTTTCAACTAGACTAGATGGCCAGTGAACCCCCACTTTCCACCTGTTTCTACCCACCAGCATTGGGGTTACACATACACACTGCCATGCCTGCCTTTCCGTGTGGATGCTGTGGATCTGAACTCAGGCCCGCACGCTTGGGTAGCGAGCTCTTCATCTGGTGAGCTATCTCCTCAGCTCCCGGTCACACCAGGTTTTAATGCAGCCCTTCTTGCCCTAGCTCCAAGGGACCTGCTCTTGTTTGAGCCCCTGTAGTTTGTCCCCATGGTATGGCTCCTCTCTCTACCCCCACTTCTTCTCCTGGCCACTAGCTAGTGTCCTACAACAGACTTGATTGCACTGTCTTCGTGCTCCGAAATCTTCATGCCTCCTCAGGCCCCAGGGTGCAGCTTGGCATCCTCCTGTGTGCTCTTAAGTCCCAGGGCTCTCTGGCCCCAAGCCTGCCTTTCTGGCCTGGTACTGCTCACCTGTTCCTGCCCCAGATGGGCCACATCTCAGTGTTCTTGCTTACCTGTATCTCTCTGCCCACAGATGGTCGCTGCCCCCACCTCCTGCTGCCCCATCAAATGCCTGCTGACTAGGCCTTTTCAACACTGCTGATAGCTCCAGCCTTAGTATCTTCCCTGGCCACGCCTTCCAGAAGGCACAGCTGAGATGTGACACTTCAGAGTCAGGCTGTTGGTTTGTTCCCGTCATTTCCCAGCTTAACTGCAGGCTTCTGGAAGAACGGACTGTGGGGTCAACACTGTGTTGCTCTCCCTTCTAATCATGTCTGTTACAGCACCAAAGCCTCCCTCCCCAGGATGCCCAGCCTCTTCTAGAGCACATCTGTGTTCTCTTTGGACCCCAGCTGCTCCAGCGGGGGCTTGGGTAGGAGGGAAAAACTGGAGGTTACCATCAACTTTCTGATTAACTTCCTCACGGGCAGTGTCCTCTGGGGAGGAGAAGTGAGAAACACACCTGAGTGGAGCCGAAGTGAGGAAAGCCAGGTGCCTACAGGGGCTGAGCAGAGGCTCGGTGTGGAGACAGATGCAGAGGAGATGGAACAGGGAACTGGAGGATTGACAGGGATGTCAGGGCTGTGGAGCGATCTTGGGGAAATATAGAACTGCCTCCTAATGTCTTCCCCTGAGGGGATTTGAAAGAAAATGGCCCCCATAGGTTCATAGGGAGTGACACTTTTATTTCTTATTTTTTTGGATTTTCGAGACAGGGTTTCTCCGTAGCTTTTGGTTGGTTCCTGTCCTGGAACTAGCTCTTGTAGACCAGGCACTTTTAGGAGGTGTGGCCTTGTTGGAGGAAGTGTGTCACTGGGAGCGGGCTTTGTGGTCTCAGATACTCAAGCTAGGCCCTCTTCTTGCTACCTGCCAATCTGCATGTAGAACTCTTAGCTACCTCTACAGCACCATGTCTGCCTGCATCCTGCCATGCTTCCCGCCATGATGACAATGGACTGTAAGCCAGTTTCAATGAAATAATTCCTTTGTAAGAGTTGCTGTGGTCATGGTGTCTCTTCACAGCAATAGAAACCCTAAGACATTCCCCAAACAGTCCCATGTGGAGACAGCCACAGGGTAGCCCAAGTCACAGGACTGTGCCCCGCTTGAGAATGCCAGTTCAGCCAGGCGCTACTTTTTTAAAATTTCTATTTGTGGTGCTGGGACTTGAATCCGGGGCTTTGTACATGCTAAGCGAGCACTGAGCCACATCCCTAGCCAGGAGCTACTCTCACAGACACTTTTCTGAACAGAACAACACAGCAAGGGGCGTGTTATGGAAGGCTTCACAGCCAGTGAGAACTAAGCGTTAGAGAAGGCAGGTAGGTGGGCTGGGAGCGTGGGCTTGCCTGTAGCTCAGCTGCAGACTATTGGCCTAGTACACGTGAAGCCCCTGGTACAGTTCCCAGTGCCACATAGAACTGGGTGTGACTCCCGCACCTGTAATTCAAGGCCATCCTTGGTAACACAGTGAGTTCTGGGCCAGCTGGGTTACAGGTGCTGGAAGATGGTTTGTTGGATAAGAGTCCTTGCTGCTCTTGTGGAGGATCCAAGCTCCTCATACAGGGCTGCTTATGGATGCGGGGCATCTGATGCCCTCTTCTGGTCTCCCTAGGTACCTGCATGCATGTGCACACAAATAAATCTGAGAGGGAGCTGGAGACCGAGAACACAAACCCAAGAACCCAGAAACTCCAAGGAGAGAGAGGACTATGGGGAGGAAGGGGCAGATCTGATCCTGTGATAACCTTTACCCTAAACCTCTGACCCATCTCTGGATGACTTCCTGTGGCCACTGAGTTCCATGGTTTGGAGATGGGGGAGTCTTATAAGGCCTTATAGACTTATAGACAGTGATGAGCATGCCAGTTCATCTCTGTCCTTGAAGTCAGAAGTGGCCTTAAGAGGCTCTAGAGCCCAGATGGCAGTTTGGTTTTTAGCTAAAGATCCCTCCTGAAAAAGCCTAAAATGGGAGAAATTGGGGTGGTGCCTGAAGACAGGACTGGGTGGCCAGGGCACTTGGACTCTTGATCATGAAGCTGTGATCAAGGGCAGCATTCACCACCTGTCTTGCTCTCTTAGTTTTGCGTAGCAGCATGGGTGGTCCATTGCTAAGGGACAGCGTTGCAACGAAAAATACCTTGATTTTGATGCTGAAAGGTCAGCCTTGGCTTGGCACAACCCAGAAGAAACAGGCTGCTGTAGAAGTCAGGAACCTGGGTTCCAAAGCTCATCTGGTGGCCGGCAAACCCCTTACCTTCTCTGCATGCCTCAGGCTCTCCATGAGAGTGTGGGTACAGGGGCTCGTTTTATTCAGTGGGAGCCCTGTGACTCATCTGCGGGGTTAAATCCACTGTCTACAAGTGAGCTGGGGTGAGGATGGGGTCAGCAACCATTTGGTGAGAGGAGCCTTGAGAGGATGATCTGTCCCAGGCTCATCCTCTGCCTGGTATGTGAAGGGGTTCAGGCAGGGCTGGGGTCACTGGAGGGATAGAGTGGGGACAGGAGCTTCTGGCAGGCAGAGCTGTCAAACTTGCTTGGGAGAAAAAACCTTTGCATCCTCGTTTCCCGTCAATTGTCTCGGTGCCCGGCAAAGAACATAGAAATAGTAACAAAATCAGCAACCCAGGTAGGGGAATGCCGCCCGGTTGTAAAATGCTGCCCTAGTCTGCCTGAAACTCTGGCTTTGACACTGCAAGGCTGCATCAAACTGGTTTTGGTGGTTCTGGCCTGTCATCTCAGCACACAGGAGGTAGAGCCAGGGAGAGCAAAAGCTTAAGGTCATCTTCTGCCATGTGGTGGGTTTAAGGCCAGCCGAGACTACATGAGACCTTGTCTCAAAACCGAAACTAAAACCTCATCTCTTATTCCTTGAGGTTTTACTCCACACCAGCCTCTATTCCCAGAGCTTGCTGGGCACTGATTGCCTGCCCTACAGTTGCATGTGCCAGGCACTGGCACGATTTTGATCTACACGTTACAGGTGTGCAAACCAGAACAGTTAAAAGACTTCCCTGCTGCCACAGAGCTCAAAAGTGGAATCACAGCCCTCAGGCCGTGTGGTTCAGGGATTTAGTTAGCTATGTCTCAGGTGCTAAGCCTGAAACTCCAGATGGGGATGACATCTTCTCCTGGAGAATGTGTTGATTAGGTTGTTTGTTTTGTCAACTTGATACAAGTTAGAGCCACCTGGGAAAAGGGAGCCTTAGCTGAGGGAATGCGGGCCATCAGACTCCCTGTAGACAAGCCTGTGGTGTGCTTTCTTGGTGAATTAGGCCTAGCCTAATATCAGTGGTGCTGTCCCCTAGCAGGTGGACCTGGGTGGCATAAGAAAGCAGGCTGAGCAAGCCAAAGGAAGTAAGCTGGTAAACAATGTTTTCAATGTTTTGCCATGGTCTCTGCCCTGTGAACCCTTCATTATGGACGGTAAACTGTAAGATGAAATAAACCCTTTCCTCCCTTTTGGCCATGGTGCCTTCATCTTTCCATTATCCTGGTAGCAACAGTGAAGAAAGTAGCAGTAAGGGTAACACTATAAACGGAATCAGCACTATCGCGTGCTTTGCCTCAGCGGAGGCTCTGTTTCTGGTCATGTCATTAGGGAGCGCCATAGTTCGGATCTAGAACATCCCAATGTGTTAAAACTAGGTCCCCGTGGAAATGTCACAGAATACAAAGGAAGGGCTAGCATGTTACCACATTTCCTTTGTAAAAGGCAGCCTGTTGACTTATAGTTTATGCACCATGGAAGCTACTGCTCAGGATCATTTGAAAACTATATCATAATTTATTTTTCACCTAAGTAACAGAAAGGAACACATAAAGAGTAATGAAATTTTAGCCTGGTGGTGGTGGCGGTGGTGGCGCATGCCTTTAATCCCAGCACTTGGGAGGCAGAGGCAGGCGGAGCTCTGTGAGTTTGAGGCCAGCCTGGTCTACAGAGTGAGTTCCAAGGGAACCCTATCTTGGGGGGGAAAAAAAGAGTGATGAAATTTCCTGAAGTGAGATCAAGTTGCTCAGTGCCCACGAAAGACAGGGCTTTTCCAGCCCTCATTCCCTTCAGCAGCTTAAACATCCCCTCAACTTCTAGCTAACCAAGACAGCCGCTCCCTCCTTTCCGTTTCTTTCTCTCTTCCCTTCATTCTTCCTTCCATCTCCTTCCTTCCCCTTCTGTCTCTACTCCCTTCTTTCTCCTTTCTTTTCTATTTCAAGAGCAAACATTAAAGTCTTTAAAATCGTGTTCTGCAAGGGAACAGATAGATGGGCCTTTCCAGCTGCCTGCTGCCTGGGGCTTGTGACTGTCCCTCTGTGGCTCAGTTTCTTTATCGGAAAAACACAAATAATACAGGGCTGGCTTCAAATGGGGCTGGTGGGGCTGGGAGAGACAGCTCAGCAGTTAAGATGCTGCTCTTGCAGAGGACCTGAGTTTGGTTCCTAGCACTTGTGTCTGGCAGTCACAGCCACCTGTGACCCCCATCAGGTGCCTGATTCCCTCTTATGGGCTTTGGGGGCATATCTCTCTCTCTCTCTCTCTCTCTCTCTCTCTCTCTCTCTCTCTCTCTCTCTCTCTCTCTCTCAGTAAGTGTGGGGGCAGGAGAGAGAAGCTGAGAGAAGCACGCAGCAGGGAGAGCAAACTGGAAGAGGCACCAGGCTGTACACTTTCAAAGTTCACCCTTCCTCATGGCTAAACCTCCCCAGTGAGGCGCCACCAAGAGGTGAACAAGTGTTGAAATACGGGAGCCTGCGGTAGATGTACCTCATTCAAACCACCACGCCCAGTCTATGCCGGGCTGTGCATCAAAGCTTCCTGAGTGCTAATGGAGCACTTTACCATCTGACTGCACCCCAGCCCTGTATCAGGCATTTTTACTGCCTGTCTGCAGAACGGTTCCCACACATCTGCCTGAGGAAGTGCTCACGGAAGACTGCAACACTCATTTTCCCTCAGAGGAGACCTGGGCGAGGGATGAGAATTGTTTCCATTTCTCAGGCAGGGCATGTCCCTGCTCCCGCCACCAATGGTCTTGCAGGACAGGTGATTATGTCCATGTCACAGAGTGGGAGGGGACTGAGGCCCAGCATGGGAGTCATGTAGACAGATGGGAATACCAGAGATGGGCCTGGGAGTTGAGGAGTTCCGTTCCACCCGCGTCTCTCAGGCTTCCTCAGGTCTGGGGAGCTGTGAGAAGCCGTTGGTGTGATGGTGACCCTTCTTCATCGCAGAGAGGACTGGGGTGTCTGTGCTTCTCCCAAGTGCTCAGTAAGTTTCCAGTCACAAAATGAGAACTCCCAGGGGTGTGGTCTGTGGAGGAAGCCAGGGGCACCCTACATCCTGTGCCTCAGCCAGCACCTCACTTCCTGGGGGTCTTGGGAAAGAGTGTAACTATCACCTGCTCTGTCTTTGGCCGCCACTGCCCCTACCCTGACCTCTGGGTTCCCGGGGGCCAACCAGGACATCTGGATCCATCTAGCCCCAAACTCTGGAGATCCTGACAAATTTCCTTCCCTTGCTCCCAGCTATGTTATTTAAAGTAATTAACCTTAATTTATAAATTTTTATATCAAACTGCCTTTTAACTTTTAGAACTGGCAGGATCAGCCTTATCCCTGGGCTCCTAATAGTTCTCCATTTAATCAAAATTCATCCATCAGGTTCCAGTGTTAAATCATCTTTTAATTGGGAGTTACATTCTGGTTAATAGTTTTATAATTCGCCTCCTCTAATAGTTTTACCACAGGGATCTTGACTCCATTTTTCCTCACTCTATTATTGCCAAGTGTGGTTCTGCGGGGAAGGCTTAACGCCGGCCTGCCTCTCTGGCCCCTGCTGGTCGCCTCTTTTGTTCTTGGTGGTCTCATTAATTCCTCACAAGAGTCCTCCTTCCTCCTCATTACAGGGCAGAGCCATTCTCCTTGTGAGGTACAGGTGTGGCCTTCTCATTGCCACAGCCATCCCAACTGTGGCCTGGGTCCTGTGCTCTCAGAAACTAAGTGGAGGATGGAGACAGAGACATTGGGAGTTATGGAGTGTGGAAGGGGAGAGAAAGCAGGGTCAGGCTGTCGGTTGCTGCGAGGAACAACTGAAAAGTTTGGAAATGGCCCAGGCAGGTGGCACAGAAAGAAAGTGTCCCTATCTGATACTCAGAGTGGCCTGGGGGCACTGGCTGGGGCTAGAAGTGAGGCCTAGGCATTGCTAGAGGTCAGCCGGCAGGGAGCCCTGGTCCTTCATCCTAGGCGGCTTCTACACTTGGTACTCTGCCCAAATGTTCACAGATGAGCCTGCTGGAGTCTGAATCCAGAGGATGAGAAAGATAGAAAGGGAAGAGTCAAGGGCCAGAAGAGGGAAGGGAGGTGGTGGGGTTGTCCAGTGAGTGGGGAAACTCATGCACTTACACATAGCTGTGTGTGGGGACTCACGGAAACCTACGCCCAAGAACGGGCCAGAAGCCCAACCTGGGACCAGCTAGCTGGGGTGGGGGGGGAGACTGGGCCAAGGACGGGCTTATGAAGGTTAGGCAGAGGTCTTTGAGGGGCCCTCCAGATGAGGGGCACTGCAGGTAGAAGGAAGCCAGTAGTCAGTCTGGGGTGAAGACATTCAGGTGCTCTTCCCTGGGGAAGGGGTTGCCCTGAAGTCATGTCCCCCTGAACCTCTTTCCAACTCATTGGGTCTCAGCCACACATAGAGGTCACCAACAATTAGCCCGGCCTCACATGGCTCTAAAATATATTTATAAATGCTTTGACCTCCCCCACCCCACTTCTGTAGATGGAGTCTAATTCTTGACTCCTGGAACGGAGGCTCCGTCTAACTGTGAGATTACAAGGCCAGGTCCCAGAAGACAGTGGAGTCTGCTTTGCACTGTCTCGATTCCTATGCTCAGAGGGGAGCCAGCTGCTGTGTCTCAGGATGATTTGGCTGCAGTACAGCGAGGAGCTGAAACCTTTGGCTAAAGCTCTGGGAGGGGCCATCCCAGAAGCTGAACCTCTTCTTCTAGGCAGCCGCCACCCACCAATCTGTGTCCAGGTCAGATAAAAGCTCTTTGCTGTTGTAAGGATTGACTGGTTATGTAACCAAAGCTTTCCATCAGTGTCCTGAGGGTGGGATCCCAGCACTAGGGAGGCAGAGGCAGGAGGATCTCTGTGAGTCTGAGCCCAACCTGGGTCTACTTAGTGAGTTCCAGGACAGCCAGAGCTACATAGTAAGACCTGTCTCAAAAACAAAACAAAAAAAGCAACCCCAAAACTTCCCAGATGACTCCACTGAGCATCTAGGGTTGAGAACTGCTAGGCTAAGGCCTATGCATTTTTGTGAGTGCACACGTCAGCATGTGTGCCATGCTCAGAGCAAGTCCTCGTGTGCGCTCCAGGGCCTTGAGCCAGGGTCTGGTGTCTTAGTTGCTTTTCCTATTGCTACAATAAAAGACTCTGATAAGAGTGACTTCTAGGAGAAAGGGCTTGTCCTGGTCCACAGGTGAAGGGCACAGCCCATTATGCTGGCGAAATCATGGCAGCGGGAGCCTGAACCAGTCAGTGTTATCGAATGGATGAATATCGCTGTTCCCTCCCTCTGCTTCCAGTCCAGCAGGATCCCAGTCAGTTAGTGGCACCACCCACAGTGGGCGTGTCTTTCCACCCCACATGCTCAGAGACTTTGTCTCCCAGATGATTCTACTTTCTGTCACGTTGACAGCCAACACTACCCGTCATACCTACCCAGCTTCAGAAAGTCCAGGGTACAGAGGAGCCTTGAGCCTTGCGGATTTTGAGGTCAGACACCGTCCTCCAACCCCAAGCTGCTTGCCACTTCCTGTTTGTTGGTCCTTTCTGAGTCTCAGACTCCCTACTTGTGAAATTTGGGACATCATGTTCTCAGTATTGCTGAAGGCAGCCTTGGAGCTGGCTGTGTACTCCTGGGCTGGTTTTGGTGTTATGTGATTTGACCTGGAACTGGGCAGGCCCCTAAGCAATGTGTGGTTCCTGCCCTGGAGGAGGGCTGATTTTCGTCTCAGCAGCTTTAGGGGTGGGACTTTCATTGCCAGCTGCCTTGGACTGGCAGAACTCGAGTCCTGAGTTCTTACTGGCTGAGGCTGACGATGCTGTGACCCTCTCTGAGGTTGGAAGCAGAGTGCCTCCTCTTTTGCCTGGGACAGGTTGGAGGTCCCAGATGGGTCTAGATGCCTCCCAGCTGTGCTGCCTGGCTGAGCCTCTCGTCCTTGTTGGTTCTCAAGCTTCTCATCAGGTGGAGAAGAAATGACTCACCACCTTGAACCCTGGACATAGTGCACATCCCTGTGGCAGAGCCTGGTGGGTCATATCCTCTGGGTAACCTGGAATCCTCAGACATAGCTCAACCCCGTTGTCATACGTTCCTGCTCAGCTTAAAGCAACTCCATTCTTAGTGATTCCCACCTCCCAACTAACCCTCCGGAAAGGTAAGAGCCAAAGAGGAGTGCTCCCCTAGCACTCACGAAGGGCATATGGAGGAGGAGGGATAAAACACTTTAGGCCCTGGGAGGAAGAAGCAGAGAGGAAAGCAGAGTTAGAGCATACCAGGTTGCCGTAAGAACATTGTGTTTGAACTCTGCAGCCCCCTGTGACAGCTAAGCCTCATGACTGGCAGGATAATTTGGACCCGTTTGGCAGAGGAGGAAACTGAGGCACAGGAAGGTTAAGGGGTTTCCAGGTTTAATATTTCCTGGTTGAGGAATGTAGAGGTGAGCCAGAGCCTGGGCCTGGTGGCTACAAGGCCTGGGCTTGTCTAGAGGAAGTGGGGAGCTCCAGGCCTAGACTCCAATGGGACCACTGACCTCCTTGTGGCTCCTCCAGAGGCCGTGACAGGCTAGAGTGGCTGGGAAGAAGTAAAAGCAGAAGCAAGAGGTGAGAAAGATGCAGGTTGCTTTCTGGGGAAGGATGCTGTAGCTCGAAGACCAGGAGGCTGGATGCAGGGAGCTCATGATGGAGACTTCTCCAGGACATTTAGGGGCTGGTCCAGAACTCAGGTTCCCCCCATTCTTTCTGAGCATGGCAGGGTTAGGGTGGTCCTTTGGAGACCTGGATTGCACTAGTATGACCATATATCAAGTTCACAGGTGCCGGAGTCCAGAACCCACATTCTGATTCCCAGTATGTGTAGCAGAGATGACTTCAGACAGACCACTGAAATCCCTGGGCCTCAGTTCCCTTATCCGCCCAATGGAGGCAAGGAAAAAGCTGTGTCACAGGGGTGCTGAGGTCCACATTAGAACCCGGCCTTGGCCTCCTTCAGGCAGCTGTGGCAGCGGCAACTTCAGAGCTGTCTGAGAAGAGGGAGGAGGCAGCTGACCTCTTGAGGCTGGCCTGTCTTGTCCTCAGTCCGGGAGACTGTGGTAGCTTGGATGAAATGTCCCCCACAAGCCTTAAACGACTATACGCTTGGTCTTCGGGTGGGAGCTTTGTTTGAGGAAGCTTAGGAGGTGCGGCCTCGCTTGAGAAAGGCGTCATTGGGTTGATTTGGCTTGCAATCCCAGATCTCCGTCCGTCATTGTGGATGGACATTAGGGCGGGAACTCAGGCAGCTGGTCACATGACACCCAAGAGTAGAGAGAGACTAAATGTGTGCACACCTAGAACCCAGTCTTCTGCTGTTCTACAGTCCAGATGCTTCCACTCTTATGCGGTTCCACCCAGTTTCGACTGGGGTTTTCTACACCAATTAAGGCAGCTAAGACAGTGCCCCACAGACTCGTTCACAAATCACTCTGATCTAGACAATCCCTCACTGAGACTCTCTTTCCGGGTGAGTCTAGGAGTGCCAAGTTGACAGTTTAAACTAACGGCCACAGGCCCATTTCACTGCAGAAACAGCGGACACTTGAGCCTCAAGCGGGACCCCATCTTTACATTAGGAGCTTGGGCAGCATCTCAGCGCTGCTGCTGGGCCTGGCCAGCCCTGGTCTTCAGTCTATGAGATCTGAAGTTAGAAATGGAGGAGGGGGATGGACTGAGTGGAGGCGGGGCCGTGCTGAAGACAGAGTCAGCTAGGAGTGGAGGAGCCAACCGCATCTGAGGCATCTGAAGAAGGGAGAGGAGCTGGCCCTCTAGTTCCTGGTCCTAAGGGAGGGAGCCCGGCCAACAGGCTGCAAGTATGTGCTTAGCTCTTGGCTTGGATCTGCCACTGAGAAGCTCCTGCCCTGCTCTGTCACCTTCCCAGAAAGACTGTCACTAAGCTGAGGGTGGAGGTGGGTGGGACAGCTGAGGGGGACCTGGCGGTGGAGAGGGAAGCAGGAAAGAAAGGTTGTTCCCCCCAAATCTCAAGACTGTGAGCTAAACCCTGTGGTGTCAGGACCCCTCCTGGTCACAGGATGGTGAGCTGATTGTCCCAAGTAAGGGGGGGAAGAAAGGAAGGAAATGAGCCAGGAAGAGTCACCAGAGAAAACAGAGGCAGGAGGGAAAGAAAGGAGAGAGAACAGGGAACGTGAGCAAGGGGGCAGGTGGCAGACAGGCAAAGCTAGCAGCCCGGAGTCCTGGCTTGGTGTTCTTCTGGGGAGCAGCCAGGGTTTCTCTAGCTAGCACTGTCTCCCACCATCCACCTCCATCTAGCTTTCCACTCCTTACGTGGGCCTTCCCACCTCTGCCGCTAGGTCTGGGAGAGGCTGCTGGGCCTTAGAACCTGGTCCCGAGAGCCATAGAGTGTCAAGCTTCCACTGCAGGAGGGACCAGTCTCTGTCTCACAGAGTGGGAAACTGAGGCATGGGCAGGAGCTTTGGCTCAAATCCACGTGAATAAAGCTGGGCTTGTTTTCTTCAACCACAGCACCATGAATAGCAGCTTAGGCCCTACCTTAGAGGCCAGTTCTGCTTGGTTTCCTTATTAACCTGGGAGGAGGGGGACAGACTCAGGCCCCCTTTATCCCCGACACTGTGTAAATGAGTTTTAAGGAAGTTGTGAGTTTGGGGGTTAGAGGGAGCTGGAAGCTTTTGTCACAGGACACCTGGGTTGCTATGGTGTAGATGGAAGGTTAAAGAAACGGCTTTAAGGTGGCCCAGATGGTGAGTGGAAGAAACCAGGACTCGAACCCAGGTCCCAAAGTCTGGTTCCTTTCCCTGCCACTAAGGTAGAGGGGTGAAGAATAGAGTTGAAGGGACAGAAGGTGGCAATGTTGGACTCATGCCCATGGAGAGGGTAGCAGGCCTCCATGTCGGAGTATAGCCATGGCCTGTTGGGCAGGGCAGGTGCCATCTGTATCCCTTTACTGGGAGAATTGGGATCCCAGCTTTGCCACTGTGAGCAAGTCCCTTCTTTCTGGTGCGGTACAAGTCTGTGGCTGTAGGCGTCTCCTGGATGTTTGTTGAGTGAATACATGAAAACGAATGAAGAGATGAGGAGCCATGGTTTCTACTGGAGTTTAAAACTGGATGGCCAGTTGTGATCAAGATAGAGTACCTTTGGGGACCCTGTCCCCAAATCTCTGCCTCCATCATTCCGACTAAATGAAGTCCCCCTCTCCCCCACCACCTCTGCCTTACTCAGAGACCACATGAAGGCCAAGAAATTCTGGGACGGGGGTGAGCAGGGTGCAAACGCCGCTGCCCCCCGTTGTCTGTGCACCGCCCTGCGGCATCAACTCTCTGCCGAAGTCGAGCTGAGATCTCTTTATCCCTGCCAGGTTAGTTACTGTTAATTAAAGCAATTGTTGGACTTTATACTCGTCCCATTAACATGTCTCCTGGACCTATTAATCACACCCTGTGGGGGAGGGTACGAGAGCTTGCAGTGGGGCAGGTCCTAGAATCCCAGCCAAGAGGAGACACTGGAATCTCTGGGGCTTCCATCCCTGCCTCAGAAGCTCTGGAAGCCAGTTCGAGGCTCTGTGATTTAGAGGACCCCCTCTTCAATCAGGGTCCCTGGAGCCTCTGGGACAGGGCTAGGGACGAGGAAGAGCTCAAGATGGTCGGCTTGAGGCTGAGTGGGAACCAGGGTCACCCCTGCCCCGATTCCTATCTGCCCCAATCCTATTCCCTTTGTGGCTTTCTGTGGCCAAGGGAGGTTCCCCGAAACTTCAGTTCATTACTCAGGATTTGTTGGGTGGTGGGTAGACATATAGACAGATGCTGGGCCAGGCAGGGATGCTCTGACGACCAGCAGGCATCCCCTGTGACTTCTCCTCCCCTCCCCTCGGCATCAGGGGCCAGTTGCAGGGCAGCAGGGCATTTGGGTGGGGCCACCCGAAGGGGCATAAATCATTATCGGCGAAGACCTCGGCCCGGAGCCTCGGGTGGAGGCTGCTGCCCACGGTTCAGGCCGGGGCATAAATCATAATTCCCCGACAATAGATCCTTTTGCAGCCGCCATCAGGAAAACTGTGTTGGTTTTATCGATTTTTTGACACGGGGCCTAGGCAGCGGGCGGCCCCTGAATCATTATGAAATGAAACTGATTAGGAATTCATGGAATACTAAATAAACTTTACGAGCCCGTTGTAAGTTTTTTGATGCATGGGGAGCGGAAAATGAAAACTAATGATATAAAAATTACACAGCGTGCTGAGTATTATTATACCACTATTGATTTGTTTCAAACTGTACATCAAAATCGAAGAGGGCCAGGGTAGCTCCTGCAGCCATGCCGGGAGATTTGGGCTGGACAGAGCTGCGAGGCGAGTTTTTCCTTCTTTTTCTTTCTCTTTTCCTTTAGCCTCTTCTCCCCAGCCCCTCTATTCTTCCCAACCCTGGGAGTTACCCCTTTATCCCCCCCACCCCGGGCAGCCTGGGGTTGGTGTGGAGACTGGACCCTGTTCAGTCTGAAGCATTGCTGGTGTCTCTCCGGAGATGAGGTTTCAGTCTGTGAGTTTGGTTTTGGCCTCCTTCCCTGTCCTTCCTGAGTCTCAGGGTAAGAGGCTGTGCTTCAGGGGGAAGGGTTGAAGATTAGTTTCCTGTTAGCACCTTGCTGAGCTACCTTTGGCAGGTGGCTTTGCCTCTCTGGATGTCATTCTGGATAACACAGAGGTTAGACTGGCCAGATCGGGGTTTCCCAAGGAGTGATCTGTCTACAGTCAGCTTGTCAATTCGGCACCTGCTAAAAGTGCCCCTGTGGGGACTGGAAGATGGCGGTCTGCAAAGTGCTCGGTGCTCAAGCTGAGCATGAAGTTCAGGTCCAGCATCCACATAAATAAAGCCAGATGCAGCGGCCCATGGTGCTGGGGACATGGAGACAGAAGGATCCTTCGAGCTCACTGGTCAACCAGTCTGGCTAACCACGAGCTCCAGGTTTAATGTAAGACCCTTTGTCCCAGAGGGGATGGGGGAACAGCTGGGAAAGACCCCTGACATCAACTCCTGGCCGCTGCGCTGGCTCTCTCTCTCTCTCTCTGGGGGTGAGGGTGGAGCGTAAAGGCAGAATGCTTGCCGAGCATATGTGAGACCTTATCTTTGATCCCCAGCTCTGCACAGCAATCCAAACCCCCACAGGCAAACTCCTTAGATGACCTGGTTTCAATCTCCAGAGAGGTTTCTGGGGGATCTGCATTCCAGAAGTCCCAGGGGGAATCTGAGTTCCAGAAATCCCCCCTGGGACGCCTCACACAGGATTTCCAGGTACCATATTTGTTTATCTAAAAACACATATGCGTCCTTCCCTCCTTAGGTGGCCAGGGCTCTCAGCTAAGGACATAATGCTCTGAACATTGTTTTTTTTTTTTCTTTTATTTTCTTGCTAGCTTCTAAGCGCAATAACAAATAACTCCCAACCCAGCGCTTACAACCACATAGGTTCATTTTCCTTATCTTGGTTTTGGTTTCTGGTTCTTATCTACAGTGGGCGACGGTGGTTCCGTGCATCCTTATTCTGGGGTCGAGTCTGAGGGCAGAGGAAAGGGTAAGAGCGATGGTGGTGACAGGGTGCTCCTGAAGAATTTGTGGGGGCACAGTCTGCGTCCCTTCTGCTCCTATTCATCCATCGAAACCCGTGGTGCCCTCCAGCTCAGGGTAACAGTGGGAATGCATCTCTTCCCCGGCACCCTGCGAAAAGGAGATCAAGCCCTGTCTAATGTCCTCCTATCCTTGAGTACGGGCTGCCCAGGGCTTGGCGAGAAGGAACTTATTTGGCCCATCTGTTAGAAACCAGGCTGCAGCTTCCACAGGTGTCTCCACTTTCTACAGTCACCTGTGGTCAGGGGCTGACTTCTCCCTCTGCCCCATACGTTTCCAGGGACTTTGGCCCTGAGTCTCAGCTACTTTTGTTCCGATACCTTGCTGGGGTCAGCAGACACCAATCACTCCGACTGTCAGGAGTGATCTCACAAAATTCCTTGGTAAATCTGTCCTTGATGCTCTACTTGCAGAAAGCAGATCCAGAGCCTGGGTCCTGGAGTTGCTCACGACAGGATGTGCATCATGGTGCTCTTCCTGGGTAGTGTGATTTTCACAAGCACACCCCTGTCAAAGTCCAGTCCGGGAGGACACTGATGCTGTGTTTAACTTCACCTCGACTGAATCTCAGAGAGGTGGCACTCTTGCCCCTGACACACAGCATGGGACACTCCCGGGGCCATGTTACTGCCAGGCTGTGTGCATGCAGGGGGCAACCTGGGAATCCCACTGGTCCAGGAGTCCTGGGGTCACTCGGAGGGGATCCCTGCACTCGCTAGATCTGGGAGCTGTCAGATATGACAATAGCACACACCTGACCTATAGGGGCCACAGCATCTCTCTAGGGACACAGAAACACACACTCTTCGGACACACACCAAATACAAGTATTTTCAGACTTGGGAAAAATGGATCACAGGATAACCCAGAAAAATCTTAGGGGTTTCTCTCTGTCTCTCTTTCTTTCCTTCTCCCTTCCTCCCTCCCTCCCTCCCTCCCTCCCTCCCTCCCTCCCTCCCTCCCTCTTTCTTTCTTTCTTTCTTTCTTTCTTTCTTTCTTTCTTTCTTTCTTTCTTTCTTTCTTTCTTTCTTTTGAAATACAAGGGCCCTACTGTAAAGCCTAGGCTGGGCTTGAACTCATGATCCTCCTGCCTTAAACTCCTGGGTGCTAGGTTTACAGGTATGTGCCACCACATCTGACCTAGAAGCCTTCTTTTTCACTGCTGGGAATTGAACCCAGGGCCTTGTGCATGGTAGATAAGATCTCTGCACTAAGCTCTATCCTGGCCCACGGAGTAAGAGTCTTAAGGCTTAGTTTCAAATTTCACTCTTTTTCCCTAACCAGTCAAGTGGCCTTGGATAAGCTATTACTTTTATCCAGGATTCAGTTTTTCCCATTATAAAAAAAATGAATGTAATCTCACTCTCCTTGAGCTCCTCCTTGGGGATCCAAGTAGGCAGGGGTTGATACTAAACATGGTTCCCACAAGATGTTTGTAACTGTGTCAATGCCATCAGTTCCTGCCCAGAAGGAAGGAAGTGAACAGAAGCTCAGACGTGAACTGGCTTTTAAGACCAGATGAAAACTGGTTGATGCTGAAGAGGCCAAGTGAGCCCTTCAATTTAAAACAGTCTTCTCGGAGCTATCTTCATCTTGAAGTTCTTTTGGCCTCCCTTTAGGCCAACTTTTCTGACATACGATCGCTCTTCATAGTGACAAGATGGCCCACATCTTTCGAGTTTAACACAAAAGAAAAACAGAAAGGCGCCTCCTTCCCAACAGCAATAGTGAAATTCCCAAGACTAACTTTTATTGATCCAAGTGAGGTCCCATGTTCCCTTCAAAATCACAGACATGGTTTCACAACTACCCCATTCCTAGTATTTGATCCTGGACCTATCCCGTCTTCTTTCTGAGTTGTGTTTAACTCAGTCACCCCCCTGAGTCCAGAAGCTTTGACACAAAGAATTTCTTCCCTGCTCTGAGCCGATGCATCTTCAGCATCTCCCTGGACTTAGACAGCAGGCAAACATTGCGTTCATTTGAGCCTTGGAACTGTGCCTGCTGTGTGGTCCTGCAATCCTCGAATGGTGGTAGGACGGGGTAAAGAGAAGCCACTTTTTCCTCGTGACACCCCTGCAGGCCCTGCTGTCCCTGTGCCAGCCTGTAGCCACCACCACACGTGGGTCCAGGCCCCAAAACGTAGACGAGGTATGGATGGCCCCGAAGCCTCTGTGGGAAGACTGGAAATGGTCATGGCCTGACAGTCTCCAAACCAGCCCCAGCTTCTACTGGCTTCTCTTCTGTCTCTTTTGCTGCCCCTCTTCTCCGTACTCCCCAGTTCTCAAAACCAGAACCCATTCTGCACCCCCTACACAGAAAAACAAAGTCCAGTGGGGGCAGACTGCCAGAAACCCATTCACCTACCTGCTCCATGTCTGTTTTTGTACTTAAGGGGCCACTAATCTCCTCCCCCAGCTTCTGAGCCCCCAGATGCCCACAACCCCTCGAGCTGTCCTACCTGAGGATACCCCAAGTCTCAGAGGGATGTCCTTTGCTCCCGTCACCCAGCCCCCAGGCAGGCTCCTCCTGTGCTGCCCCCTCTTCATGTCATGTGGCCTCCGGGTTGGAGATGCCGTGTTGCTAGGATGGTTCTAGTGGAGTTTGGGAGCAGCGAGGCTACAAGGGCTTAGGTGGCAGGCCGGTCATTCATTCCTAAGTCCCAACTGCAGAATGGGGTACAGCAAGTGAGTGTAGCCATTCCCTGTGGTGCTGACTGAACGTCCCACGGTTCTGTCTAGGACACCTGATTTTGGCTTTGGTGGTTTTTTTTGGGTGACCTTGGAGACCAGCGAGGCACCTTCTTTCCTCCTTGCCCCTTGTCTTGGTGTCCTTCTACACCAGGAGGGACAGATAACAGGTCTTCCAGGCTGTTGGTTTCCATGATTTCTGCTGTCTTGTGACCTTCAGGTATTCCCGAGTATCCTGGGATGAGGGTGGGGGTTTCTGTGTGTCCCACTCCTGCGACCTCTACTCTTCCCAAGATGTCTGCCCACTGCACGACGCAGCATATTCTGTCTGGCTGTCTTTGTTGGAGTCACTCAAATGCTCAGCCTTGTGGGGCTAGGAAGACTCCTGGTGTCATGAGTTCGTGGCCCCTCCCTCCTATCAAAGGCTTTCTGGCTGATCAAGGAAGGGTGGAGTTGGAATTGAGGAGGCTTCAGCAGAAACCAGCAGGTCTGAGAGTCCTGACCCTGCACTCAGAGGTAGGGGAGGAGAGTGTGGACAAGGGGCTGCATGGCGGTTAGGCTGCTCTGGTGTGGACATGACCCCTCACCTGTATCAGCTGACAGCCAGAACCTACGTAGATTAGATGTCTTCTGTGTACCCTCCGTGCATATTTGAGACTTGTACACAATTCCTTAAAGACTGAGATATGCACTTAATACCCCCTAGAGTCTCAACGCCCTGTGCTTGCCTCTGGGAGGTAAAAGCTAGATTAACAGGAAATACAGCTCCTTTTTGGGATTGCTTTGAGACAAGGTCTCACTAAGTATTCCTGGCTGGCCTGGAATTTGGCATGTAGACCAGATTGGCCTCTAACCTGCAGTGATCTCCCTGCCTCTGCCTTCCAAGTACTGGGATTACTGGTGTGTGCTAGAATGCTCCACTTCATACCTAATGCTAGTGGTCACCTCTGCAGTAACTGTCCGTGGGCGTACATAGCATTCTCTCCACTTTACAGATGGTAAAATTGAGGTACAATGGGGTAACACAATATGCCTCAGGTCATACACTTAAGTGGCAGTCAGGATTGAATGCAGGTCTATCTCTCTTCCCAAACCCTAAACTGGGAGGGAGGTTAGACTACAGATGTCCGTGGAAATTTCTTTTGCTTCCAAGGTTCTGTCTTGTTAGCTGCTACCTTGCCCCATTTGACTCCACCCCCAATTGCAAAGAAAAGGAAAAGAGAGAGAGAGAGAGAGAGAGAGAGAGAGAGAGAGAAGAAAAAAGTCCTGTCCCTCCTCAGGTGTCTCGTGGTAGATTACTTAGCGTTTGACATGGCGTGTCTCTGTGTCACTGTTCCCGGGCGGAATTAAATCAGGGCAGGAAAATATTAATTTGGAGTTGGGGACGGAGGCCGTTCCTTTCCAATTATTCTCCACCCCGTCAGGCTTCTCCTGGCGCAAACAAGGAAGGAGGCTGGATTAATTGCTTTGGACTCTGCCCCACTCCAGCCCCAATTACCAGACCGGCTTGGCTCCCAGCATTATGAAGCCCACTGCTGTGCAGGAAATGGTGTGAAATTTTCACGGATTTGCAGACGCAATCATGGAGCACCAGATCCAGGGTCAGTGACCGTCAGGTGGCTGCACCCTCCGCATCTGCCGCAGCAGCCAGCCCAGGTTAAGCTCTTTGTATGCTGGAGGATCATTTGGTTAACCTCAAAGCCCAGGGAGCCATTCTGACCCTCAGAGGCAGGAGGGCCACGGGAAGACAGGGAAATCTCACTGCGGGGCAGCTGTACCTGCACCGCCTTCTGCACCTCCTCAGATGAGCTGGGGGTTTACCTGCTGTGTCTTAAGCCTGGTCCCTTGAAGCTGTTTTTCTTTCTCCCATCGTATAAAAGAGAGGCGGAGGCTCAAAGAGGAGAGATAATATGAACAAGGTTGCTTAGCTTCCTAGTGACAAACACAAGACTTAGCTCAGATTTGTGGCTACTCTATAGCTTGCCACCACTTTCCCCCCATCCCAGTCCTCCCTCCCTCCCTCCCTTCCTCCCTCCCTCCCTCCCTCTCTCCCTTCTGTGTGGGCTTAGAACCCAGTGCCTCATGTGTGCTAGGCAAATGCTTTGCCACCCAGTCATACTTTAGCTTCTGTCAAGTTACTGTTTTTTCTTTCTTTCTTTCTTTCTTTCTTTCTTTCTTTCTTTCTTTCCTTCCTTTTCATTTTTGAGACAAGGTTTGTCTGTGTAGCCTTGGCTATTCTGGAACTCACTGTATAGCTCTGACTGGCCTTAAACCCATAGAGATCCCCTGCTTCCGCTTACCCAGTGCTGGGATTAAAGGTGTGTGCCATCACTGCTTGTTACGGGATGGCTGTGGGAGTCTCCTCCCACTGGGTGAGCTTTTAGGACACAGAGCCATTTCCTATCTCACCTCTGCCTCTTCAGCCCCTGGCACATGGCCCACGGAGCCCACAGATATGGAGGGAAGTGTTCCAGCCATCTGTGTAACTGTGAGTGCTTCTGTGTACAGTCCCTGTTCATCCTTACCATGACCCCTGGGGTGGGAACGGGCCTCCTGGGTGCTGTTTCCAGGTCCAGGGACCTTTTAAAGCCAAACAGACTTCTTGCCAGTTGGTATGTCTATCTGGTGCCCATGGAGACACTGTTGACAAAGGACATTGAAACCTGATTCTTGGACCCTCTTCCACCCCCAGAGTGGCTTTCCAGGAAGCTCTCATTAACCCCTAGGCTCTTCAGGGCAGGGTCTGAAAGGCGTTGGTGCAGCCTACCCATTTCAATTTATGCAGAAGGAAACTAAGGCCCAGAGAAGTGTAGTTACTAGTCCCAAGTCACACAGCCCAAAGGCTCAGTTGTGTTCACATGAGCAGAGTGTTAATGGGATGAAAATACATTCCCAAGTATTTGGCACTTAGATGTTCTAATTGTCTCTTACCTGGATTCAAGTCTGAAGCAAAGGCCGTGAGACCCCAGCGAAAGCCTTGAGAGTGGAGCTGACAATGGAGGACCGCCAGCTGGGATCCCAAGCCGGCCCGTGTGCCTTTTCCTTCTCCCGGGTCCCTCCTTCATGGACTCTGGGTCTCAGGGTCCTTCCTCCAGTACATCTCAGTGTCTGACCACCTCAGACTGGTTCTCTGGCCAGCATGGAGGGGGAGGGCAGTTTTCTGTACACTCCCTTCCTCCAAAACGTTAGTGTCTATAGGGACCAAGATAGCCTGGGCTTCTCCCTGTCTCTAGAGTCAGGAAATTGATTTTTATTTATTTATTTTTAAAGATAGAGTTTCCTCTGTTGCTTTGGAGCCTGTCCTGGAACTAGCTCTTGTAGACCAGGCTGGTCTTGAACTCACAGAGATCTGCCTGCCTCTGCCTCCCGAGTGCTGGGATTAAAGGTGTGCGACACCACCATCCATCTAGGACAATGATTTTAAAAAATTAATAACAAAGAAAAAACTCTGATAGTGAATTACTTGTAATTAACTCTGTACAGACGTAAGGAGTAGGGCCTGATTTTCATAGAACAGCTCCTCCATCTTGCCCACAAAACCATCTATGTATGTATGAAGGCTATATGGAAGTGGGCTTCTAAGAGGCGGTGCCTCTTCTGAGAGGTGGGGCCTCTTCTGAGAGGCGGGGCATCTACTGTTGTCAGAGTAAAAGAAGACTTGCCCATGCTCTGTGCTGTGGGGACTTTGATCTGTGTGGGTGCCATTCTGAGGCCATGGCATGACTTAAAAGATGCATTGAGAAAGTTTTGTAGCATTTCCCCAGCACTGATGGACTGAATAGGAGATAACAGCCATCTGTAGCCAGAGGAGTAGCAACCAACATGAATCTAAGGAGCCCCGCGTTGGGACCAGGCATGAAGTGACAAGCCGGGCTGCCAGGGAAGGACCTAGAAGATGGGTTGGATTCACATTCTACCTTCAGTTCAGCATCTGGAAGAAAATTCCAGAAGGAATTCCTTGGGAGGAGTTGTGAGCTCCTTGAGATGGTTGGCATACTTTAGAAAGACCCACATCTTCAGGCGCGCCTGTGAGAGATTTCTTTTTTTTTATTTTATTTTTTATTTTAATTTTTTTAAATTTTAAATATTTATTTATTTTTTTAGTATACAATATTCTGTCTGTGTGTGTGTGTGCGGGCCAGAAGAGGGCACCAGACATCATTACAGATGGTTGTGAGCCACCATGTGGTTGTCGGGAATTGAACTCAGGATCTTTGGAAGAGCAGGCAATGCTCTCAGCCACTGAGCCATCTCTCCAGCCCCCTGTGAGAGATTTCTTGACGAGGTTAATTGAGGTGAGAAGAACCAACCATCTTGACTCCTGGACAGAATGGAAAGGGAGCAGAGAGCAGAGGCCCAGCATTCGTGGCCTTCTGCTTCCAGATTGAGAACAGGATGTGGCCAGCTCCCTCAAGTTCCTGCCGCCATGACTGCCTCTTGAACTGTGAGCCAACACAAACCCCTTCTTCCTCAGCTTGCTTTTGGTTGGCGTTTTATCACAGTCGAGAGACAAGCAGCTAGCACAGCCTTCCAGGCTCATCACACCCAAGATGAGTACAACTGAGGAGGAGATGGGCGGTAGGGACATGGCCAACAGGCAACTGTGACAGTCATGTGGTGCTTGAAGCCAGTGCTTTGTGGCTCATAGGCTCCAGCCTCCAGAGGGACCACCATGTGGAAAGAGGGGTCAGACCTTTGGGGTGCAGCCCAGAGAAGAACCTTGGCCATTGCAAAATGGCGAAGGATTGAAGGATTGAGGACAAGGCGTGTGGTGTCATCGCTGACTGCCCAGTGCTTCCCCACCCCTTCTGGTAAAAGGAGCACTAGCTATGTAGAGGGGCTGCCCCCTTAATGGCCATTGTTTAGTTTAAGGAACAGGTTCCTGAGCACAGAGCTCAGCCAGCAGCACCTCCAGTGGCAGCTGGCCGATGAATGGCCTGTGATTTCCCCAACTTGGAGTTGCCTCAGAGTTGCCCGGTAGGCTGTATAGACCCTGGTGTTCCTGGTTCCGCCCTGGTGGTATTCCATAATTTGATTTCAGTTGGTACACTCGGAAATCACCATGTTTAGGATTCATGTGGCGTTGGGGATACTCTGTCCCTTGCCTCGCAGGAATGGTGTACAGACACATGGAGGCCCCCCCTATGCCCAGCCCTTCAGTGATGGGTAAGATCATGTGTGTCTTCTGAGTGTCTCTGTAGCTGCTACCCCTGGGCTTTTCTAGCCCTAGAGAGAGACAGCGGGATGCTGAAGGCCTGGTTCCTTGACTGTTTACTTCAGTTTGTGGGTGTGTCCAACTTTCTGACCTTGTGACATGACATTCCCGTCTTCAGAATTTATGCTGGGGAGCAGCACAACCAAGCCACAAAAATAAAAATACAGTGAATGAGTCTGTTTTTTTTTTTTTAGTTTTTTGAGACAGGGTTTCTCTGTGTAACATCCATGACTGTCCTGGAACTCACTCTGTAGACCAGGGACCAAGCCAGCCTCGAATTTACAAAAATCCTCCTGCCTCTGCCTCCTGAGTGCTGAGATTAAAGATGTGTGCCACTACCGCCCAGTTGAGTCTGTTGTTTTAAAATTACTATTTATTTTATATACTCGTGTGTGGGTTGCATGCATATGCAAGGTCACAGGACAATTTGTAGGACTTGGTTCTCTCCTACTATGTGGTTTCTGGGGATTGAACTCAGGTCTTCAGGCTCGGAAGCAAGTGCCTCTACCAGCTGAGCCATCTCATTGGCCCACATCTTATAATATTTTAAATAAATTAATGATTTTGTTTTGGGTCACGTTTGGGCCCCAGATTGGACAAGCATGGTACATGAAGATCTTCCTGAGCTGGACTTGGGGACACCCATTTGCTGTGACCTTGGATCCAAGTCCATGGGGACCCCTGAGAAGCTAAGCAAGTCCCTGTTCTCTGGGTCCTCCTGCTCCCACTCCATCTGGGAGAGGTCCCCAGAGAGCGCTGCCTATAGGGGCAGGGCCAGGAGGAGGCCTACAATTACAGGCCTAATTGTGTGGCCACAAGTAGGCCCTACCCCCCACCGGTTGGGAGCTGGCTTCCTAGCTCTGCCAGGACCACCATTCAGACAGCCTGTTTGCACCTGTGTCGAGGCAAGCTTGGGAAAGCTAATTAGCTAGTTTGGTGTTTCATAATTAGATCCTTTAAAAGAACTCATAGGTGGTGATAATAAGCCTTTTAGAAATCTATTAAGCTTTGGGGGAAGTGGAACAGAAACCTTGTAACTCTACATGCCTGCTTCCTCTTTCATTTCTGTCTGCACCCCAGACTTCTCCCTCCACCCCATGTTCCCAGCTGCATCCAAAGAGTGTCCTTGACTTCTACACCATCAGCAAACACCGCACAAGTGTGGATGTATCCCATCCTCTCCACAGCTCTGAGATTGGGTACCATCAGCACACCCATGAGCAGAGGTCACCAGTCACCTCTCTGTAGCTGTGCCCTAAGCAACTGAGCTTAGACTTTCAACATGGACAATCTGGCTCTAGGATCCCTTCCAGTTTCCCTTCGCTTAGTTCATGCTCCTCACCCACTCTCTGCTCCAGGGCACCCTGCTCAGAGGCTTCATCAAAGCTGAGCTGAAGTTCCTGTTTTCTTGTTTTGTTTCGTTCTGTTTTCCTGAGCGTTTGTGCCAGGGTTTGCGGAGCTGACTCAGATGGGTCACTGGGGGGCAATGATTTCTAATTCACTTTGCTTCTCTGCAACTCTTCCCACCTGGATGGATTCCAGGGCAGAATGGTAGAAACAGGACGAATCCCTCCCTCCCTCAATTTCTTTGTTTTATTTCCTGCTTAGGGGCTGAGGAACCAGATAGGAAGTGTGGGTTTCTCCCTGAGGGGTGCCCTCATGCCTCCATATCTGCATTAAACACTCACATTTGACCTCATTTGTTCCCTCAATAACAAGGACCAGAGTGAGATCCGCGCCTCACTTGTCCATTTGCTTGGTTATATTCTGTTTCTCTCCACTTAAACACAAGTGCCACGGGCATGAGGCCTTGGCAGGTATCTGGTTACCTGGTCCTGCACTGGTTCAGCAAATAGCCCTTGGAAAGATACTGCATTAGACTCAATCTTCACCTTTCCTGCTCCATAAAATGGGTGTGATAATCTTTCCTCTACAGGCCATGGAGTGCCTGGTGCCAGAATGAGATCCACAAACACTGAGGCCATCACTCTCACCTTCTACCTTAGTTACATGAGAGGTGCCCAGAAGTGTCT
Organism: Microtus pennsylvanicus; assembly: GCF_037038515.1. Classification (NCBI taxonomy): domain Eukaryota; kingdom Metazoa; phylum Chordata; class Mammalia; order Rodentia; family Cricetidae; genus Microtus; species Microtus pennsylvanicus. The sequence goes on from NC_134589.1 coordinate 36,816,491, forward strand.
CTCCCTCTCCTTCCCTCCTTTCCTCCCTCATCTACTCTCCCTCTCCTCCCCCCCCCTCTCATTTTTCTGTAAAGCAAATGAGGCTTCCTAGATTTATCTACTTTGGCAATTGTGTGTGTGAGCTTGTGCTGGGATGTCTTGCAGCAGGCTGGCTGTGTCGAACTGCGGAAACATGTGTATTAGCACCTGTGAGGAGAGCTCATGGTTATGCAGATTCTGGAGAGGAAGTTCAAATTATGCCTCCTTGAAGCATAGCAATGACTGCAGAGATATAAAAGTCACACGCTGGGGCCGCTGTTCCTCAGCACGGTTGGCAGGGAGTATGCACTTCAGTGACAAAGTGGGCCTTGGATCTAAGGCCCCCTGCTTAACTGGTTGCATGGCTAATAGGCAAGTTACCCAATCTCCCCAAGGCTAAGTTTTCTTTTCTGCAAAATGAGTGGCATTGGCAGTAAATATTTATGCCCATGGTACAGTGTAACACTGATGTTCAGTGAGATCACTGGGCCAGTCATTGATTCTACAAACACCTGTTGAGCATCTACTAGGTGCAAACCTCTGATCTCGGGAGCGTGACATTCTATGACCCATGGGTCCCGGGTTCTGGTGGGTGGTCACATGTGCTCCTTTCTCTCTATAAACAGTATTTGCTGAATGCTGACCAGAAGGGTGACTATGCACAGGGTGTCCACTCAGTGACATGGCTTATGGAACCAGGTATCTGCCCCCACAGCCTCTTTAGTGGAAGGGGATGTACAGGTGGCTGGATGCATCCCCATGGAGTAGAACTGGTCCCTCTTCCATCGTGTCGGGAGTAGGCGAGCGTGTGTGTTTGGAGTGGGTATATGGGACAGCTGGCCTTTTAAACATGCCACTCATTGTCCTTGCACAAACAACTGCCCCATCTCTTTTGAGCTCTTTGCCTTCCACAATCTGCCCTCGCTCAGCTTGCTCTTTGCTCCTGGGCCAGTGTCTTTCCACCTCTTCAGACTTCACCCGTCCTTCAAGGTCCCCTGCACGAAGCGTTCCCTGAAGCCCTACTTGATACCATATTCCTCTTCTCCTGAGACTTGTATCCCAGCTCTGGCCATCCCTTGGTCTCTTCTCTTCCCCTGTAACTCTCTGGTTCCCCCATGGAGGCATCCTGTTCTTTTCATCATCACTGTGTTCTATTGCTGTACTTGAAATAGATTGTCAACAAACTTTTCTTAGGCATGTAAACAGATGTGTGGCTCCAAGGATTTCTTTTGCTGGTTTTTCTAGAATGCAAGTCTAAGACGGGAGCCACCGCAGGGGCATCAGTGGTCTTTTGTGTGTTGGCTGCTCGGCAGCATGTCTGCTTGTGTGTTCCTGAATATCCACTGAGCCCGCCTTTCTGCATCTCTCACATGCATCCAAAGGGCTGGTGGTTGTCTTGGGTGTATGTTGGGGGGGGGTATAATGGCAGCCTAGTGCCCAGTGATGGATGAGGGGGGTGGAGGTGACTTTCCCAGGGGAAGATTAGCGCCTGGCAGCTATGATTTGTCTCATGGCCTCCTGTCCTTTTGCTGGGCCCCACTGCAGAGTCATTCATTACAGAGGCTGCTGTCACAGGCTGGGGGCAGGGGCTGAGCAGCATGTGAGTGTGTGTCTATGTGGGGGTGGCAGGCAGACCCCCTCCCTAGGAGAGACGCTCGTGCCAGAGAGCAGAGCTCACTCAGTGGCCATGAAGTGACTCTCGGGAACCCTGAGAGAAGGGGACCATGTGATTCACCATCCATGGCATACCCCTGCTCCCAGGCACAGTACTATGGAGTGGGGGAGAGGGACCTTTGTTCATTTAGTCTCTTCATTCAAATGCTGGTGGAGAATCGGCATGCAAACAGCGAGGGGAGAAGGAATGGGCTCCCTTTCTCCTGGGGCTCCTCTGGGGAGTGGAAAGTGCTTTGGACACAAAGACTAGAAACTTAAGCCAAAGTCCTGCCTGTGTTGCTAGCCTCAGGCAGTCACTTCTTTCCAGAGAGCAGATCTACTAGATCTACTAGACGAAATGGAGCTGACCGAGTCCTCCATCTATAGGACAGTGTTAGAGTGTAAAGGCCATGGTGTGCTTTGGAAACTGGGAGAGGCTGTAAAGTTGGGTGGGGTGGCTATTCCTCCATTCTGCTGGGAGTGGGGGCAAGAGGAGACCCTAGGAAAGACACCCTACCAAGCATAAGAGAGGGCCCTACAATTATGATGCTTTTTCATCTCTGTGTGTTTCTATTCTTTCTTTTTTTTTAGTTTGTTTTTTTTTTTTTTGGTTTATTTTATTTTGTTGAGACACGGTTTCTCTATAGCCTTGGGTGTCTTAGAACTCACTCTGTACACCAGGCTGGCCCAAAACTCAGAGATCTACCTGCCCCCACCTCCCAAGTGCAGGGACTAAAGGCATGCACCACAGCATCTAGTTCTCTTTGTACTGATACTTTCAGTGACTTTGAAAGCCAGGTCGAGCATGTACCATTGAATCCTGCATTGTAGGTCATGAAAAAATTCAGAGAGGATCCACAACTTGCTCAAGTTAGTGGGTGAAGAAAACTGAAGCCTTTTATTTCTGATGCCTGGACCCTGTACTCTTTTTTTTTTTTGCTTCCACACAGTTCTTGTTATATTGTTTCTACTTGGGTCTGGTAACCTTATCCCACTCTTTGGGGTTCACACCGCTTGAGAGGATACAAAGGATACAAACCGTTTCCCGTGTGTTCATTGTATCAATTTAACCTTATCCCAATCCTTGGGGCTCATACCCCTCAAGGATACAAACCTTTTCCTTGTGTTCATTGTATCAATTCATGGCCACTGTTGGACACAGTAGTGGGAGATGGGAGGGGGGGAGATCTGTAGGTTTGATAATACTAAAGAGATAGAGAGGAAGGCAAATTGAGGTATCTCAGGTGCTCTCTCCCAATTCTGGTAAAGCCAGCTTCAGTTTGGTAAAGAGTGTAGAAGACAACCAAGAAAAGAGATGGAGACGAAAGGAAGGGAGAAAGTTTGGGGTGAAGAGCAGGACAAGGGTGGAAAGGGGAAGGGAAAAGAAAAGATCATGGGACTAGACAGGAAGGCCAGCATGCAGAATAGGTGAGGAAGGCAGGAGAGAAAGGGGAAGGAGGGGGGCCTCAGAGACTGGGGAGGGCATGGAGGAGGGCCAGCTTTCTCTGGCAAGGGGTGGGAGATTGAAGGCTGAATCACAGCAGGCAGTGGAGGAGAGGAATAAGTCATAAACGCCGTGGGGGCAAAGGTCAAATATAGACTGATGGCTCCATTGTTTCCTAGCCTGTGAGGAGGACCCTGTCGGAGGCTGCAGAGATGCTTAACCCTTCCCTGTCCAGCTTTCTGATGCTGGATACAGAGGGGGAGAAACACCTGTGTGTGAGGTTGGGGAGGCACTGGGACTGGAGTTGGAGCTGGGCAGTAGAGTTACAAGGCTGGGACTGGGTCTCGAGAGAAGGGACTTACGAGTCCATTCGACTTAAACGCACTTGCAATAAACAGGAGACAGACACAAGCATACTGTCTCTTCTTTTTTCCTGATGGTGGTCCATTTTTGCATCCCTGTTTAGGGAGATGTCCTAAAGAAGATTTTAAAAAGTTTATTCAATTTTATTTTTATGTGCATTGGTGTAAGGGTGTCAGGTTCCCTGGAGTTACAGACAGTTGTGAGCTGCCATGTGGGTGCTGGAAATTGAACCCGGGTCTTCTGGAAGAGCAGCTGATTCTCTTAACAGCTGAGCCACCTCTCCAGCCCAAGGAAGATCTTTTTTAGTAACACCTGTCAGCAGTACAACCAAGTAGTATTGACAGCATACAGTAAATATTTAATTAAATAATAGGATCAAAATCAACATCACTAATGTTTATTAACCACACACTAATCCATATCAATAACTGTGCAGTGTTCACAGTTTACAAATAACTTACAGTATCATTAAAACCAAACACTAGTGTATGATCAATGTTATTGGTGCTGATTAACTAAGAAACTGATGATCAGACTTGTCTAAATTTTGTCAGCTAGCAGTTTTCTGAATCCTAACCTATACATCTACAGATCTTGAGACTGAGGATACCTTAGTGATATGGCATTATCTTGTATAAGGCCCTAGGCATGATTCACAGTAACACACACACACACACACATGTGCACACACACACATGTACATAAACTAGCTAAACAGTAACAACATCCACAGTTCCTTTAGCAATCACACTTTTGGGGGGTGTATCATACCCACTTTAGAAGAAAAAAAAAAGACTTTGACAAACTCTAACTATTTGATCATCAAATAATTGCCAGTAGAGAAAGCCAAATCTAGTTGGCTAAAGCACAGAAGACGTGAGTTGGTGAACGGGTCTTCAGCACTATGGACAGATCCCAGACTCCTAGCCTCACACCGGGACATACCAGAGGAGGACATCAGCCCTCTCCTTAGTTCTGTCCTCCCGGTGGGGACTGAGAGATCGGGGTGCCAACTCCTTGTGGGCTGTAACTCCACCCCTCATGATGTATAGACTGACAAGGACTTAATGCTCTGAATACATAAAGCCTTGGAGGCCTGGGCGGTGGAGGGTGACAGCTGCCCTTTAGTGCTTGGCTTTTTAAAGATCATGGTAGAGTTCAGAAAGTATAGTCATGAGGTTTAATGATTTAATGGGGACGACTGGGGAGCAAAAATAGTTACTGCACCCTGGGGAAAAGTGACTGCTCATACATATTACTTTAGCCTAATGGCCTATAACGCCTTCCCCCCGTGCCCACGGGGGGAGTCACGCTACATAGCCGCTGTAATACCGAATGGCCTGATTAAATGCATATTAAACAATACTAAATTGGGAAAAAAGGGGTGGAGGTGGTTCTCAATGTATTTATTCATTTCTGTAGGAGAACATAGGGTTTCTCTTCTAGCGTTGATGGGAGAGGTCCCCCAACCCAAGCTTGCTCCCCAAGGAGGTGCGAAGCCCAATGCATCTGGAGAAACTTACAGGAGAAGATACTTTCAAAACGAGGGAGGGATACTAGATGTGAAGGGTCTGGGGTGCCAGGTCACCCAGACCCCTGGTCCCAAGAGGTTCTGTGTGCTTGCCACCTTGGAGACTTGTCCACACATGTGGCTTGATTCCAGGCAGTCATTTTTGAGAACACACTTTTCTGTCTACATGAAGGATGCCCTAGGAATCTTTGTCCTACTGGAAAAATGCCTTTACCTGTAAACACATTCTCCACCCCTGACTTAGCTATGCTTACCAGGTTTTAAGATCTCTGATAGGAGCCAGGCAGTGGCTACACGTGCCTTTAAATCCAGCACTTAGGAGGCAGAGATGCGCAGATCTCTGTGAGTTCAAGGCCAGCCTGGTCTACAGAGTGAGTTCCAGGACAGGCTCCAAAGCTATACAGATAAATCCTGTCTCAAAAAACAAAAACAAACAAGCAAAAAAGATCTCTGGTAGGGATATGCAGTGTACCTGGGGAGGCTTGTATAATGCCCATATATGGGTGATACCCTTAGGAGATTCTGGTTCTGTTGACTTGGGGTTCAGCCTAAGTACTATTGTTTTTAAACTACTCAAAGATGGTTCCAGTGTGCACTGCAAGCTGAGAATCACATTAGCAGAGTGTCAGAGTGTAAAATAACTTACACATCTGATTCCAGGTCTTTATTTCAAAATGCCTCAGCCAGGCATTTTGGCCCACTCCTTCAGTCCCAGTACTCGGGAGGCAGAGGCTGGTGAATCTCTGATTTCAAGGCCAGGCTGGTCTGTGGAACAAGTTCCAGGGCAACCAGGGCTACACAGAAAAAAACCCTATCATAGGGGGAAAAAGTTGGAGATTCAGAGAGGCTCTAACTCTCCAAGATCCATAGTGATAGACCAGCATCCTGACTCCCAACCAAGGGTTCTCCCCATCACACCGTTTTCCACCCCCTGGTAACATGAACAGGGCCAATGTCAGAACCAGTGACTGTCCCCACTCTCCTGCTCTTAGTTCCCAAGGCTAACAATGAATCAGGCCCACCTAAGACAGAATCTCCTCCCTTGAACTCTCTTTGTTTGACTACTAGTCTTTGTCTGAGATGCCAACACCTGTGGTTTTCTGGCCCTCAGAAGCTTCCAGACCATCTCTCTGGCCCTGTGTGCCCTGGGCCCTGGCTGTCCACAGCTTCACCAAAGAAGCCTTTAAAGGGTAGGCTCCGAAGTCCTCTTGGACTTTAATCCCAGACTGGCTACTTATTATCTATACAACTTTGGGCAAAATAATTAACCCTCGTGTGCTTCCATTTCCTCCCTGTAAAAGGGGGATAATAACCGCACTTACTCCAAAGGTTGATAAAAAAGATTCAATGAGTTAATGAGTGTAAACGTACTCAGAACAGGGTCTGGCATACAGTAATTGCTACTGTAAGTGATAGCCAGTGTTGATCTGCTGCTTTCAATGTCTCTCCTGCCATGAACTATAATGCTGAAGTTCCTTCTGTGTTTACATCTGCCTCCAGGGTCACGTGCTTTCAGGGTGGATTCTAGGATCTAGTGGAGATTTGATTTCCTCGGATCCCCTCTGAAGGGTTTCAGGCCCCAGACAGGATGCATGCAAGTCCAGATAGTGTGGGGGAGGGAAAGGCATCCTGAAGGACAGACACACAGCTGCATAGACATTTGTTTCCACGGCAGTGCTGAGATGGCTGCCTTGCCCATCCCTCGGTACACTCCAGGGTACCTACTTAGGTTATGGGCACTGTATCCCACAAAGAATTCGATGGATCTTGTTTCTGGCTTCCTTGTGGGAACCATGTCATCTGAGTGGACATTTGTTTTTTTCACACATAATCTAACTTTGTTGAAGCACAGTGTGATTTCTGAGGAGGTGTGGTTTGCTCAGTTACCGTCTGGGGTACAGGATAAGAAACCATCTGAGGCATGACTTCCTCTTCCCCACTCCTGGCAAGCACTTGCCCATGTGTCTTGGGAACAATGAGGCAGTAGGGTGTCATTTAGGGAAGGCACCATCTCCCAAGGCTAGCTTCTGGGATGCCTGTCACACAGGACTGCCTGAGAGTGCCGTGTCCAGTATCGCCTTTCCCAAGTCTTCTGTCCTGTGCAATAGCCCTCTTGGTCCCTCTGCTCCAGTCTTGGTTTTCTCTCTTCATCCAGGTGGCCCTTCTCTCTTAATCCATGCCCAACTTTACATTCTTTCCAATAAAGGCCGATACCTCTAGCGAGTGGCCCTTGGTCTGCTCAATGGGGGTGTCTCTCTGGCCCATTGAACATTCCATCCCCTTTTATCGCCCCTCCCCAAATCACAAGCCCCACTGTATCACTGGACTCTAAGCTCCCAGGAGATGCAGATATCACCCCACCATGTGGGCATCCCATATTCTAAAATCTGATGTCATATTTGCCCCAGAAATGGCCAATGACTTTGGATAGAGTGCAGAGTGAGTGTCCTCATCTACCTTGAAGACCAGCCCTCTGCTGAGTATGAAAAACAGGAGTTAGCTTTCCTAGCTATGACCAGAGACTTCAAAGGAAAGCATCCTGCTGAGTGAGTCAGAGGCAGAAAGCCCTCAACTCCACCCCCTCCACCCCGGAGACCATACCTGGGGAGGGGGAGCAGCGATTGGGTCCCCTCTCTGTCCCGACAGACACCCCTCCACACACTACAATGTCCCATGCATCGCTTACACTGTCTACCTTCCTCCTCCCTCAACTGCATTTAAAATAAATTTCCATTAAAAAAAAAAAGCTCCTCCTCTCCCTGTCACTACCCGGGCCAGACCCTCCCACCCCCAGGTCCCTGGCGCTCTTAGATTTTCCCGCTGCCACGTTCCACCCTGAGCCATGTCTCCTAGTATTTTGCTTTCAAATTGTGTCTCCTGCCATTTGTGCCACATTTAAAATGCTAACAGTACAGAATGTCATTTACAGAACCGGGGCGTTTGCTCCGGAAAATTAATTTGACTTATTCCTTCTGCCTGTTCCTATCTCCAGGCCAATATTATGCTACTCATTCTACAAGAGTAATACTTAATGAATAGGACTATTAATAATGTCAAGGTCCGCGGGGGCCTGGCGGCTAACGGATAGGCGTAGACGGAAGGAACCCATCACCTGACTCCTGGTTTAATGTCCCATGAAAATATCAGGCACTGCAGTGTAATTACGGAGCAGGGAGAGGCGAGTGGATGACGACCCAGAGTTTCTTAAATATTTTTCAAATTAGTTGATGCTTTTCCTTCTGGGGGAGGAGGATGTTTATTCCCTCTCCCCATTTTTAGTTCTGGTTTAAAAGAGGTAGTGGACCTGTTATTAATACACACACACACACACACACACACACACACACACACACACACACACACAGTCAATGCTGTTTCCACCCCATCATGAAAATGTAACAAACAGATCTAACTTCCCCAGTGACCCCCGCCCCTTCAACACTCCCCTCCCCCTTTGCTGGGCACACAGAATCTAAGAACTACCGCCAGGGTGAAAAGGGTGTGCTGACCCCCCCATTGGCTAGCCTGGCTCTATTGCTTATGTCCGTGGTGCTAAATATCCAAGGCGGGAGGAGAGCCTCCTCTGGCATGCTGCTGTTTCTTAGCTTGAAGTCTGTGTTTGTGACCTGAGTTGGTCCACATGGCTGCTTTTTATAGGAATGGATCAGTAGAGTTAGGCAAGAGAGGGAAGAAAGGAGGGGCAGGGGAAGCCAGGACCAAGCAGGCTAAGTGAGTTGGAGCTGGAGACCTGAGTATCAGGCTAGTCTCATATGCAGAGAAGGGATAAGGCTATCTGCTTTGCAGGGTAGTGGTGAGACCAGGAGATAATGGGTGTGAAGGGCCTGGGGCTGGGGCTGGCACTCAGAGGGGGCTGATAGTGCTGTTCCCCTTTGTCCAGGTCACAGATGGAGCCATCAGACTCCATAGCAGGGACTGAGCACTCTCCCCACTGCAGGGCCGAACAAAGGATGCATGCACACACAGCTCTTGCCCTGAGGAAGCCTGAGGTGTGTGTTTCCAGTCTTCAAAGGACCCTACACTCCTGAATAGGAATTGTGCTTTCTCCTCCCCACCTCCATCTTCTGGAGAAACCATATGCCTTTAACCAGGGTCCCAGACTTATGAGACAGTCTCAGGCTCTGGGCTGGTAGGTGTTCTAATCTGATAAGAAAAACAAAACAAAACAAAACACGCAGTTTCTGACCAGGGTAAAGGGTGTCTCTGGTTGGAGAAACTAAGCTCCTGCCTTGGAGGAAACCTGAGTCTGACAAAGGGGGTACAGCCTCTGTTCTGGGGGAGCACTAGTGTGTTTTAGGGGAACACTAAATCTGGGGGAGGTTGTAAACCCTTGGCATACTCAAATTTCAGCTGGATGGGGAAGAGAAAGTTCTCTGTGGGAATTTCTGTCTGAGGAAGGTATCATGGTGTCATAAAAATGACTCCTCCAATAGGAAGACCAGCATGCCCTCAGGGAACCCCTAGTGATAACTGGGGTGACAGATTCTTTGTCATCAGAGATTCTGTATGACCAGAGAAGACCTTTTCTTCAGCGTGCGGTCCTCTGGTCTTTTTGTCTTATTAGGGAGTTAGGGTACCTCTCTGGGGCTCCCTCTCACCTCTAGAAAAGATCAGGGCAAACAAAGGTATTCAAACTGAAGAAACCCTAAAGGAGGCTCCCAGGCACTGTCAGCTTAGCCACGAAGGCGGAAGCCTACGTCCACCGTCCACCGGAGTAGCGGGTAACCAGGGAGGCCGGGTGTGCCAGGCTGGGCAGCTTAGAGGTTAGGACTATCCAGTACCTTTCCCCAGGCATCTGGAAAGCCCCACTTGAGTACCACAGCTAACAGATGTGCACGCAGAAAAGCCCCTCCTCCTTTCTGTCTCTGGTTCTTCAAGGAGCCTGGGTTTGCAGGGTGAATGGGGCAGGCGGCCAGAGTTCTCCTTGTGTATTTCTCTGTGAGTGTCTGTCTCCCCCATGCGTCCACAGCTCCTTACAGAGGCAAAGGCACTGTGCATGGTGTTTCCCTTGAGGGGCTGGGTCCCTGCTGTTTCCTTAAGAGGGGGAACCTTACCCTCACTGCCTCTTCCACTCCAGGGCCAGGAAGCTAATCACAACTTCCCCTTGAGTGGGGTCAGAGAGAAAAGGACAGGTCACTCTGAAGGTATGTGCATGTGTATATGGCTGGACCATTTTACTAGTTATGTCTTTGGAGGTCCCTCAGGGCCAATCAGGAAAGGGACAGCTGCCTGTGCCCTAGCTGCCCTGGTCACCTCCTGGGCTGGTCAGACCTGGTTCCTCCCCAGTCCGAACACACTGCATCTGCAGTGACCTTCATTTTACCCCTTCTCAGGCCATCAGGAAACAGGCTGTATAGCCCGTTCTCCTTCCTCTTCCCAACCAGCTGGTCTGGAATCCCTACCATCTCTCAAAGAAGCTCAAGGCTCCTGCTCCCTTCTGCGCAGAGCCCTAACAGAATCAGCCCAGAGCCCAGTGGCTCCACCATGCCACTTCTCACATCTCCGCCCCCCAAAAGAAAGGGAAAGGAATGAAAGGCCTGGACCTGGAGCTGTACTCCACCCCACCCCCACCTCCGTCGTCATAAAAGACAAATATGGAATCAGCAAAAAAAATGGGGAGAGGCCAAATACAAAGTAGTAAAATCATCCAATTAATAATTACCCTGATGCACTCATAGAATTCACAGCTGGGCCGAGAAAAAGGTGGAAGGAAGGGGTCACATAGCACAGACGTGGGGGCTCCTTCTTGCCACTCACCCTCAGGTGAGAGTGAACGCACCTCCTGCCAACTTCTCGTTTTCTCGCTCCATCCCCCCCCTTTTTTTATGGGGCATCCTGAGTGTAAAAAATATGACTTGTCTTTATGGTGCTCCAACAGGAATGAAGCTATAAAATTATGAACAGTTTTTATGATGGCTATTCGGGGGATGCTTTTATATTGATGGTATACAGCCTGAATCTGTCTTTTTTCCTCTCTTTTTTGCATTCCACCCCCTCCTCTGGGTGGGGAGGGGGAGGTCTGTGTAACTATTTTTCATGCATTTAATATATTAATTATCCGGTAAATGCTCCCCAGGCTGTGCTCGGGACATTGGAGACTGACAGGTTCTCGGTGAGCTTCCAAAGGCTACGCATCAGCCTGCAGTGTATTATGTCGGCGAGGTCAGGGTGGGGTTAATGTAACTTTTTATTTGCTGATTTTTCATAGGCGGGAGCAACGCTGGGATGGAGGGAGGGCAGGGGAGGAATGGATGGAGGGAGGGGGGAGCAGAGATAATGGTGAGACAGAGCTCTCCACCCCCAGTTCACCTCTGTCAGTCCCAGGAGGTTTGATTAGGTAAGAAAGGAACAGTGTGGTCTTTCTCCGTAGCTCTAGTATCCAGTGCCGCATCCTGGCGACACCTCTGGGCATGAGGCTCTCCACGACTAGCTGCGTGTTTACCATCTGACTACTTCTTATTGTTTGCAAAGGAACCTGAGGGTCACCTGGGCAGGAGCACTGGCCTGCAGCCTTTTGTGCTGTCCCCAGTGGGCATGTATATACAGCCTGTTTCACGTGCACATGGGAGCTGGCTTTGTCCGGCCGGCTCTCACACCTCAGCTTCTCAAGGAGACCCATAGTCTATCCACAAAGCACAGCTCCTGGCAGCCAGGAAGGGGAATGAAGGGGTCCCTCTGGCTCTGTCAACGACCTTTACCTAGATCTAGGTTAAAGAAAGAGAATCTATCAGACGGATCTATCCCTCATGGAAATCCAGGAGGAGACACGGTGCCCAGTGCCCCACTGGGTGACCACTGGGCCTGTTTGAACTTCAAGTCTGGAGAGGGTGAAGGTTGCTGCTACTTAGGTCACTCTAGGACCTTCTGTTTCTGGCCTTCGGCCCCCACCCTGCCATCTGCTGGCCCCAAGAGGGCAGCACGGGTGTGCCTTCTCATTTGGCCTAAACACCTAAGTCCTGCCTGAATCCCTAATTCTTTGGAAATTTCAGTTTTGTTTTGTAAGGTTTTTGAGTACGTATGTGTGTGTTTTAAATAATAGAAATTCTTAGTAGTACAGAAAAGTCAAAACATTTATATTGATTTGTGATGGTGAATACATAATGTGTGTGTATGTTTAAACACTCGAGTGCATATGTGTGCGGTCTGTGTGGTGTTGGGGACAGAATGTAGGGCACTTATGCCGGTGCTCTACCGCCGAGTAGAACAGCTGTTTTAGTATTGTTGAGACTACCGAGGGTTAGCCATGCCGAGCCAAGAGCCCAGACACAGGTTCAGGGTCTCATTGCTGTGCAGTGTCCCGTGTGTGTGTGTGTGTGTGTGTGTGTGTGTGTGTGTGTGTGAAGGCAGGAATCCGAGGCTGTGCAAACTCGTGCACCTTGCTCACAGACCTGGCCTCGTGTCCTTGCTTTGCCATCTGTATCGCTTTGTCATTTGTCATCTCCTGCTCTGTGACCTTAGGAGAGTTCCTTCTCTGCTTTCAGATTCAGTTTTCCCATCTGTGAAGGGAGGCTAATTACGTGGGGGAAAGAAGCAAACGAGATTATACAGGATAAAAGGTGTAGTACAGGGGCTGGAGAGATGGCTCAGAGGTTAAGAGCACTGGTGCTCTTCAGAGGTCCTGAGTTCAATTCCCAGCAAACACATGGTGGCTCACAACTATCCGGTAATGAGATCTGGCGCCCTCTTCTGGCCTGTAAACACACATGCAGACAGAACACTGCATATGGAATAAATAAAAATCTTTTTTAAAAGGTGTAGTACAGGTAAGATGCTTAGAGCAGTGCCTGGCACACACAGGGAGGTATGCTTTGATATCTAGCTATGGTCCAGGCAGCCAGGCTAGGTGGGTACTCTCCATTGCCATCCCTGTTTAGCCATTAGAGGGTAACATTAAGGAGTCAACTCTAGTGATCTCTGTTGGGGTTTGGGGTCCCACATGCTACCTTGCTTGTCTTGTCAATGACCTAATGAGGCTGGGTCATCAGTGCTATCAAACCATCATACTAGTGGGAAAGCTAGACTCAGGGTTCGGGGAGATGACATCCCAGCCTGAGATCACCTGGATGCGAAGAGCCAAGAGTAGGATTCAAGGCTATGCCATTCAAAACACATGTGCCCCCTGTTTTTCCAAGAAACTTCTAGGACTCTTTTGTTGTTGTTGTTGTTTGTTTTGGACAGGACCTCATGTATCCCAGGCTAGCCTAAAACACCACGTGTTGCCAAAGATGTCCTTGAACTTCTGATTCTCCTGCCTCCACCTTCTGAGTGCTAGAATTATAAATATGAACTTCCACACCTGGTTTATATGGTGCTGAGGATCAAACCCAACTGTGATGCAATGTGGTGGAACTCTGAGTGTTTACTGGTGCTGAGGAGTGGTTCTCGTTGGTCACAGTGGGTATTGTGGCTGCCTTTGAGTAGGGTGGGGCCCCACTTAGGGCAGACCCAATACTGCAGAATGGTTACAGTAGGACCCCTCCTGTCATGAGCAACATCAACCGCCCCCCATTCTCTCTCTATTTCTTTCTTTCAAGATAGGGTCTCATTATGTAGCCCAGGCTGGCCTGGAACTCACAGAAATCCTCCTGCTTCTACCTCTGGAGTTCAGGGCTTGTAGGTGTAAGCCACCAGGCCTAGAAAGTCCTGTTAATGTCTGTTCTGTGCCGAGCACCTTGCAGGGTCATTAACCCGAAACACGGTGCTACAGAGTCCAATCTCACCCACCGGCCTGCAGCTTGAGGGGCAGACAACTCACCCAAGCAGCTTGTGGAGACTCTTGAACAGAAGCAAGGTGGTTACAGAGTGACGCTTTCGGCTGTAACGGCTAGGTACAGGCACCTACCCTTGCTGTTTCCTTCCCTTTGGATCCTCTTGCCCATTTACGTGCCAGCTCTTTTGTTTTGGTTTTTGTTTTTCAAGATAGGATTTCTCTTTGCAGCCCTGGCTGTCTTGGAATTCACTCTGTAGACCAGGCTGGCCTTGAACTCAGAGATCTGCCTTCCTCTGCTTCCCGAGTGCTGGGGCTAAAGGCGTGTGCCGCCATTGCCTGGTTATGTGTCCCCTCTTTTACATGCATTTGTTATTTTGCACAGCTATTAATAGGAGTATTTATGTGTGGGGTTACTATTGAAATCATGGTGACCGGTGAGGTGACATTTGAAGGCCCACCGTGTACTGGACTCTGTATGAAGGCCCACCATGTACTGGACTCTGTATGAAGGGTTACCGTGTACTGGACTCTGTATGAAGGCCCACCATGTACTGGACTCTGTATGAAGGCCTACCGTGTACTGGACTCTGTATGAAGGCCTACCGTGTACTGGACTCTGTATGAAGGCCCACCGTGTACTGGACTCTGTATGAAGGCCCACCGTGTACTGGACTCTGTATGAAGGGTTACCGTGTACTGGACTCTGTATAAAGGCCCACCGTGTACTGGACTCTGTATGAAGGGTTACCGTGTACTGGACTCTGTATGAAGGAATTGTTTGCATAGCTTCAGTGAGTTTCTCAGCAACCCGGTGAGGTGTGCAGAGTTGATGTCAGCTCTGCTTTATAGAGGAGGAATCTGAGGTTTTGAAGAGTTAAGCAATTTGCCCAAAGTCACACAGTGAGTGGTAAAGTCACTTTGAATTACTATGTTTCCTCTTCTTAGTCTGAACTCTTTTTATTTTAGTGTTTTTTTCTTTCTTTGCTAACATCTCTGTGTAGGCACACACATGCATGCCACAGTTCGCGTGTGGAGGTCAAAGGGCAACTTGTAGGAGTCAGTTCTCTCCTTCCACCATGTGAGTTCTGGGTCACCAGGTCATCAGACTTGGTGGCAAGTGCCGTTATCCACCGAACCCTGAGTTTAAACTCTTAATAATGATAGAGAAGTTTGTGGATCCACAGGACAAGTCCCCTGCCACCTCCTTCCACACCAGTCTCAACACTTCACACCCTCTCCCTTCGGAAAGATTTCCCAAAGCCACATACGTAAGCACACACACCTAGATAGAGACTTTTCTTTCTTTCTTTTTTTTTCTTTTTTTTCTTTTTCTTTTTCTTTTCTTTTCTTTTTTTTTTTTTTTTTGGTTTTTTGAGACAGGGTTTCTCTGTGGTTTTGGTTCCTGTCCTGGAACTAGCTCTTGTAGACCAGGCTGGTCTCGAACTCACAGAGATCCATCTGCCTCTGCTTCCCAAGTGCTGGGATTAAAGGCGTGCGCCACCACCGCCCGGCTTTAGATACTTTTCTTGAGCACGCTTATTCTGCTGCACTGGTCCGACTATTCCTCTGCCTCACTTTATGGCAGAAAATATGGTTCTAGTCCATTCTTTTAGCTTCTACCTACTATTCCACAGAGCGTGTTCACCATAATTCTCCCACTGATGGGCGTATGGCTTGTTTCCAATTTTTTCACATTAAACGCAATAGGCAATGCTTCCCTAAGCATGGGTAATAGAGGCTCTTGCACACATGGGCTCATACCTATCAGTGGAATTAGCAAGTAGAGGAGAATGGACCTTTAACATAGTTGTCACTAACTGTCCTCCACAAAGAGGACAACTCTCCTCCAAAGCACAGGAGGCAATCTCCATCTCATTTCTTTTTAGCCATTACATATTCTCTCTCTCTCTCTCTCTCTCTCTCTCTCTCTCTCTCTCTCTTTCTCTCTCCCCCCTCTCTCTGCTAAACTGGTATGCCAGTAAAAAAAAAATCTCTTTGTTATTTTAATTTCCCTGATAACTACTGAGACTGGGGATTTTTATATTTATAGACCATTTTTTTCTGCCATATTCCCTATTTTTCTGTATCATGCATGCATAGGCTTTGCTTATTTTTTTAATTGGGTTGAGAGTTTAAGATTTTTATAATATTAATCTCCTCATTATAAAAGTAATACATGCTAAATTCAGAACAGTAGAAAACAGGAAAGAGTAAAGAAAATGTATATCGTACATAATCTCAGAAGAAAACCACTTAGCAGAATATTTTTTGCATTTTCACATTTTTATGCAAATATGTATGTGCGCCCCATGCCGTTCATAGCACAGCATGACGCACACCTTCTTGGGTGCTTTTCCCACTGACATTATAAAAAGCACATTGACCTTTGCTATTAAAGGTTCCAAACACAATTTTTATGTTTAGCATGATCTAATTGGTATGTAAATTTTTATTGATCATTACTCTAATTGCTAGGAATATTTCACTGTCATAAACAATACCATACATCTTTGTACAAAAATCTCCATCCACACCAGGCATGAGGGTGCACACCTTTGGCTCTGTCACTCAGGAGGCAGAGGCAGGCAGATCTCCATGAGTTCAAGTCCTGGTTTACATAGTGAGTTCCAAGTTAGCTGTAGCTCCACAGTAAGACACTGTCTCAAAAAAAGAAAAAAAAATTCCCTGTACACATCTTTATCTCCTTAGGAGACATATCATGAAGTAGTAGGTAAAAGTAATATGCAATTAAAAAATATTAAAATCTCTGTTGTCAAGTTGTTTTCTAGAAAGTTTATACTGATTTACATCCCTACCAGTTATATACATGAGAAACACCTTTAAATCCTTAGTAATTTAAAAAAAGGTGGGGGGGGGGGCAAACACGAGGACCGGAGTTTGATTCCCTGGGCCCACATGGTGGAAAAATAGAACCAATGTCCACAGATATCTTCTGACCTCCCAGTGTGGGCCCATTTGCATACACACAAAATAAACAGCAAATTGACATGTTAAAAAAAAAGGTATAAAAGGCATTTGCTACCAAGCCTGACAAGCCATGTTGAATCCCTAGAATGTACATGGTGGGAGGGAAGAACTTCCTGTGAACTGCCCTCTGACCTCCTCGTGCACTGTGGCACACCTGCACCACCCCCAAATAAGTAAATAAATAAATAAATTTTTATTCCTTAGAAAGAGAGAAAAAGCAAATAAGGAATGTAGCTCAGAGGTGGAAGATGTGTGCTAAACGTGTGTGGGGTTCTGGGTTCGGTGTAAAAAGTGTGCCTAGAACAAGTAACATTCTTTGATCAGGAAGTGAATGTATTTTACGTGTTTGATTGTTTAGATACAGGGTATTATGTATTCTGGATTGGCTTTAAACTCTCTGTGTAGTCTGGGGTACATAGCATGGCAGAACCAACAGAGGCCCTGCCTTAACAGGTAGAAAGAGAAAACGAACTCCCCAAAGTTGCCCTCTGCCATCCACAGGTGTGCCCTGGTGTGCACGCGGGCGCACACACACACACACACACATTCCAGTAATAATAAAATAATAACAATAACTTTAAATGAAGGTGTTTTATTTAACTCACTAGAACCAAGAAATTATTATTTCAACATGCTATCAATATGAAATAACTAATGAGTCATTTTACATTATTTTGTGTCTTTTGTTCTTACAGGATACATTTCAGTTGGTACTAGCCCTAATCAGTATATGCTAGCTACATATGCCTAAGAGCTGGCCATAAGGGACAGAGTAGCTCAGGAGCTATCTTACCATCTGGAACATGGGGACAAGGCTACACTGTTTCCCTCACAGGTTGACACAGCATCCAATGGGTGATTATACTGTACGTGGTTTGTAAAGCGCAGTTGTCCATGTAACTGCACAGGAGCTGGCATGCAAGATGGCCTGACTTGGAGTGAGGCCAGGTAGCAATGGGATGGATAATTGCTAA
This sequence comes from Microtus pennsylvanicus, assembly GCF_037038515.1. Lineage (NCBI taxonomy): Eukaryota > Metazoa > Chordata > Mammalia > Rodentia > Cricetidae > Microtus > Microtus pennsylvanicus. The sequence goes on from NC_134589.1 coordinate 36,834,190, forward strand.
CAATAGCTCGGATCCCGCCCTGCCCCCTTCAGTTTTGTTTCCTCTTGTCCCTGGCTCAGCATCTCCGGAACAGTACTCAGACTTTGAGCATTCAAAGCCCAGAAGAGACCCACTATAGTTGGGAGGTTGAATGGACCTAAAGACGCAAGTGTAAAACAGTGGTGCTACTGGGGTCTGGTGGAGCCTTTAGGAGGTGGGGCCAACAGAGAGGTCCTCAGGTCATTCAGGTGTGTCCTAGAAAAGGATCGTGGAGTCCCAGCCCTTTCTTCTTCCCTTCTCTGATTCCTGGCCATAGAATGAGCGCTTTTGCTCTGCCACACCCTCCTGTCTTGATGTTTGAACCTGGCCCTGAGTTATGAAGCCAGCTGATCATGGGCTAGAACCATCTACTTTGAGCTAAAAGAATTCTAAAACCTTTTTCTTGTGGTGCATGGTGTGCGTGCATGTATATGTGCGCCGTAACACCCGTGTGGACACCAAAGGGTGGCGTTGTAGAACCTGTTATTTCCTTTCACCCTTACGTAGGGTCTGAGGATTGTGCTCGGGGCTCCAGGCTTGTGCAGCAAGCACCTTCACCCATTGAGCCAACTCGCAGACCCCAAAACCCTTTTTCCTGGCTTTCTTTCATTATAGCAATGAAAGCTGACTGGTGCAAGCCCATTCTGTGAATTCCTTAAATGTCCCATATTGGGCTGGGAGTGTAGCTTGCTTGCGAGTCCTTGCGAGTGGACCGCACAAACTCTGAATTCTGTCTTCAGCGCAGCACAAAACCAGGCAGGAGGCGTACACCTGTAATCCCATCCTGTCTCCCCTGGCAATGGATGAATGAGGATTGTGAGTTCAAGGCCAGCTTTCTTGGCTCCATGAAACCCTGTCTCAAAAAAAAAAAATTCATTGTTTTGTGGGCTGTACCCTGGCACTGGAGGTATCTGCCTCTGGCTTGCCATACCTGGCTGCCAACCAGAATTAAAATTTGGCCTTTCAATTTACTACTTCATTCATTCACCAAGTACTTATTGAATACCTATTGTACACCAGCCTCTGAGATGGGAATTCTTTTCATAAAAGCTTTTCTCAGAGGACACATTTACAAGAGATATTGAAATTAAAATGGAAAGGCAATGAGAAGGAGGACAGGGTGTTCAGGCACAGAGCTGATGCGACATGAAATTGGAGCTACGAGCTTCTTGGCAACCGGGGTGAAAAGGGAACTATATTGGGCTGCAGAAATTCCACTCTCTGGGAGAAAAAGCGTGTCGCTCCCCGGCTCCACCCCTAATAGAAACAGACCTTTCTACAGTCTGCAGCGCTTTGTCCAATCAGACGGGCATCACACAAGGCTTTGCTCAGGGGCTCCGAGCAGTATAATGGACAAAGCCTCCAGCTGCAGGTTTACAGCCAGGGTAGCTGTGATCTTCCTGTGGCCGTTTCATGTGTCTGCCCTCAATAAAAGCCGAGGGCATGGTGATAAAGCCCCGACTCAATGAAGGCGACCCTACAACAGTCTAACCTGTGTAGCGCAGCGATGGGGTTTTCCAGGGATTTAGCTCGAAGCCAGGAGAGGGCTTAGAATGCACCTGGGAAGGTATGCCCAGCGTCTTCTCTCCCACTAGCACCACCTTCAGGAGGGAGCCCAGCTTCCTCCCTGGCCTGCCCTCAGCCTGGCGCACCCCTGAGTCGCCAATCATGAACCACGGTCTTCCGCCTCACACTCAATGCATCAGTGATCTAAGCAGCACTTAGGGTGAATGTGTCCTCAGCTTGGAATTGCAACCATTCTTGGAAATCTTACAGCATGTCTGGATCATGCTTGCCAAAGAATCTGGGCTAAGACGCACAAATGCCAAGATCCTTGGTAGTGGTTGGTCCCAGCTGGCTTTCCTGCTGAAGCCTCTCTCTCTCTCTCTCTCTCTCTCTCTCTCTCTCTCTCTCTCTCTCTCTCTCTCTCTCTCTCTCTCAGGGGTTTCTAAATGAAAAACAAAACAAAACAAAAAAACAGTAACAAAAAAAGAGAGAAACAGAGAAAAAGAGAGAGAGACAGAAAGGAAAGCCAAACAACAACAAAAACAACTTAATTGTAGCTTTCATGGACCAGACACCCAATCTCCTCTGAGCCCTCCTAGCTGCTTTTCTGGAGAATACACTTATTAGGCTCCTATTTTGTATCAGGCATTGTGCTAGACATTAAAAAAGAAAATGTACATCAAGCCATACGTTTAATCTAGTTTACTGCTGAAGGAACTAAAGTTAGAGTTGTGGGACAGACAGACCGCTGTAGTCGAAACAATGGCAATGGGTTTCTGATCCTACTGCACGTACTGGCTTTGTGGGAGCCTAGGCAGTTTGGATGCTCAACTTACTAGACCTGGATGGAAGTAGGGGTTCCTTGGACTTCGCACAGGGCAGGGAACCCTGATTGCTCTTCGGGCTGATGGGGGGGGACCTAATTGGAGGAGGGAAATGGGAGGCGGTGGGGGGGGAAGAGACAGAAATCTTTAATAAATAAATAAATTTAAAAAAAAAGAAACTACAATAGTCTAGAGGCAGGGCTTTGTGTTTTCCTTTGTTTAGTATATGGTATGTCTCTCCCTCCCTCCTCCCTCCCTTCCTTCCCTCCTTCCCTCCCTCCCTTTCTCCCTCCCTCCCTTCCTTCCTTCCTTCCTTCCTTTTTTCCCCTCCTTATGTCTCCTGTCCCCTTTATATTTTGAGACAAGATCTCACTATGTTGCCTAGGTGGCCCTCAAATTCTCAACCCTTCTGCCTCGGTCTCCCGAGGGCTGGAATTACAAATGTACACCATCATACCCAGCAATCTAGCCTGAGTCTGGGGGTTCAATAAAAGTTTCCTACCAACTAGAGGTACTTTTGTGGTAGGATTGCTTTGAAATGCATATCCATTTCCCTCTCTTTACTCCCCTCATGTCTCTGGACTCCCTCCCTTGGTGCGGGGGACAGGCTGAATGGAAAGTGAGAATCTTGAGGTTTGGGGACTGTGGTCTTCAGAAACCAGGGCCTCAGAGGAATGCATGAGGGTTCCAAGTCCAGAACTGAGACATGACTGGATCTCAGTGGAGCCTAGAGCCACTGTGGAGAGCCATGAAGGCATGGTTGAATGGTGTGTACATGGAGATGGTGACCTGGAGATGCCTGGACCAGGGGGAAAAGGAACAGTACCAGTGACCCCTCCATCAGGAACTGAGAGAGCATAGCTGCAGGTTCTACACAGGCAAGAGTGAGCCCTTTTTAGGGTGCTCCTAGTGAATAGAGTGTGGAGGATCCTTTGCCACTCACCGAGCCCCTCCCCACCTGCCCCCCAACTCCTGATGTGTCCCTTGAAGTAGATGCAAGTTTGGAGAAAGGGCAAGAACACGGAAGAATTTCAGCAATGTTTGGGTTGAACTCTCCCCTACTTTCAGCGGCACCTGCAGAACGGAAGCTAAAGAACGTTATAGAGTAAAGCTGTCTCTTACACCTGGGTCTTCGAATGGAGACTCTCCCTGCCTTGCTCTTGGCTGGGGGTTTGACCAGTTCTGCAGAGGCTCATTTTAAGGCTTCACTGTCCTATGAGCAAACAGACTCCCAAGCCACCGGCGGAGGGCAGAGGATCCCTAGACTTTGGATGGACCTCTTCTGCGGCAGTAGTTGCAGCTTGATAGATGATCTTCCCCACCCAGCTATCCTCCCCACTGTGTGAGCAGGTAGAGTGTGTGTGTGTGGGGTCCCCTTTAGTAAACTCAGGGTTCCCTCAAAGCCTTTTTGGATACACTGTGCTCTCACGTAGGAATTTGGTTTAGACCCACAATTCCACGCCATTGGCCATGACAAGACTGATCATGGCCCAAAAAACTTTCAGAGCAGTGATGATTGGTGGCTTCTGTGGACCGGCTCCTCCTGAGTAGCATTGCTCCCTAGGGGACCCTCAAGAGAAGTGAGCCATGAAATGGTCCCCCCTCAGGGGGGTGAAGAGGAGAAGCTCTGCCAAGGGAAGTTATTAACCAGGGTCTTTGCCAGTCCGTGCCTGTGCCTACCGAGTCCAGTGGCCTCACCTTTGCCTTGCTGTATACCGTTCAGGCCATGACAGCCCCGAAGGACCAGCAGGGTCCCTGAAACATGGTGGAAACGGCTGGGCTCAAGGCAAAGACTGGCCCCTCTCTCAGCTCTGGTGTTATCGGTTGGAATGTCCACATGACATGGTTGTTAAGAAGGACACTTGGGGAGCTCTCTGTGGCTTCCCCGAGCATCTCTCATCCCATTTCACCAGCAACAGCCTCATCTAGCCTTAGTTACAACTCTATGTCACCCGTAGAAATCCCGTTAGCCCATGAAAATGGTGTGATTCAATGCAATTAAGATAAAAACGGAACGTGGGGACAGTCACCAGTGGTGATATGGCAGCTGGAAGCCAGAGGCTTTTTTCCTAGTAGTAAGCACTACAGTGCTCCTGGCCTTGTTGATTCTGAGTCTGGTCAAAGGCCTCCCAGTCAGTCCTGAAGCTTTGTCAAAACCACAGGACACATCCGGTGGCCAAACATTTACTGTGCTCTCCCCGGGTGGTGTGAGTTGTTGGGATAGTCCCGGCTCTTGTTGCCTTCCTGTGTTCACAGCAAGAAAGCGTCTGTGAGGGATGGGGACAATCTCTCCTGTACACCATCTCATTCAATCCTCAGGACACTGCCAGGAAGAATTGTTACACCTGTGTCACCACCCATCGGAGCACGACAGAGAGGACTCCAGCCTCCCTGCAGGCCCCCTTCCCCTAGTCATCGCTGTGCCCAGGGTAGTAACATCCCGTCTGGAATTGTAGGGGATTTCTCTTGCCCGTTCACTTGTTTGTTTATTTGAGATAGAGTCTCCGATAGCTCAGACTGGTTTCGAGCTTGATTTATGGCCAAGGAGGCTCTTGAATTTCTGATCCTCCTGCCTCCACCCCCCAAGTGCTGGGATTACAGACCTGAACTACCCGCTCTCACTTTCTGCAGTGCTGGGGATTGAACCTGGGGCTTTGGGCATGCTATGTCACAAACTGTGCTGCATCTCGCCTGTTTCTGATCTTGGAGTGAAAAGAATTCTGTCCCCTTTCGGTATGAGATCTGTGTGTGCTGAGTGCGTCTGTAGGTTGGTCCGTTTTTAATGGCTGAATGTTGTTCTAAGATGTGGATAGAGCGTCATTTATTTGCCCACTCTACAGTTACTGGACACTTGCCCTCAGGCACAGACCTGGAAGCTGGTTTTCCTACTTTATGCTCTTTCTACCTTACCCCAACGCCTTTCGTGAGAGAAAAAGGACGGCGCCAGTTCTTCGGTACAATTCAGGAGAGAGGATTACAGCTGCCGCTGTTTGTTGTTCCTGTTTTTGTCTATTATAAATGAAGTGCATGTTTTTTAATGAAACTCAGGCTAGGTCATAAAACGCACTTGTTCTTAGCGTCAGCAGACAACTACCAACCCCCTTGCCCGACCCTGCTCAAAGTGTTTATATTAATTTCCATCCCTCCAGCACCTTGTGAGGACTCCCACCCCTTCCAATCTGTCAATTAGTCAATGTCTCACATTTCCACCACTCTATGGACACAGGGTGGAACAGCGCGGTGGCAGAACTTTGTCATTCTGGTGACAAATGATGCCGAGTGTCCTTTCGTTTGTTTCCTGTCAACCTCTGTGCATGTTCTCACTGAGCACTGTGAAGGACTCCCAACTGGCCTCTCTGCTTCTGCACTGAGCCTCTCTGATCCAGTCTGCAAGAGATGGCTGCAGCAAGCAGGATTCCTTACATGGAAACTGGTTCCTCCGCTCTCCCCTCACAGCCCCTCTGTGGAGTTATCGTGCAAGCTTGGACCAAGGGCCAGATCTTGACATGTCCCTAACCACTCCAGGTTGCCTTCCCACGCCTATAGCTTTATTTCAGGCCTCTGCACCCCAGCCCTCCGGGCTCGTCTGTGCATCAGAGTTGCTTCCAGGTTGTTGTTATGGATGAACTCATGTTCTTCCTTTTCCTGGCATTTATCCCGTTCTGTAATTTGATGTCTGTCTCTGCAACTAGACTGGAAGCGCCATAGACGTGAATTCTCTGCTGACCCCGTTATTGTTTCTCGATGCCTACTGAGGCATCCCACACACACTAGGACTCTGCGATGTGTTTTTGGCATGAGTAAATATGTCCTTCAGTTACATACTCAACTGAGACTTTATGGGAGGAAGTGCCCTCAAGTGTTGGCCCGAAAGCCTCGTTTCCAGACTATTCCATGCTCTTTCTACCACAGCCCAAGGCCTCTCGTTAAAGAATTCTTTGCACAACCCTAGTGTAAGGACTACTATTGTGTTTATCGTTGTCACCAGCCCCCACCAGGACATCAGCTCCAGGAGGGCAGAAATGGTGTCTGTCTTGCAGGCACTCAGCACAGTGCTGGGAGTCTTGGGAGATAGTTAACACTGGCTAAACTGATAATTAAGGGACTGAAAGTTTGACCAGCTGGCTGAGCTCTTGCTTAGCATGCACAAGGCCTTGGGTGTGACCTCCTCCCAGTGCCCAGTACCAGGAAAAGAAAAATGCACGAATGAACTGACGTTTAACTCTTGGTTGAGCTGAAGCCTAGCGAGCCTAATCCAGAATAAAGAAAGAAGTCTCAGCTCCTGTGGAAAGTGGCGTTGTAAGATCATCTACATGGGCCATATGCATCATCTGCCCTTTGCTGGGATTTCTAGGAGACTAATCAGTGTTCTGTCCGTGGAAAACTGTCCTGGGCTAGTGGCAAGCCCTGGGACCCCAGTCCTCCAAACTTCTTCGGTATGCGCCTGAGCAGCTCGACTGTCACGTGACTTTTAGGATAAAGTTAGCTTGATAAATGGAGGACGGGCAACGGAGGATGCTCATGGAACCTACCAGAGCGAATTAGAACTTTGCTCCTGGTTAGCAAGCAAATCGAGGCCGCTCGCGGCAAACGAGTCTTATTTGTCCACCATCAAGTCTTATCTGCTCTCCCCGCTGCTCCCGCCACCATACCGCTTGGCAGCAGATGGGTTCCAGGGATGGCGGCCCCGTGGAAGTAATAAAGCAGCGTTTCTTTTCCAATTGTCTCTCGTTGAGACCTCTTGGTAATTCAGATTGATGGCCCTGTAGGCCAGCGCAGGGACTGACTGGGTGAGGGTTGTCTAGGCCGGGACTTTTATTGCTGTCACAGAAACCGAAGGATGTGCTCAGCAGGATGAGCCCCCAGCTGCCCAAGGACTCTTTCCGTCCCAGCCTGGGGCCAAGGCCTGAGAGTGGGCGAGCCGGGGAAGCACCATCAAGTCAGGAACCAAGCTATGGACTCCTGGTTCTGTGCTCTTATGTATCCGTTATACATCCCCAGGACTAGAACCGTGGTTCCTTCCAGCCTCTGCAGAGAACACGGTGCCTCGGATGTACCTATGGTATCAGCTCTCCCTGCAGGGGGAATGGATTGTTTGTCCCCTCTGGCTAATCCTCCTGGGAGTCCCAAGGTGTTCCCAGGGTGGATCCCTACACCTTCCCTGTGGTGCGGTGTGGGGGACGTTAGGATCGATATCTCCTCAGTTCTGGGATAATTATTAGTTTGTTTAAATGAGTAGGGTAAGTCAGATATTGTGGGATGCTTAGACCCGACAGGGCAATGTCTCCCCTCCTCCAGCTAGCAGCTCACAGCTCTGTCCAAAGTCCTGTGTTTAAAGGGCCAAGCCCCCACTCCTGGGACTAAGGCCAGCCTTCTCTCTCATTACCTTTCCTTTCTGTCAATGTGATTTTTTTTTTAAAACTCTCCTCCTGGTCCTGGCTCCTCTCTTGCCACTTCACCCAACCCCATCCCTTCAGACCCATCTACCCCTCAACGCCATCTGACTGCCAATTGAAAAGGCCGGAAAATAATGTGAAATAATATAGTTTATCACCTGACAGGCAGCGCAGCCACCTCTGAAAACAGGCGGGGAGGCAGGGAGGGCGAGGAAATTATAGGCTGCACAAAGGAGAAAAAGTTAAAGTGAGCGCTCCATAAAAGAAAGTGGAACTATTATGCCGCAAAATGCCAACTCATTACAAAGCGCCCAAATAAGAGAGAAATACGGCGCTGCCTGTAATAGCGGTTTACAAGGCAACATTGTACAGCAACAGAAGAAACGCTGCTATAATTTGCTCTAACAACTCCAATTATCCCTTTTATTGATTTGGCAACACATTTAATAGGAGTAGCCACACCTCTTCTGTTACAAATCATTAAAGGTGTTGAACGGTGTAATTTTAAAATTGTCCTCCTACAGTTGTCAGTATGACAGCATAATTCTCCCTGATTTCGGCTATGTAAACACCCAGGCACGGTCCTTTCCCCCTCACAAGGCCAGAGATGCTGTCAGCCTGGGGTTTTTGTGCAGAAACATCCATTTAACGTGTGTCTTTTTTCCCCAGCTGTAATTGCACTACAGTTTGGTTTAGTGCAGTTTTTTCCCCCCCCTCTCTCCCCTTTCCTCTTTTCTTGCAGCTAGGAGGTCCATGTGATGGGGGAGTCGAGAGAAGGAAATAAACAGGCTGTTCATCCCTCTCTTTCTTCCTCTGTAGCTTATTATTAATAGCGACTTAAGCCTGGACCCTGCACTTAACACCCTGGGGGCAGTCCAGGCACCCCCTGCGGCTCAGGGTGTGCAGGTGCTCTAGGCTGTGGAGCCCAACAGAGCAGGCTCTCCTGCTGGGTTGGGTGGGACTGGTAGGGGACAGTCAGCCCGGTGACTGACAAGGGTCAGTTGCAGAGGCCTTCTGCAAGGTGTGCTTGGATTGGCCTTCCTCCCCTGACTCATCCTCACCAGTCTGCCAGTTCTTGGTTTTTGTTTTGTTTTGTTTTGTTTTTGTCTTGTCTGTGGACAGATATATCCAGACTGAAGGGAAATGGTGGGAAGGGAATGAGCAGAGCCGGGCAGATGTTCTGGGTTGGGACTTGGGTGTGTCTGGCCCTGGATTAAGTGGGGACCCAGATTGAGGCAAGCTCACGTCCCCCTACCTGTGTCCTCAAGACCATATACACCTCCTAAACCCACACCCCAATCAGAAATCTTGGCAGGACCCACACCCAGACTCTTTCTCTGTGTGATTCGGAGCATGGAGGCTCCTTCAGACAGCTCCAGCTAAGGCTGGCCAGGCTGCTGAGCGGGGGACTGGAACGGAGCTGGCACCCTGAAACACCTGCTCTTTGCTCGCACGCCTCAGCGCGACCGCTGGAATGGGCTCTAAGCTGCAGGAGAAGGGATTTAAGTTAGACCCAAAAGGCTTGGTGCTCTGGGGACTGCTAGGCTCCAGATTAGCCGACTGCGGACTCTCCTGAGATCAGGAGAGAACCGTACTGTGCTCTGGCTGGGGCAGAGGCTGCTGATTCAAGCACAGCTGGTATGGAGGCACCTGCTCTGTACACACTCTGTGCCTCAGTCTACAGCAGGTGAGCCCTTGACCTTGGCCCCAAGGACAGGTGCACTGACAGTACCTGCAGACCTATTTGCCTTCAGCACAGCCTGGCTCTTTCCTGCTCTAGCCTGTGGTGCCCCACAAGGAGAAAGTGCTCAGAAGGGCCTGCTTCTAGCCACTATAGTGTTTCTGAGTAGCAGAGGTATTGGGTCTCCTGAATCCCAGCACTGGGGCTGGAGGAGGGAGACCTGACCAAAGGGCCTGTCCTGGACACTAGCCAAGCAGCTGCCCCTGAGCTCCAGGCCTGTTTTCTTGCTTTGTCTGGCTGTCTTCAGCTTTGTTCACCTGCCTGTCTATCTCCATGTAGTCCTGCCTCTGTCTCCAGGCCTGCTGGTCTCAGATAGGGTGCAGAAAGGTGGCACGGGGTGGTGGTGGTGATCGGCTTCCAAACCCGCCCCTCTTGCCTCATGGGCAAGCGTCTCCCAGACTTCATTACAGGCTGTGAGTGCCGGAGACGGATCACCTCCTTCTCAGCTAAGGCTGGGGGTGATCTGTGGCCCTCTCCATCTCTTCCTCTCACTGTGACCCCAATCACAGCATCTGCCCTCGTCTAATTGGCCAGTGTCAGTGGAAGGGGGAAAGGAAGGCTGATGTCCAAGAAGGAAATCCCATTAGGGGAGTGTGAGCCAAGTTATTAGTGGCTAAGATGTAATTGGGGTTGGTGAATAATCTCAGCAGAGTCGCCACCTGTTTATGGAGCATCCAGCTGTGTAACCTTGGCTGAAGCGCTTCACCTCTCTGATGAGATAGGGTTTGCCAAGGAGCTCTGGATTTTGGAGATGGGAGTCTTCACGGACTCTAACTTACACCACCCCAGAGCTGCACACTCAGATCTCACCTCTGAGGCATTTGTCCAGCTGCAGGAACCCTGCCTAAACTCTATACTCCTTGAAGTCAGCTCTCATCTCTCTCCCACCCCCAGTGAGTATCTTGCTGTATAGTGGTCATGTATCAGTTTTATGAATGACAGACCGAATGATGATTGGATGTGATTAATGACAAGGACATAGAATTTCAAGGCCCTCTGCTTAGACAGCACAGAATTGCTTGGGGAAGAAGCCCTAGCCACTCTGAGCGCCTGCATGTTCTTAGTAACATGCAGAGGAAAGGCTCCCACAGACAGATTTGGCGAGTTCTGTGGGTCCCAGCGGGGAACAAGGTTGGTGGATTAGGGGCTGAGCCTGGGAAGCAGGGATCACAGGATAGGGCTATGCCTTATGCATTCTTTCTTGTGCCTTGCGGTTTTTCAGCCCCGCCTCTTCTGAAATCTCTTCCCAGCACACACAAAGACAGACGGACAGATACCAGACACTCAGAAAGTGAATGAGTAAGGTGAAACTGTTGTCAGCGAAAGACAGATGACGCCAGCTCAGACTGCTCAGTGGAACTCCCCAGGGTCCTGGAAGCCTGTTTCCCACCCCTGTGTCCAAAGTCCACACACATCTGCCCACGCAGAATCTCCAGGCTTGGGCTCAGGGCTAAGAAGCCTTAGAGCTAACCCATGGGATTCCGACAGGCAGACAGGCGGACAAGTTGAGGTGCCTTGGATTAGGACATGACCAAGATGATGTATGTTTAAGGTGTATGTTTGGAGGGATTCAGAGATATAGCTCAGCTGGTAGAATGCTTGGCTAGCTTGCTTGGTATTTTGGGTTTAATCCCCAATACCAAACCAAACCAAATTCAGGTGTGGTATATGGTGCCTGTAATCCCGGCACTCAAGTGATGGAAACTGAGAAATCAAAAGTTCAAAGCTAATTGGGCAGTGGTGGCACACGCCTTTAATCCTAGCACTTAGGAAACAGAGGTAGGCAGATCTCTGAGTTTGAGGCTAGCCTGGTCTACAGAGCAAGTTCCAGGACAGTCAGCAGCCAGTGTTACACAGAGAAATGCCATCATGGTAAAACCAAAAAAAAAAAAAAGTTCAAGGCCATCCTTAGTGTGGTGGTTTGAATAAAAATGGCCCCCATAGGCCCATATATTTGAATACTTAGTCCCCAGTTGGTGGAGCTGTTTAGGGATTTAGCCCTTGCTGAAGGAGGTGTGCACCACTGAGGGGAGCCTTGAGGTTTCAAAAGCCCACCCCATTCCCAGTTAGCTCTCTCTGCCCAGTGCTTGTGAATCCAGGTGTAAGCTCTCAGCTACTGCTCCACCATATCTCTGATCACACCCATTTGCCTGCTGCCGTGCTCCCCACCATGGTGATCATGGGCTCTAACCCTCTGACACTGTAAGTCCCAATAAACTCTTCTATAAGTTGCTTTGGTCATGATGCCTTCCCACAGGAATAGAAAAGTAACTAAGACACTTAGCTACCTAGGAAGTCTGAGGCCAGCTCGGGCTACATGAGAACCTGTCTCAAAAAAAAAAAAAAAGGTCCTGGGCACAGTAACCACATAGAAGGCAGAGTTCCATGAGTTCAAGGCCAGCCTGGTCTACATAATGACCAGCCAGGGGTACACAGTGAAACTTGTTTTGTTGTTGTTGTTTAAAATGTATATTTGGGAACAAGCTAAGTATGGTGATTCTCGTGTCTATGACCTCAGTGCTTAGGAGAAAGAGCTCTGAGGACAATCAAGAGAGGAAGGCATGAAAGACTACACAGTGAGTTCAAAGCCAGCCTGGCCTAAACGAGACCTTGCTCTCCCCACTCCTAAAAAAAGGGGGGAGGATGGAGAGATGGCTCAGTGGTTAAGAGCACTGACTGCTCTTCCAGAGGTCCTGAGTTCAATTCCCAGCAATGAGATCTGGCGCCTTCCTCTGGCCTGCAGGCATACATGGAGGCAGAATGTTGTATACTTAATAAATAAATAAATCTTTAAAAAAGAGTGACTAAAGCTGCGTGGTGGTGCACACCTTTAATCCCAGCAGCCAAGAGGCAGAGGAAGATGGATCTCTGAGTTTGAGGCCAGCCTGACCTACAGAGTGAGTTTCAGGACAACCAAGGCTACACAGAGAAACTCTTGTCTTGAGGTGGCAGGGGGAGACAAAAAAACGAACAAAACCAAACCAGAAAGAGTGACTGGTGCCTGGTATATATAAGTTGCAAACACTAAACAGTAAACTCGGTACCACTTATAAAAATCCATGTTCGTACCGTGCTTTGCTCCCAGGTCTTTTGAAACACATGGAGGTTATTTTTAGAGGGACACGGGAGTGAAGGGCAAGAAGGACAACGGTGGAAGGGGAAGTGGAGGCAGGGTGTGGCTTCCGTTGGAGATGTGAAGTGTAGCTCCTCACTACAAAGTCAGAGAATCAGGCTTGGGTTGCTACATCCTCCTCCTTGTTCCACAGAACTCCACCTCCATGGGGTGTCTAAACTCCCCACTCTCCAGCTTGAGGGCATACAGGGACATTGGAGGAAGCAGCTGTCTCTCTCGTGAGATGGTCAGTCCAGCCTCTCTTTACCATGGAGTCAAGGGCAGCGATCAGATGAATAACTAAGCAAATAATAAACTGGAATCTTCTCTCGGGAGCTCCAGGGAGCATCCCTGGCTTATTACGCCTGCTAGTCTTGTCATAAGGTATTATTTCTATGTAGTGGGGCCAACAATTTGCTAGATCCCTACTATGTGCTAAGACAAGCTTCTCATTATCATTATCATTTTCATTTTGCAGACGAGGACCCAGTGGTCAGAAAAATGGACCTACTCAGATTTACAGAGCCAACAAGAAAGAGCCGGCAGGTGAGTGTAGATCCGCGACTCCAGGCTCAGAATTTCCCCCATACCTTCCTGGGAAGGACGCCAATGCCCAGGGCTTGAAGGTTTCTTTGTGATGTGATGATGGTCGTGCCTTGGCTGGGATGCCACCAGTTGAGCCTTGGCCTCTGGTTTGGTTGTCTCCATTAGCTCAGTGTCTCCAGTGAGTGGAGCAAGCGAAGAGAAGGCCCAATTCTCTGGCCTTTCTCCATCCTTCTGATTTTCTATCCCTTCTTCCTATTTTTCCTTCCTCATCCTTTCTCTCTGTGTGGTGTGTGTCGCTCACACTTGCCTTCTTCCCAGGCCTTGATCTATTTGACTTCATTTATTCACTCAGATTTCCTCCTATCAACTCACGCAGACAGCAGTCAGTTGGTTTTGTCAGGTTTTCTGCTGGATGTGGTCCTCTGGAGGTGAGGAAGGAGGCTGAACTCTCCCGAGCAAGAGAGGACAGGAAACTTGCGGCTGTTACTAATACTCAGGAGTTATCACCTCCAGGCAGTACCAGGGTGAAGAAGGGAGAAGTTGGTTTCCAACCTGGCCCTATGATACTAGTTTTTTCCATGTTGCATGTGACAAGAGAACAGGTGGGTTGGCTAAAGATGACCACAGTATGTGTGTGTGTTGGGGGTACAGTGAACGCTTAGGGACACTGGCTGCTCTAAGTATGTCCAGGTTTGAGGGCCCCCTCTGTAACTCCAGCAATAGGAGGCTTCTTTAATATGGTGAAATCTCAGTTTTCTCAAAAGGATCTGATCTTGCAGAAGGGCTCCCTTATCCCTTCACTATGAGAGAGAGAGAGAGAGACTCATGTGAGTTGGAGAGCTGGGGCCTTCCCTCTGAACAGGGAGGCATGCCCTTGAGCCAACTGGCAAACATGGTCATCTCTACCCTGCGAGCTTACTGTCTACTGGCCAACATGGTCATCTCCACCCTGCGAGCTTACTGTCTACTGGGAAATAGAAGTTGTGTTCCCTTTATATGACTTGAGCCCTGCTCTGAGGAAAGGGAACAAGAAGGAGAGGAGGGAAGAGGAGGAGCAAGACCAAGCCTTGAGAATGCATACCCAAGGAAAGAGGCTCCCTGTGAGCAGAGCAGCGCCTTCCAGGCAAACAGAAACAAAGCCCTGACCCCATTGGCTGCACCTTCAGTCCTTAGGTAGGCTGGGCCAAGCTAGGTCTGGGCTGTGTGTGTTCCCTACTGGGGTGGTAAGGGGAAACTATTAAGATCTCAAGGGTCAAGAGACTAAGCCAGCAGCGGCCAAGTTGGTGGTGTCAGCCTTTTTCTCTCTTTCTTTCTCCATCATCGCCCCCACCCCCAGCCCCCGGCCCCATCCTCTTCTCATCCCTCCTCCTCCCTTTTCCATTTGGAGGAAGGAGGCTTGCTGCCTTTGTATTTTAACTGTAGCAAAAAGATTAAATTGTTTACGAGCCGGGAGCCTCGGCTGGCTGGATGAGCCGGAAGAGACAAAGATAGACATTCTAATTCTCCCCTGTTCTCTGGGCCTCCGTCCCCCTGGCTGCTGCTAATTCTTTTATCTGCCCCCAACACTCCAGGCATTATGTGCATTCATAAAAAAAGGTGGGGGGGGATGGAGAGAGCCCTCGCCGAAGCCAGCAAAATTACTGTTCTCTGCGCAGCTTCTCCGATAGCAATCTCTTGAATGCTGATTACTTCGCCCCCTCTCCTGTGCCCCCTCCCCCTTCCCCAGCACCCAACATAAGTTGGTCTTTAACCCTTTATCTTTAGCAAGCAGAAAGACACGGAAAACATCTCACTCAGTGGGTGGAAAAAAAAAGCGGGGTGGGGGTGGATAGGGGGGAAAAACTAGCTCAGAGAAGAATTACTGTTATCTTCCCACCAGAAGAGGGACAGCAGAGATAAGGGAAGCCTGAAGAATTAAAAGAAACGTAGCGTTGGGGGCTCTAAATTCACGCCGGAGCTGGTTGCGTTTGTCTGTCACGGGGGTTCATAATTTTCCGAGGTTGTTTTGATAGACTTATTGTGCGGACTGCATAGAAAACTCATCAGCATTTGTTGCCTGTGAGCATTATTGTCAGAGGTAACTGCGTGTCTATAGACTGGGGGAGATAATGGCTGAAGTCGAAAGCAGATAAAGCCGGGCTCTCCTCATTAAGGACTATCTCGGCCTCCGCAGACCGGCTGGGATTGAGTGACTGGGGCCTGGTGCGGGGCATACATTATGCCCGCAGAAGCAGGAGCAGAAGGCAGCCTCATTCCGCGAGCAGCCTGGTGCACGGTGGCCCCTGATGAATGGCCCGACAGGGGTTGTGTGGTCAGGGCACACTGGCTTTTGGAAGGGGCCTGCAGTGCGTTCATCCTGAGGGTGGGAACAGGAGCTTCCCTTTGGTTTCCTGAGCTCCAGGGATTTGCCATAGAGACCCGTGGGGGGTGTGGGGGTGGTGGGGGCAGTTTCTTGGATCCATTCTGACCTTGTTACAGATGAGGAAATTGAGGTGCAGAGGACTGGTTTGCCCAGGAAGGGAGGGCAGAGTGGGACCTGTGATCCTGGGGTCTTCAAGTGGGTCTTTTAGATGTCTTGCCCTGGAGATGCTGGGAGGTTGGAGTGCACCCCTGTCCATGTGGGGGTGTGAGAGGGACCATGGAACACGTGGGACCCATGAGCTCCACCTCTCTCTTCCTCTAGTACGCTTTAAACATTGTTATTACCTGTATTTATTTGTGTGTGTACACATGGGATCATACATATATGTGTCTGTACATACGCATGCATGTGCACATGCCATAACATGCATGTGAGAACAGATACCATCTTACGGATTTTGTTGTTTTGTTTTTGGGGTTTTTGTTTGTTTGTTTTTTGGGGGGGCTGTGGTGGCAGTATGGGAGAAGAGCTGAGACAAGGTTTTACAATGTAGCTGGGGCTGTCTTTTAACTTGCTATGTAACACATGTTGGCCTCAAGCTTACAATCTTGTTGCAATATTCTGACAGCTAGGATTACTGGCATGTACCTTGGCCCCCAGTCACCATTTCATTGAGTGTCCACGAAGAGTCAGACACTCTGGAACACTATGACCAGACAGGCGGGTTGTCTTCCTCTTTATTGCCCGAGTACCCCTTCCTTCTGTCCCTAACTCAAGCCAGCCAAAGGAAGCAGGCAGAGAGGCTCTCTGCATTCTGAAGACAAACTCTAAAGAGAGACAGGAACCAAATCATTGAGCAGAAGCAGGGCCAGGCTTTGGGTCTGGACAGTTTGGGAAGATGGCCTTTGTTAGCCCCTCTGTGAAATGGGTCTGATACTCAGCCTCACAGAGAGGCTGAAAGGCCCGATAAAATGGTGTGCCTGGGAACTCCGTGAGCACAAGGCTTGCATATTCTGAGTCTTCAGTAACCCTGCCACTCTCTTTTTAGGGACTGACTGTTCCTTAGGGCCTCTAGGCTCAGAGCTCCCTTGTTCACCTAACTCAGTGGTTCTTCCTAATGCCGTGACCCCTTATTATACTTCCTCATGCTGTGGTGACCCCCGATCATAAAATTACTTTTGTTGCTGCTTCATAACTATAATTTTGGCATTGCTGGGCATCCTTTTGGTTGCCTTGCAGGAAACTGAGGCCCAGAGAAGAAGGAGCCTACCCAGACCCAGCTGCAGGGAGGTGCTTCCCTTCACAACACCCTGCCTTCCAGGCTGCCATGACCTGGGAGGCTGCCAGGCAGGAGAGAGAACTGGTGTATACAACATGGGTGACCGAGAGGTCCCAAAGCCCTGCCACTGGGCCTGGAGGCCCTGAGCTCATAGCTGAGGCCATCCCGTTGTCCAGCTCCCTCAAAAGTGCCTCGGCCAGCCTAGGCAATGACAGTGCTTTAGCCAGGGATGGCTCTCCCACATTTGGATTAATGCAAGGGTCATATCACTATGATATATATAAAAGGGAATTTAGTGATAGGGAAGAAATCAGGGTGAAAGAGCACCCCAGGTGTACTAGGGACTACAGAGGGTCTGCCTGGGGGTGTGTGTTACTGGTGCAGAGTGTGCCATAGGTACTTGGGAGCCCTCCTGGCCTTTGAGGACCAGTGAGGAGAGTCAGTCCATGCCGGCAAGCAATTGGTGTGGAAGGGGAGAAGGAGAGAACTCCAGAATGCAAAGGAGTCAAACCTTGGAGCTCAGAAAACAGGCAGGGTGGGAAGAGCATTCCAAAAGGAGAGAACACCAGGATGAAGACCTGGAGACCAGTGGGCCAGAGCGTGTTGTGCAGGAGCAGTCAGGAGGTGGTTGCAGGCTAAGATTGGGTTGGGCTGGGACCACCCCCCCCCCACAGGATTTCTTTGTTGTAGCACTGGCTGTCCTAGAACTTACTCTGTAGAACAGACTGGCCTTGAACTTACAGAGCTCCTACCCAGTAGGTTGTCTGGTTGGGATCATCTTAGGAGGGGCTTAAAGAGCAGAAGTTGGTAGTGGGTTCTGAGCAATTTGCTTCCTGGGAGGTCACACTCCACCTTTGTCAAGGACCCCCTCCCCCCCCAGTTTCTCCCTTCTGTTACCAGCAGCTCTGGGTGTGGCATCTGATGGCAGGACTTGGTAGGACTGGCAGAGAAAAGAGCGTAGATGAGAAAAACTGCAACCTGTGGGTTTAGAATTAAATCGCCCTGGCAAGATGGTATTGGCGAGGCTCTTAATTTCCCTTAACTCAATTTTTTAATCCAGAAAGTAGGGATGTCTTTAGTCTCAGAATTCCTGGGAGAATTACCTGAGGCTAGTGCCGAGAGCCTGGCAAGCTGGACTCTTTCCTGGTTCCTCCACCTTGGGTCTTGCCACTGGCCTGTGTCACTCATGGTCTTCCCTATGTCCCAGCATAACCTCTCTTCTTACCTTTGTTACTGTTGACATGAGTCCTGGCTGTCCTCCTAGGAGAAACCCCTGACATTTGCCCTCTGCCCTGTTCTTGACCAGTGGTAGATGTCAGCCTGGCCTTGTGTTGGCCAAGCTTTCTTAATGTCACCCATCCAACAACAAGAGGTCTGTCTGTCCTCTTGTCCCATCCTTGTCACAGAGCTAAGGGGGTGGATGAGAGGCTGGCCCCCAGAGGTCCCATGCTCACATCTGCAGCTCAGGATAGATGGAGGCTCAGGAGGCCAGTTGTCTCTGTATGGAGGTTATGGTAAAAACAGCTCAGCCTATGGGTAGAGGCTTGGCTGAGCCCTGGCTAATTGACTGTATGGCTGTGTACAGGGCGCTGGCCCACTGGGGCTCAGACGATCAACCAGTCATGAGAGAAGATCCACAAGTGAGGCCTGTTCAGGTCCTTACCAAGGGTCTGGCCAATGCGGAGGTCTGAGAGGTTGCCTTGGTGGCAATGAAGAGAAGTCATTCTCAGGTAGCTCCACCCCCAAGGCTTAGGGAGACTTACCACCCCATCTGAAGGATTTACAATGGACTGAATTCATTTGCATGACAAAATTGGCTCGGGCATCCAAGTGTTGCAGGTCTAGTGTAACATTGCAAAGAACAAGCAGCCAGAAGGAAGGTTACTGCAGACAATGGAGGAGCAGGTCACTGCCTACCACTGCCTTTGCCAACTCCCCTTTGGGGCATGTGGTGGGATGCTGGTGTGTGTGTGTGTGTGTGTGCACGTGCGTGTGCATGTGTGTGTTGGGGTTGGGGACAGCAATGTTAGCGCCTAGGAGGTGGCAGCCTGCCAGAGATATGGGTAGGATCCACCCCCCCCCCATCTTCTCTCTACTGGGTTAGAAGTCCTTTACTGTCTCAGAACACTCCCTGCTTGTCTTAGTCCATGGGTAATCTATCTGCTTACGCTTGGGATTTGATAACACAGAAGTTCCAGGACCACTGTCTGTGTACCCATCTATTCCCTCACCCACCCACCCTCTCATCAGTACCCTCACCCACCAGTCCACTCACCCACTCATCTGTCACCTGCCCACCCATCCCACCTGCTCACCTCATGCTCGTCCGTTTACTGGGCTCTCTGCCCACCCTTACACTCATTCGTTTTCCCATACACCCACCCATCCAGCAGTCCGCTCATGAATTTACTGTGTGCTCTTCCACCGAGCACACCGGACCCTTCTGATGTATTGGTGCAGGGCCAGGTGTGTCTCTGGTGGGCAGCTTCCTCTTCTATGTGGATCACAGGGTGTACCTCTCAGGATGGACTCTGTCCCAGAGAAGTCCTGGGAGAGAGTTGTGTGCAGTTTATCCTGTTAGCAGCAGGGAGCGCGAGGGTCGATAAAGCATAGTTACTGCCCCCAAACGAATCGCAGTCGTAAGGACTGATGCTGCGGCCTCGCGTAGCTTGCGCCGTGTTTTGGGGAAGTGTTGGGGGGGCTCTGCTTGACAGGCAAGTAAAGTAGGTTTGTCATTCCTCTCCCAGTGCCCCATAGTGAGGAAGCTGAGGCTTGGAAGGTTAGAGGATTGCCCAAGGCCACATCACAGACAGGCTGGAAGACTGAGGGCTGAGCCTTCCAATATGGGAACTTTCCAGAAACTTGGACCTTGCTTTCTTACCATCTCTCTGCCACTGGAAGCAAGACTATTCCAAACTGCCTAGCTCTGTGTGTGTGTGGTGGTGGTGGTGGTGGGGAGCAAAGAACTCAGCTCCAGGAGGGAGGTGGGTTCAACTCCAAGGGGCCTCACCAGAGCCCTGGGCTGTTCTGAGCCCCTTACTTGAAGTTCATTGTGAGTAGGCAAGAACCAGATGATATGGGACAAACTCAGGGGGTGGTGTAGGAAGGAGACATCCACTTGGCTTTGGACTGAGACCTGAGCAGAGCAGTCCTGGCCTTGCTGTGGGCGGCACCGAGAGCTTTTAGCCTAGGCACAGGAGGATGGCTACTCTGAATGCACCTGCCAGCTGCTGGAGGTCAGAATAGAAACGGCTTCGTGCAGTCCCATGTGGTCGGGCAGAGGTGAAAATCTACCATGGTGCATGGTGCCATGGGGAAGGACATTTGGTCACTTCTCATTATGGTGGCCAGTTCCTCACTCTACTGTTCCTGGTGACAGTTCTATGTCACCAAAAGTACTAAGAGCCTAGGGTGGCATAAATGGGGGAAGAGGGGTACAAAGAGGGGGCTAGAGGAAGGGGAGGAAGGGTGAGAGATTGGAGCAAGACTCGTGCAGCGAAAAGATGGTGGCCTCTGAAGTATTTCAGTCCAGCATTTGTATCCAGGTGCTGACTATTCCACTCCATATGCCCACAGACAAGTCACTGGGCTTCTCGGAGGCTGGCCTGAAATCCATAGGAGTAAAAACCTCGTTTACAATGTCTTAATTCTTTCCTTTCAGAATATATTTGACAGCCAGGACTGTTAAACAGAGAAACCAACCCCCAAAATATTTTTGACTATGATGTCAAGGCCAGCCTGGGCTACATATAGTAAGACCCTCTGAAATCCAAACAAAAACAGGAAAAATAGTCCAATTTTAAATCAAAATTAAATCATAGTTGCTAATACCTGTCATATGACTGGTAGGTGTTCCTCACTGCAAAGTTATGAAAACAGCCTCTCATTTTTTAAAATAATTTTTTTATCTTAGAATATTTTAGATTTCAGGAAAGCTACAAATATAGTGAGAACTCCCATCCCCTACTTGTTACTTCTTGTACTGTTGTGCAGGAGGCAGTCACACGCCTTTAACCCCAGCACTCCGGAGGCAGAGGGAGGCAGAGCTCTGAGTCTAAGGCCAGCCTGGTCTACAGAGTGGATTCCAGGACAGCCAGGGTTACATAGAGAAACCCTGTCTTGAAAAACAAGACAAGTTGGGCAATGGAGGCACACGCCTTTAATTCCAGCACTCAGGAGGCAGAGGGAGGCGGATCTCTGTGAGTTCGAGGCCAGCATGGTCTACAAGAGCTAGTTCCAGGACAGGCTCCAACACCACAGAGAAACCCCGTCTCGAAAAACAAAACAAATCAAAAGCAAAAAGAAAAGAAAAAGAAAAACAAGAGAAGCAAACAACTAAGAAACCAATTTTGACACATCGGGTCCTTTAACTATTTGTCACCGCCCCCGCCCCCTGACTAGGCTTGGAAGGAACAGTGAAACTGGTTCTTAGTCTATGATCTCACAGCAATCCATGGAACAGTGTGGGGAATAATCTGTTAAGATGCTGAATGAGGGCTGGAGTGAGGGCTCAGTGGTTAAGAGCACATACTTTTCTTCCAGAGGACCCGAGTTCAATTCCCAGCACCCACATCTAGCAGCTCACAACTGCCTGTAACTTCAATTCAGGGAATCTGACATCCCTCTGTCCTCCTCACTCATATGCAGACATAACCATGTTCACACAATAAATAATAATAATAAAAATATTTTTAAAAAGAATGCTAAATGAATACGGATACCTTTCCCATTCCAGAATACCTGGACAGGGCCTAGGCCGCAGCTCTGACCTATGTCCCACTGCCTGAAAGGGTCATAGCTGGAAGTGGCATCAAGGGGCAAATATTGACTCTCATCAGTGCTTACCAGCTACACATAGTAGGTAGTCAACAGGGATCTGCTAAATAGACGAAGAAATGAATGGGTGAATGAATGAAACCAAGAGCACCCTACACTCCTATATAGGAGACTGAGTTCAGGTACCTGTAGGATCTTTTCAAAATTAGGAACCCTGGGATCCTAAGGGGACCAACCTCTCACCAGGCTTTCTGCCTCTCCCGAGAAGCTGTTAACACCAGTCTGTGTCCTGCACACAGTAGGATTCCAATGGATGATTCCAGTGTTGGTATCTCTAGCCACAATCCCCCTTGTCTCCATTTTACTTCCATTTATTAAACTTTCATTTTGCCATGTTATGTTTTTTCCAAGATGTTTGAATCCTCGAGGACTGTATGCATGCATGTACACGTGTGTGGGTGTGTGAGTGATGGTACTTACGGTCCATCACTGATGGCATGTTATTAATGAGTGGCCCTCACCCCTGGTTGCCTGGAGCCCTTCCTTAGGCTTCCCTAGTGTTCTTTTCTTTGCTTAGTTGACAAGGTGTAGGGTGCCCACAGGGTGCTGGACCCCTTCCTGGACATGCACTGGTTAAACACCTAGCCTCTGCTGTCAGACAGGTGGAGGACTTTGGCAAGGTCTCTACCTTAGGTATACAGCAAGTCTCCTGGGGCCAGCCAGGCTTTTGGACCAGAACCTTCTCCTCAATTCTTTCTACTGGATCTGCATCATTAGTGTCACTGTCATGTCAACATCTGCTAGGCAGGCCCCAGGCCTCCGCAGATGCAGGCATGGCCCCCTTGGGGACACCAAGGGCTTTCGAAGCAGAAACTCAGCTCCCCACCAGGCTCCTCGCCAGTCTCTAGTACAGTGACTGCTACCTGGGGAAGCCCACAGGGCTTCTGGGTCTCATATACTCTTGGCTTGACTAGCAGCAAGTGTGGGGTCTGAGCTTACTGACCTATATTCAAAACACAGCGCCTGTGAATGGGACCCTGCAAGAGAACAGTCTTTGCAAATGTAGTTAAGGCTCTTGAGAGGACATCTGTGAACTCTCAGTTCAGTGACCTGCTGTAAGAGACTAGACAGGGAGATGTGCGACAGAGAAACATCGTGACGCCTCTGGCAGAGATTGGAGGGTGCAGCTATGAGCTAGGGGCACTCTGAGTACAGACTTCGGCTGTCCCTTGCTTGTGGAAGTTTAGGATAGCATCTCCAGGATATCTATGTGACAAAATGCCCGAGAAAGCAGCTTCGAGGCCGAAGGGCCTTGTGCAGCTTCCAGTTCTAGCGGTTTCAGTCCACGGTCACATGGTTCACTGCTTCTGGGCCCATGTGTAGTGAGGCAGAACACAGCTGGGAGCACAGGCTATCTCACGTGGACAGGTGTAGAGAGGGAGCGGAGGAGCCTGAGGACAAGAGATGCCACTCCAGGGCGGCCCCCACAGTGCGCAGGCGCCGGTTTCCTCATCCCATCAGATCAGGAAGCCATCAGTGAGCGGCTAGTCCAACTACCTTTCTCAAAAGTCTGACAGCTGACCTTTAACCTTGAGCTTTTTTGGTTGATACTTCCGTCCAACCACAGGGTCACCATACAGCCATCTCCCCATGATTTGGTCCTGGTGCTACCAGAAAGAGTTTTGGCAACTTCATAGAACAATATACCATCCAGCCCTGCATCTCCATCCAGGGACATCTCACTGACTCACCGCCATCTAAATGCTAGCCAGTCTAGCTACCCTAGCTGTCCTTCCTCAGTTTTTTCCCCCAAAACAAAGTCTTATTATGTAACTTTAGGGGGAACTTTCTAAGTCAGTGGTTCTCAACCTTCCTAATGCTCCGACCTCTAATACAACACTATAATTACTTTATTGCTACCTCATAGCTGTAATTTGCTACTGTTATAAACTGTAATGTAAATATCTAATCTGTAACACCCCCCCCCAAAGAGGTCTCTCCCCACAGGTTGAGAACCACTGCTCTATGTCCAGCAGGCTGACCTCAGACTCAGAGAGATCTGCCTCTGCCTCCTCCCTAGTGCTGGGGTCAAAGGTGTGCGCCACCAGGGCGGCCTTGGGAAAACTTCCTTCTAAGGTGCCTGAGCAGAAGATGCAGCTCAGTTAGAGGGCTTGTCTAGCGTATACAAAAGCCGTGTTAGGTCTCCAGTACCTGATAAACCAGGCACGCTGGGATCCCCTGGCAACTCCACACCGGGCTGTACCCCCAATCGCACTCCATCAGAATATCAGGGCTGGAGCTCTGGCAGGGCCATGGGAGCTGAGAATCACTATACATGTTCCCTATGCCTGTACAGAAGGCCTAAAGTTCAATATTATCCTCAGCTGCACAGTGAGTTTGAGGACAATCTGGGCTGCATGAAACACTGTCTTAATACAAAACGACACCCTCAAACCTTTCTGGCTCCCACACTCTGGGGCTTGGAGAAGCAACACACCTTTCCTAAAAGCATGCTGGGCTCCACCTTCTCAAAGAGACCTGGGCCATGAGCAGGGGATACTAGGGTCATTTTTCACCTCATCAAGGTGCTATTTCCACTTGATTATGTAGGTGGTGGGGCACACTAGGAACAGTGTCTTGGTGTCAGCGGGCTGGGGGTGCTCGCAGGAGGTCTTTGGTTCTGCAGAACTCTGCCCTTACCCCTTCTCTCGGCCCCTTCACTCACATCATATCATCCTGCCCTCCCCTTCTGCACGAGGTGGGGAGGGTGACTGGACTCAAGCCATCCTACTGTGGGCTGTCACCCTACTGTGTCTCCCCCGGGGGCCTCGGACCTCACTCAGACAGCGATACTTATCCCAACAGTGATTTTCAGCCCCAGAGGACTTAAAAACACACCCCTGCAAGAGCTCCAGCTCAGACGTTCTGATGCAGTGGGTCTGGGTACACCTCGGCTTGGGGATGCCAGGAGATACCAGTGTACACCCCAAAGTGGGGACCACGGAATGGGCTGTCTACTCAGCCCTCGGGGTGTCTCCCTTCACGTGCTCAAATATGCTTCGTTCTTGCCCAGTGAGATGTCTACTTGGAGGGCAGGGCACGAGGAGCAAAGCATGAGTCTGAGACCCAGAGGCAGGGTGTACCACGGGCTGCCTGGGAAGCAAGTGATTAGATGGGAAAGTCAGAGGCAACGCGTGGAGGCCAAGGACTCCCAAATTCTGCCCAGGCCCTGTACAGCAGTGCCCTGTGCAGGTGGAGCCGAATGAGGCTGTGGAGAGGAGCAAGGCAAGGGGCAGTCTTTGCAGAGTGAGGGATTATTCACAACATCCTGGAACATTGTTTTTTTTTTGTAAAGTCAGGATATTGTGAACTTAAAAAATATTGTTAAATTTGTATATATATATTGTGTGGTGTTTGTGTATGTGTGTGTGTTTGCATGTTGCATGTGTGGAGGTTAGAAGACAAATTGTAAGAGTGGGTTCTCTCCACTGTGTGGATTCTGGGCCTCAAACTTAGGTACAAATTTGGTGTTAGGCGCCTTTACTATAACCGAGCACATTAGAAGAGCTGGACACTGGCCTGGAGAGAGGGCTCAGCAGTCAATAGCTCTGGCTGCTAAGAGGACCGGGGTTCAGTTCCCAGCACCCACAAGGCTGCTCACAACCATCAGCTACTCCAGTTTCAGGGGATCTGAAGCCCTCTTCTGACCTCCATAGGTACCATGAGTTTAAGTGGTGCACAGACATACATGCAGGCAAAACATCCATATACAAAAAATAAAAACAAATAAACTTTGTTTTTCTTGAGCTGGACACACAGTAAACACCTGATCCTGGAGGTTATCAGCTGCAGTAGCTGCTGCTCCTCCCATGATGACTCCAGCAAGAGCGAGAAGTGCCGAACACTGCACTAAATGCCTTGTTAATTCATTTAACTCCTACAGTCACCCAGGGACGAGAGACCAGTACTATATCATCCCACTCCCAAACCAACGTATCCAGAGCTCAGCTGTAGTACCAGCTGCTAACAGGAGAAATTGTGTGTACGCGTGTAGGGGTGGGGAGAGAGAGATGGGGGGTATGTGTGAGAAGACTATAGAAAAGGTGTGCGTGTGTGTGTGTGTGTGACAGACAAAGCGTGTTTTGGCCAAGGGTAGGCCTTTGTCCCCTGATCTCTGGAGAATGTCTGTGTGTGTGTGTGGGGGGGTATGGATAAGAGTCCCTAGGAGGCCTGGGGGCTGGAACAGGGAGGAGGACAGGGCCCATTAATGCTGCCCTCCTGGGAGGTGCAGATAAGTGGCGCTGGGGGCTGTGCTGAGGACCCTCTAACTAGCTTGTTGCCATGGGGATGCTGGCTGTGACTATAGGTCTAGAAGTCCAGCAGGAGCCTGCTCTTCCTGGGAGGTAAAGACCTCCAACTGGGGCATATTCGTTAATAAGGGGAGGGGACCAAGCACCCCTACACACACTACAATGTCTGTCTGTCTGTCTATTTATTATAAGCAAAGCCCTCCCTTTCTTCCTTGTCCTTTCAGAAAGGCTCTGCAAGTCAAAGAAAATGGTGTCTCCCTTTGTAGACACTAGAGGGACAGTAAGTCTCTTTGCCAGAAGGTACCTAGGCCGAGAGAGAAATGTGGCCATACAGCCTTACCCTGTTGCAGACAATGTAGCCATCTTCATTTAGGGCCCCTTAGCAACAGAAAGGTCCAGGAGTCAGGATACCGGAGGTTGGAGCTTATATTTTATTTCAAAACTTTTCAAACATAAACTACTAAAGAAAGGCCTGGACAAACGCCAGAGACTCTGCCGACCACCCCAGCAGTAATCCTTTTCCATTTGTCAGCGAGGCTTCTTCTGTCCCCCTCCCACCCACTCCCCGTACACTCCCACTCACACCCACTCACACCCCACTCCCACCCCACTCCCACCCCACTCCCACCCACTCATACCCACTCCCACCCCACTCCCACCCACTCCCACCCACTCCCACCCACTCCCACCCACTCCATTGCAAGACACCCTCAGGTTATCAGGCAATTTCCTCCAGAAACACCTTGGCACAAGCAAGTCACACCCCCACTCAGCTAACTGTGACTTCATCTCAGTGACCACCATCACCTGGAGCTCAGTCTATCCTGGCCTCTTCCTGCTCCTTTATTAAATCTGAGATCGGAGGACCACACATCAGAGGTCGCTCCCTGGGCTGTAGCACCAGAGCTATGAGAGTAATGTTGAGTGCCTGTGGTCTGGGGTAAATTGTTTCCCTTAACTGGCCTCAGTTTCCTTTTTTGCCACAGGCGCTTATCTCTTCTAAGGCTGTCGGAGGAACTGAATGACATTTTTAGCAGTGCAGTCTATAGTAGGGACTCAGAAAGTGGCAACAATAATTGTGAGGTTTTCTCTTTTGTTAGTGCAGAGAGGGAAAAGGGCATGCCTAAAGTCACACAGTTCAGAGTGGTGAAGCTGGGTGCGAGCATCAATATTGGAACAAGCCTTCCTGTCCCTGCTCATCACCAACCCACACAATGAATGGTCCTGTAAACTTGACTGGGGTGACGAGGGCTTGAGAAGGGATAAACACACAGACAACAAGCAGAAAAGCTGGGATCAGGTGGGCCACGCTTGCTCTGATGGGACGCTCAGAACGTTTATTCTCTGGAGCCAGGGACCACAGGAGGGGTCTCTGCAGGAGGGCTCGGTAGGCATGCAGCCTCAGGCTATAAGCATCCAGGTGGAAGAAGCTGAAGTAGCTGCTTTCTGTACTCTGTCGACATTTCAACAAGAACCAGAGGATGGTTTGGCAACTCTCATGGGTCCAAGGTTAGGGGGAGGTGCTTGAAGCTGATAGCTCATCACAATGAGCTTGAGACTCCGGTGAGGGGCGAGGGTACCACACTCTCCTCCTTCGGAGAACAGATTAGGATGGCCCAGCTGCCCACCCGTGCCCTGCCTTGGAGGCTGTGACATTGGGGCTGTGACTTATAAATTATAAACACCAATGAGCCGAGATACAGAACTCTATCAATGAGAAGGCCAAAGACCAAGGCTGAGGATCAGCCCAGAAAGAGGACATCAGCGACACGTGGGGCTTGCTAGACTTACTGCAGACTCTTCTAACAGTGATGTAAGAGATGCAGATGTAGCTCAGTTGGCAGAACGCTTGCCTAGCACGCAGGAGGCCCTGGGTTCCACCCACAGCACCAAATAAACCAGCATGGTGGTTCACACTTGTAGTTTCAGCCTCGCGGAGAGGGAGCAGGAAGAGCAGAAGTTCAGGGTCAGGTGCTAGAGAGGTGGCTTGGTGGTTAAGAGTGCTTGCTCCACAGTCCTGAGAACGGAGTTCAGATCCCAGCACCCATTCAACAAGCTGGGCGTGCCTGCTAATGCCTGTATCCCCAGCTCTGAGTGCAGCAGAGACGGGAGGATTTTTGGGTCTTGATGACTTCCAGTCTGAATGAGAATTTGAGCCCCAGATTCAGGGAGAGACCCTGCTTCAAAGGGATAGGCAGAGAGTGGTAGAAAAGAACACATGATGTCTTCTTTTGTCCCCTCCTCCCCGGCACACAGGCAGGCACCTGCCCTCCCATATGCGTATCGTCCCCCAAACATACATAAAGAATTTTTAAAAATTTAAAGACCAAGGTCATTCTTGCAATAAGAGGGGTTGGGGGCCAACTAAAGAAGAAAGGAAGACAGACAGATAGACAGAAACAGAGAGAATGAGAATGGAAGGATGATTTGTTTAAAAAATACTAGTATTCTAATAACTGATTAGAATACTAATCCCAAACACCAAGAGAACACACCTTTCCACGTTCGGATAGACCATTCTCCAGGACAGATTGTGTCTTTGGCTGCAAATTAGATGCTAATGAATTTAAAAACACTGAAATTACATAGGCAAAGTCTCTGCAGACATTGCAAAGTGATATCAGAAATCAAAAGCAGAGAGAAATTTGGAAAAATTATAAACGTGGAAATTAAACAACACAAGACCAATGGGCCAAGCAATCAGTTGCAAGAGGCATGATGAGCAAGAATAAAACAGGTCCTGTGGGTGCAGCCAAAGCAGCCCTCAGAGGGACACTTAGAGCTGCAAGTGTCCCCATCAAACCAGATGTCAAAACAGTCAGTAAGTCAGTAACCCTCCCACTCTCCAAGAGAAGAGAGAAATAAGCCCAAAGCAAGCAAGGAAAAGAAAAAAAAGGCAAATGAAACAGAAAACAAAAGGTAGGGCTGGGGACACGGCTCCACAGCAGAAGAGTGGCCCAGCATGCATAAGACCCTGAGGTCTAGCCCCAACACCGTGAGAAAGAAAAAAGAAAATACAAAAGAAAAAAGAAAATACAAAATTGAGAAAACACAATGCTGGCTCTCTGAAAGCTCAACAGCAGCCGCGTTTCTCTAGGCAAGAACACCTGCGAATAGCAAATGAGCCGCTGTGCTTGGGCTCTGTATTAATTACATACAATAATGCATTTCACCATTACATTGTCGTGTATATACATTCTGTGTTTTGATGGCACTTAGCGCTCATAGAATTTGACTTAGCAGGCACCATATGTCAAACCCTCGTTAGGATCAGGCTTCTTACATTCTTTCTTTCTTTCATTTTTGTTTTTATTTCATTTTTTAAAAAATAACATTTCTTTTAAAAATGTTTATTTATTTATTTAATGTGTATGAATGTTTTGCCTGTATGCATGCATGTGTGCCACATGTATGCCTGGTGCCTATGGTAGTCAGTAGATGATGTTGAATTCCCTGAACTGGAGTAACAGAAAGTTGTGAGCTGCCACGTGGCTGCTGGGAATCAATCCAGGTCCTCTGCAAGAGCAACAAGTGCTCTTAACCGCTGAGCCATGTCTCCAGCCTCAATAACACCTCTTCTTATTACGTTTATTTATTCATTTGTTTGTTGTGTGCTTACACATCTTCTCGTGTGTGTATAGCACGGTGCCTGTGGAAAGATCAGAGGACAGCTTGCGGGAGCTGGTTCTCTCCTTCCACCACGTGGGTCCCTGGTTTGAACTCAGGTTGTCATGCTTGATGGCAGGCAGGTGTCTTCACCCACTGAGCCATTAAAACAAAATGCTGTGTAGCAAACCCAGGGGCTCATGTGTGTTGGGAAGGCGCTTTCCTCCTGCACTACACCCCATCCCCATTTCACGTTATTGTGGGAGACTCGATGCCCCCATGCTGTTTCACGTAGCTCTGCTGCATTGTACTCCACTGGTTCACCACAATTTATGTGTCTGTTATTTGCTAAAGGATGGGTATTTTATAATAAGAATCAACACATATGAAGATAAACTGATAAAAATATCTTAGGCGCAGAATAAAAAAAGGCCACTCAAAAAATATCAATTTCTTTTCCATTTATAGTTGGGCAGGAAGCCAGTCTGAGTCCCGGGCCCTTTGGGCAGAATTCCAAAGGAGCTGAATCTGAGAGGTGACCCTGCTCCTATTGGGTCCCCACATTAGTGCCTCCCTTCAAATGTTCAGTCTCCAATGGGAAAGGTCACCCCGAGGGAGGACATCAGCTCTGTCCCTTCCTCTCAGCACGCACACATGTGCACACATGGGCAGCTGGCAGGGGGTGTGCCCCGCCCACATGGTCACCTGTGTGTGCCCTGGAGGTGGTAGTACCTGTAGACCTGACCAACAGAGAAGGTCTGTGCCAGAGAAGTTGTTGGAAAAAGAGGAGGGGAAGGGGGGGGAAGTCCCCTCATTTCTGAAGAAATGTCCCAGATTAGATTTGTAAATCAAAAACCAATATATAACATGCAAGAATTGATCTGTTTTATATTCCTCAGTTACATTTTTGTGAAGCACATTTAGAAGATTTAGAACGTATTTGCGCCTGCTGGTTGGGCCATTATATGCTTGAGTTCATACATCTATTTGTGAGGCTATAAAACAGGCATCGACTACCATGTAAATTGTGTTCTCCACAATAAATTATATGCATACTTGCAAAAATACATAACTGCCGTGGCTGGGCCCACGCGGCCGGAATACTAATAAGGGCGAAAGTTGCTTTGTCCCTCTTCTCCGGCCTAATTTAGCCTCTACATCAAAAATTATGTAGGAAAAATCACTTTATCCTCTCACTGAGAAATAAAATAGCACTCATGGGCACCCTCATCTCTTCCCACCCCCTTCCTTTTAACCGAACATGAGCATTTTCATACTAATTTTAGCGGCTCCAGGTTTCCAGGGAAGAAACCTGACTGAGCTGAGGCTGGGGAGTCACTGGCCCGTGAGCACGCACGAGAGGGTGGCTGGAACACACGCACGCGCGTGCCCACACACACGCACACGCACATGCTCGCACGTGTCTTTCCTGTGGCTGGAGTTAGTTTATGTCAGGGCATGTCGGCATGCACAGACACACATGTAAATTCAGAGACTCACCCAAGACATGTATGCATGGACCCCTCATGAGCACTGAGATTCCGTACCTTCCCTGTTTGTCCAGACAGACCAGGAAACTGAAGTCAGTTTAGTCCGGCGAACATTGACTGAGCACCTATTGTATGCCATGGGCTATACTTGGCAATATTGAAGTTTAAAAAAAAAAGACAAAAATCTGTGCTCACGCTTGAGGGAAGTAGACAGCTTTATGAGCAAACAGATGAGTCAGTGTGCCAAGGGCCGGGCAGGGGTAGGGAGCATGTTTCAGGAACCCGTGCCCCGCAGTGTGTTGAGCACAAATATTCTCCAGCGCTCACACATACATATGCAGATAGGATCCCATCCTAGTTAGCTTTATTTGCCGACTTGACACAGCTTAGAATCATCTGAAAAGGGACTGCCCAGATCAGGTTGACCCGTGGGCATGTTGTGTGTGTGTCTGTGTGTGTGTCTTGATTGTTAATTGATGTCGGAGGGTTCAGACCACTGTGGGAGGTACTATTCCCTAGG
This sequence comes from Microtus pennsylvanicus, assembly GCF_037038515.1. Classification (NCBI taxonomy): domain Eukaryota; kingdom Metazoa; phylum Chordata; class Mammalia; order Rodentia; family Cricetidae; genus Microtus; species Microtus pennsylvanicus. Next base: position 36,865,676 of record NC_134589.1, read on the forward strand.
CATGTGGTCCTGAACTGTATAAGAAAGTCAACTGAGCATAGTCTAGAGTGAGTTAGCAAGAAGATTCCCTTATAGTTTCTGCTTCAAGCTCTTCCTTGAGTTCCTGCCCTGACTTCCCTCGATGAAGGATTGTGATCAAGAAGTGCAATCCAAATACACCTTCTCCTCCTCTAAGAGGCTCTTCGTCGTGGTGTTTGTCACAGCAACAGAATGAAACCAAAGCAGTGCCTGTGTGGACATTCATACAAATGCCATCACACTGGTTCATGTATGCTTGCACAACACACACACTTGTGTGCACACATGCTCGCAAACACACACACACATCAATAAGCTATGTTTCCACTCTCACCACACTGCATGCTAAGGCTGTCCCACCCCTAATATTTCTGAAAGTTATCCTCACGCCTGTCTGTCCTGCCCACTCACGGGCTCCTCCGCTTTCCGTCCTCCTCTGCTAACACTTCCAAAGCCAATGTCCGGCTGCTTCGCCTTGCCCACCATCCTTCCGCCAACGTCCTGTCCTTCTGTGAGCTCTGAGAGCTCACTGCCAGGAGAAATATCCTTGAAGAATGTCTTACTTCCATGACTTCAGGCCAGCGTGTCTCCCTTTGGGCTTCGGCTTACCCATTTGGACAATCTCTAAAACTTTACAGTTTGTTGCTGAGCAGCGTTGGGCCTCAGTCCGAGTATGAAGACTGTGACAGGAAGGCAGATGCAGCTCATAGCGGAGGAGGCAGTGTGAGGCCCACAAGTGAGGGAGCCAGAGGGTGAGGCTTGAGAGAGCTGGGAGAACCACATCCTGGGGCCCAGGAAAGAAAGCTGGGTGGATAGCAGCACGGACTGAGTGTGACCCAGCTCTGAAGTACATTCACCAGCCGGGGCTCTAGTGGAGTTTCATGCTATCGTTAGATGCCTGAAGGGCAGTCATGGGCACAGGGAGGGGACTTCCTCTGGGTGGCCAAGTTGGTAGAATTAGGCAGTAAGAAAGTGGGCAGAAGCTCCCAGGAGAACTTTGCTCAGTATGGAGATCCCCAGGGTATGAGGAGGCAGGGTGTGAACTCTGCTCATGTGTGTTTCTGTCCCTCTGTGCCTTTCCCCACCAGCCCCGTAGTTCTCACCCTATTGGTTTTCGTGCCAAACCCCTTCCTCTTTATCGCAACCTGTTCTTTGGCTAGAAAACATTTTCTTTTTATAAAGAAAACAGTCTGGCTATGGTGACACTTCCTTGTAACCCCAGCACTCAGGAGATGGAGGGAGGAGGAACCAAAGTTTAAAACCTATCTGGGCTATGGATTGAGACCCTATCTTAAAAACAAAACAAAAAGGGAAGCCAGGTAAGGTGGCGGGCATGGTGATGCACACCTGTAGGCCCATTACTTAGGAAGCTGGCCTGGAGGATCAAAGGGTCAAAGCCTGGACAGTGGAGTGAGTTCAAGGTCAGCTTGTGCAACCTAGTAAGACCCAGTCTCAAAATAAAAAGTACAAAGAGGGTTGGCCTGGTGATTTAGCTCCGCGGTAGAGAATTTCCCAGGCGTGTTTAAGGCTCTGGGTTCAAGCCTTAGAGCCGTTGCCACGGAAGCAATCAGGACATGCGCACGATGAAGAACTCAACTGTACACAAGCTGTGAACAGTGAAAATCAACTCTTGCTCCCCCTGGTCTCCTCGGGTTCACGACACCAAGTTTCTAGAGCTAGACACTACAGTAACGGATGTTTACACAGCCTCTCAAATACACTGTGCACGGAAGTGTCCGCCTTACACCTCTTGTCTATTTTTAAAATGTATATGTGTTGTGTTTATTTATTTTCAAGCATCTGTTCCACAGTCAGGGAACAGCTTCTGGGAGTCACTCCGCTCCTTGAATACATGCAGGGCCCAGGTATTGAACTCAGGTCCTCAGGCATGTCAGCAGGTGCCTTTATTCCCTAAGCCATCTTAGAGGCTCTATTTGTTTTATGAGACAGGGTCTCATTGTATAGACTAGGCTGGCCTGGAACTTGAGGTGACCTTCCTACCTCAGCCTCCCTCGTGATGGGGCTATGGGCCTCTCCTTTATCTCTCTGTCTTCCTATCTAGACCTTTTCTTTGAGCACACTGTGAGCCTACTCTCTGGCCTGTTCTTCATCCGCTCTCCACCCAGTCTATGCAGCCTGGGAAGTCTAAGGAGTTTCCTACCAGCCAGTGTCTGGGGTTGGAGCAGGCTGAAGACTTTGCAGCACCCCACGATTGATGTGCAGACTGGCTGGAACCGGAGGAAAGGGGAAGGGGAAAGCTTGTCCTGCCTGGTGGAGGCGAGCTAATCTGTGCCTTCCAAGGCTCTTTCCACCAACCAGTTTCCGAGCTTCAAAGAGAACTGCTTTATTCCATGCTCCTCGTATCTCTCCCACCCCACCTCACCCCCAAAGCCCAGCCAGGGTCACTGGTGCCTCGAGCTGCTCAACTTTGGCTTCCAGCCCTGGCATAAATGACGAGAACCCCCAGAGATGGTCGCTCTCCGTGCCAGCCACATGCCACTAAACTCCAAATTAAGAGACCCAGCTGAGATTTCTGTCTTATTCCCCCCAGTACCCCGGGGGCCAATCCTCTCTCATTTCAGGAGGGGGATAGAACTAGAAGTTTGGATTTGAGAAGGGGGGTGGAGGGGACTCGACACCAAAGCTGGTGCCGCTATGCTCCAGAGAGATGCGCGTGTCCTACCATGCGGCTTAAGACTTCTCCAAAACACCGTCCCCCCCAAATCCAATAAAATTGCAAATTTCACTGTATTTCACAATATCCTAAATAAACATGAACAGCATGCGTTTCTCTTCCTTGCATCAAATATTAATCTGCCGGTGGCCAGTGCCCGCTCCCCGGCGTGCGTGCGCACGCTGGGTAAACACAGGGAGATTGCAATGCCAGATCTTCCCTTCTCTCCCCCAAGTCGAGAGCAGGACAAATTTTTCTCCTAATTACACCTGCCACTGTTTGCCTTCTAATACTGTAAAGCCTCCATCACATAGTTTTTCAGATTTGGGATTAGGTTCTCTTCCTGTAGTACAAATGAGGGGTGGGGGCGGGGATGGGGAAGCGCAAGTGCGTGCGTGCCTGTGTGTGTGTGTGTGTGTGTGTGTGTGTGTGTGTGTGCAGGCTGTGCGCTGCTTTTCACAGCTTTTCCCTAATTTTCCCTGGGTCGAGCACAGCAGCATACTCAGAATGCTGACCTTCCTTAGGGGAGGAGATTTCAAAAGGTGATGATGTGGGGGAGGGGCCAAGGGCGGCTAGTGGTGGGGTACCAAATCTGCTCCCCTAGGCTTTATGGCCCCAAGTCACTCAGGAATTCAGGAGCTGGAAAAGAGCAGACTTGTAGGGTGTGTCCAGTGCCGTGTCCAGAGTGTCCAGCGCTGCGTCCACAGTGTCCAGCGCCGTATCCGGCGCCGTGTGGAGTGTCCAGCGCCGTGTCTAGAGTGTCGTCCAGCGCTGTGTCCAGAGTGTTCAGCGCCTTGTCCAGTGTCCAGCGCCATGTCCGGAGTGTCCAGCGCCGTGTCTAGAGTGTCGTCCAGCGCTGTGTTCAGAGTGTTCAGCACCTTGTCCAGTGTCCAGCACCATGTCCGGAGTGTCCAGCGCCGTGTCTAGAGTGTCGTCCAGCGCTGTGTCCAGAGTGTTCAGTGCCTTGTCCAGTGTCCAGCGCCATGTCCGGAGTGTCTAGCGCCGTGTCCAGAGTGTCCAGCGTCCCTTGCCCTTTGCTCTGTGTTTTGACTGACACCTTCACTTCTCTCACACTGTTAAAAAAAATTCCCATCTACTCCCAGCAAACCCACTATTTCCAGCTGCCCTGGTGCCTTTCCAAAAGCCCAGAGGTGTCCAGTCATGACAGTCCAGGGCACAAATCCCAGATGACGGTCTCCTGTGTGAGAGCGAAGTCCAGTCCCCACCTCTAAGGCCCTCTGCAGCCAGCACGCCTCTGTTCTCTGGTTTCATCCAGCCTTTCCCAGGTCCTCCAACCTTCTGTCCACACTGTAATTGCCTGCTCAGCATCTCACCCTCCTCCAGGTGTTCTGTGCCGGGTGTCACCCTGTTCCTTTGCCCAGGGCTGTATGACATGTCCATTGACAAGGCAGTTTTCTTTCTTCAGGAGGACACCACCTCCTCGAAGCCTTCCTGACCCCTGGCCCTCTGTGCTGTCCGTGGGATTTTTCTCCCATCTGTGGATGTTGCAAGAAACAATCAGGGGATCCCAACCTCTTGATGTTGTGATACGATGTTGCCATCTATAAATTTGTACTCAAGAACCATGCGATTGAATTATGAAAAGTCTCTCTCTCACACACACAAAAGGCAAAAGTCTTAACATTTCCAGCAAGTTTATGATTTCGTGTTGGGCTGTACTTGTAGCTACTCACATGCATACTATGGACTATAGACTGGAAACATCTGGATGGGTGGGAACCTTCCAGATGGGGTACAGCAGGAGGGGTCTTCTGGTTCCCACACTCTCATGACCATGACAGCCTGTTCCATGTATGGGTGAAAATGGACAGTTCTCTGATGGCCCCTGTGATTGACTACCGTGTCTGTCAGATCACTTGGAGTCCCAGGAAGCCCAAGATTACCATTCCCCAGGACAGGGGACTGAAGGAACCAGTGATACCCAAAATTGCCACCATCAACATCCCTCTCTTAAGTCTGCACTGCTCTGATAGAATTCCTTCCCATTTGCGTGCCTGAAGAAGCTGGAGCGATGCAGGGCACCACACCATTCCCAAAGGGTTGAAAGGTATCCCCTAGGACTGACCACTTTTATTTGGGGAGGGGCTGCAGACACCGGCTTTGCCCTTCTGATTCCATTGGACTCCCAGAGGTCTCTGTTGAGGTTAGCCCCAGCCACAGTGAAGTAGAAGGCCAGGGCCAGGGCTCAGGAAAGTAGCCTTGGGCATGCTCTGAGATAAACCGTGGTAAGGTCTCCATCCTTCCTAAACTGCCCTGTATGCTTCTGGAGTCTTCTCTCGGAGTCAGCTTGTTCAACTTGACTAATAACTGTCCCCAGCCCCGTCCCCTCCCCACGCATTTCACCTTCAAAGGACTGGGAGAAATTTCCCTAATTAATTAACTCCCCTGCAGCCTGCCCTCCGTGTCACCAGGTGATTAATTGTCACTGTGACTTTAAATCCAGGGGCGGTGAAGTTGACAGTGGTGGACGCCAGAAGCCAGAATCTGGGGACAGGCACGGCCTGAGGACTTTTTCTGGGGTTGGGTAACCCCCACCTCACTCCTATCCTTGCCCTTGCCCGAGGCCCTGACTGAGTGATGCCAGAGCCAGACGGCAGATTCATCCATCAATAATCAATCGATGAGGCTCAAATCCCAGACTGTGAGAGCTGGTGCTGGGGAGGAGTGGGCGGCTCATGCCAGCCTTAAAGTCTACAGATAGGGCAGTATACGCAGACATAAGCTCGGTCATGGGAAGAACGTATTCTAATCTTGACCCGGTCTCTTGGCAGCCGTGTGACTGTGGCTGGTCACTATGCCTTCCTGGTTCTCAGTATTCTCACCTATAAGGTAGGACTGGTAAGAGAACCTGCTCCCTGCAATCCAGGAAGATGAACTGGAGTAATGGGTGCGATAGTTTTGGTGGGGGTGGGGTACATAGCAAGCTCTTAGGGATAACCCTGACACTGCTGCTCACGCAGCTGGACCACGAAGAGACTGGAAGTGCCCCTGTGCCCCTGGTCTCCCAGTGCCACACAAACCAGTTCAGCAGACACCCTCTCTGCAGCAAGGCCCTGGTCAAGGTACTTTTCTCCTGTTTTTCTTGCCTGTCCTGGAAAGCAGCAGTAAAGCCACCAGCCCCTCATTCTTCCAGGGCGCCAGAGGCAAACGGCTTCAAACCTTCCTCCAAAGAGTCCCAAATGCAAGAAAGTTAGATGGGAAATACCTGCAACCATGGGCGTTGAGACACAGGGCACACAGGGTAGGCATGGCCTTACAGGGATAAGGGTGCAGGGAGGACGAAAGGAAGAGGCTCTTTATATGATAACTGCTCACATACCCAGTCCTTCTTCAGTTTCTCTTTCCCCACGTGGCCTGACTTTTTAGACTCTGCCCCTTGATGAGCCTGCAAGGCCCAGAAAAAGGGAGAAAAGATAGGTATTCTTGGACAGCCCCTCCCCCAGCATATGTCCCCAGCCTCCCCCACGACCAAGGATCCTGGCGAATGCTTTATATGGAAAAACTGAATCCAGTCCTCCCAACGGCCCATGTGACAGACAGACTTTAAAGGAAGCAGATGAAGGGACAGTCATGACTGGCTGTGATTCTGGGTGCAGAGCCCCAAAAGTGGGTGGACCAAAGAAGAGCAGTCCAATCCAAAGAGACAGATGACTTAAGGAAGGAAGGGGTCATTTTGGTTCACAGTTGCAGGGCACAGGCCACCCTGGCAGGGAAGGCATGGTGGCACCAGCTCGAGGCAGCTGGTCATGCTGCATGTGGAGTCGGGAAGCAGAGAGATGCACGCTGGTGCTCAGCTCATTTCCTCCTTTATATCCAACCCAGGACCTCAGCCCAGGGGATGGGACCAGCCACACTTAGCACACATCTTCCGACCTCAGCTGACATGATCTGTCTCTTCCTTCCCAGACACACCCGGAGGCTTGTCTCTGCTACGATTCTAGACCCTGTAGAGTAGACAATATTAGCCATCACAAGGACGGGGTGTCTGGTAGTCGTGGTGAAGCTGGGAGAGGGGCGGGATCTCCAGAGGATGAGTAATGGTGGGGAAGGGGCAAGGAGGCAGCTGGTATGGAGAGGTGAGGGGTGGTCCTGGTGTGCAGATGGGATGACGGCTAGTGCAGCAGGGGTGCCCCTTGAGCATGAGGGAGAGATAGGGGAGATGACGGAGGCGCTTGGTAGGTGTTGGTGCACACACACATGCACACGCGCACGCACTCTCTCACACACACACTCACCAGCCTCCTGTACTCTTACCTCAGAGCCTTTGCATGCCATTCCTTCCTCAGGGAGAGCTTGTCCCTGGCCAAGCCCCATGAACCTGGTCCTACAGCTGCCTTGTGTACCGTATTTATTATGCTTACTGTGTTTCTCTCCCCATTAGAACCCACTCCCCAGAAGGGTGTGTGATGCTGTTTGCGCTTCTGTTTTTACCGTGGGAAGACATGCCCATCATTTCAGTAGGTGTGCAATTCAGGGACATTAAGCGCATTTGCAGCCTAGAAATATAGCTCACTGGCTAAGTGCTTGCCTAGTGTACGCAAGGTTGTGAGTTCAATTCCCCCGCACTACAGAAGAAGACGAGGAGGTGGGAGAGGAAGAAGGAAATAAGTCATTTAAAAATGATGAGCAGGGCTCTTTTTCATCTTCCTCTCGGAGAGGCAGCTTTGCTTCTGCCTCTCTCCCCACTTCTCTGCTTCCCCCCTTCTCTGTCTCTTTCTCCTCTTCTCTCTCTCTCTCTCTTTTTCTCTCTCTCTCTCCTTCTCCCTCTCTCTCTGTCCCCCCCTTCACCCTTCCTCCTCCATAACCCCCTGAATAAACATTCAACCTCACCCTGCAAAAAAAAAAATGATGAGCAGGGCATAACAGTTCACATCTAATTGGGAGGAGGTAAGAGTTTCACGATGAGTTCATGCCCAGCCTGGGCTATGAAGTTAAGTTCTAGACCAGTCTGGGTACAGAGGAAGACTGGTCACAAAATTAACCCAAACAACCAATGTTCCCAAGGGTGTGGCAGTCACTACTCTTCATGTTCTATACTTTTTCATTGTCTCCCACATACACTCCCCGCTCGTTAGACAGTAACTCCCCACCCCGTCCTTCCGAGCCGCTGCTGCCCCTGGTCTGCTTCCTGCCTCTGATTTCGTCACTCTAGGTACCTTATAGAAGCCAAAGCACACAAGATCTGTGTCTGGCTTATTTTACCTAGAATTCAAATTCCATGTTGTAGTATATATCAAAATTTCATTCCTTTTTATGGCCAGATAGTATTTCATTTTATGTAGATGCCACATTCTGGTGACAGCTGCATACCCAGTGCCCAGCGCAATGCCTGAAGTCAGAGCCCCATGAACGTGTTTGCGGAATGAATGGACTAATGATGGAAGCGGGTCTTTCTGGTCCTGCTTTGTAAGAGAGATCCTGGAGGGACACTCACAGTGAAAGCAGTGAGTAGGGACGAGGGTGGGAAGGGGTGATGAGTGGGTGACAGGAAGACAAGCAAGGGTGTGAAGTGGGGGTCCCCACCTGCCCCGGGGAACAACAACCCTCTCTTCCCATTCTCATCGCAAAAGAGACTGGGGAAATCTTCCGCAGGAGCTCAGGTTAAGGGTCCAGAGTCTCCTGACCAGACTTCTCATCACCCTTTAGAGTCCTCAGAATGCGTGTGGGGTGCCGTGTATTGATGGAGGTGTCCCAGGTCTGGAAGGATGGAGATGTCCCTTGGACACCTGTTCTCAGCCTATGAGTCCTGAGGGTCTAGGCTCCCCTGTGAGAGGGTCCAGATGTTCAGCTTCATCCCTGCTAATTAGCACAATTAATTAGCCAGTGGCTTTGTGGCTCTGGGAGTCCTGGGCTCCCTTGGTGGGCTGAGCTGATGTAGCACTGTGAACAGGTGTTGTGTGTGTGTGTGGGGGGGGTAGTAAGCAAGGTCAGTGGAGAAGACAGGCTTCAAGTTGACCCTTCCCTGGTCTGAGGGTCCCTTTCCGCCATCTGAGAGTGATCTCAGTGGCTTCTGTCCAGCTCAGCCCAGGAGAGCTCGGTGAAGGAAGGAGTCAAAGTCTCACTGACAGACCCGCAGAAGGACCAGGGAACTCAGTGTTACCTACTTCAGATTCCAGGACGGAGACCTGGTGTCTCGTAAGATGATGCTCTGCTCAACGGAAGAATAAACAAATAAAATGTAGTACATTTACAAAAAAAAAAAAAAGAAGATGCTGTGGGTGGATCAGCCCCTGCAGGGCTGGAGGTCCCCCAGTCTGACGTGGAAGCGCAGCCACAGGGCTCTGAGATTCCCCGAGTCTAAGTCTACAGTGTGCTAGTGAGGCTGCTGTCGCTTGGAACCTGAATTCCATCCACAGACCCATGTGCTGAGGGCTTACTCCCTGGCTTGGTGCTTTAGGAAGGTGGAGCCTTTATGAGGCGGGGCCTGGTGAGAAACCCTCAGATTACTGGGTGCCTACAGGTTACTGTTGGAAAAAAAAAGTTGTGAGACCCCAGTTCCTCACCTCTCTGTCTTCCTTTCCATCAGTACCAATGCATGAGTACAATGCTCTGTCACACGCTTTTATGTGCTGTCTTGACAAAGGCCTAGAGCGACAGTCACGGCCAGGAACCGCCAAAAGTGTAAGCCGAAACGAAGCTTCTCTCTCTTTAAGTCATTCCCATCCGGAATGTGGAAACCGATGGAGCTGTGCGGAAGGCTGTCGTCGGGGGACTGGTGCTGTGACCATGTGAAGGGTGTGGGTGTGAGTGTGTGCAGAGAGATGCCCAGTGCACGTGTGGCTCAGGACCCCGGGAGTACAACATAGATGTGCCAATGTGGACATAAGGGCGTGACTGTGACTGAGCCCCGAGGTGAGTGTGTCTGTGAGTGTTTGAGGTTGTGAGCCCGTGGTCTGTTGCACGTTGGTGGGAGTGATGGTGTGCGGATGGGAGTGTACGCTGATGGAGGAGAGGCGTGAAAATGTCTGTCCTTCTGCTCCCCAGCTTCCCCACTCTTGGTCTCTGCAGCCCTACCCCCAAAAGGTCTATAGGGGTGCCTTGGGGTGTTCCTCCTCGGACCTTGGCTGCCCTACCCCCTCACTGCAGGCCAGGACTTGATCACATCAGGATCTGGTGGCCACCGTCCCTTTCAAGTGCTGGATTAGCCAGGGAGTAACACAATGGCACATATGGCCCAGTGCGGGGGTGCTTACTCAGCGCTGCTGGGATTAGACCTAATGAATTGGAAGGAGTTAACAATGCTTAGAGTCCAGCGGGGACCCAAGAGGCCGAGAAGGCCCCACGCGTCTGCCTTTCACTGAGAGGTGTAATCCGCTTTGAAATCAAAGGTGGTACAAAGTATGAATTTAAATTCGACATTTAGGGCTCCGGTGAGATGACGTATTCTAGAAAGGTCTCTTCTACTTCAAGGGGCCTGGAGTGAGGGAGGACCCAGAGGGAAAGAGCTAAGCCATCTGCTCTGGAGGGAGGCTCAGGCTGGCCCAGGCTGGCCATTTTCCCTCAATGAGTAGAAGACTGGAAAGAGGGTGGGGTGGCTGGGCCAAAGGGGCTGGGATGAGGTCGGGGAGTGGACCGGGAGCTGTCCCTCCTCAGTTCAGGGCAGGACTCCTTGATCCCCTGGAAAGTCTTCGTCCCCCCTTGCCTTTCATTTTCATATTGCCAATTTTCTAAGTTGTTATAAAAGTACATAGCATCAATGTGCCGTTTGACAATTGATGCCACAAACGCCATGCAGCCCTGACTATACTGTGTTTCTGCAACTTCAAAACACTCTACCAACTAAGGGATAACTCTCATTCTCTCTCAGAATCCTTTAGAAATTTCTAGAGAGATGGCTCCGGGGTTAAGAGCACCGATTGCTCTTTCAAAGGACCCAGATTCAATTCCCAGCATCTACATAGCAGTTCACAACCGTCTATAAGTCTAGTTCCAGGGAACCTTACACCCATGGCAAAATAACATTGTACATTAAATAAAAAAATAATAAAACCAAAAATTTTTTTTAAAAAGAAATTTCTAATCTGCTCTATGGCTCTATGAATTTGCCTCTTTTATATGTTTAACATAATTGGAATCAACATAAAAAGTATGTTTTGGTGTCTGGCTTATTTTGTTTGGGATAATGTTTTCAAGGTTTGTCCATGTTCAGGCATGTGTCATAACTTCATTCCTCTTGGTGGCTGAGTAATATTCCATCATGTGTATAGGCCACACTCTTTGTGTCCATTTATTTTTTATTGATGGACACTTTGAGTTATTTCCATCTTTTAGTTACTATGAATAATGTTTTGATGAGCAACGTTGGGCAAAAGCTTCTATTGGAGTCTGATTTCAGTTGTTTTGTTTGTTTGTTCTTTTGAGATGATGTCTCACGTAGCCCAGGTTGGCCCTGAACGATGTAGCTGAGGATGGTCTTGAACTCCTGATTCTCTTGCCATTGCTTTCCAAATGCTTGTCTTTTAAATATTCACCGCCACACCTAGCTTTGTTTGTTTGTGGTTTGTTAGTGTAGGTTGCTCAAACTGGAAATCCTCCTGCCTCTAGGGTGCTAAGATTATGGGTGTCTGTCGTAGGGCAGGGCTGGGCTTTACTTTTTGAGGGGTTTCTAAACTGGTCGCCACCACAGATACACATTTTACACTTTAGCACGAGCATTTGGGGCTCTGACTTTGCCAGCCTAGCCAGATTTGTAGGTTTGCTGCGTTTGCAGTCATCCCAGAAGGGAAAAAGGATGTCTCCTTGGGATTTTGATCTGCATTTCCCAAGGACTTATGGTGAACACTGGGCCCTGTCCATTCTCTGATAGATCTCCTTTGACCCATTTCCCGGATAGGTAAGCTGAGGCCCCATGCTCCCTGATATGGAGCGGCATTCCAGCCGGCTCCATTCAGCTCAGAATCTCTAGGCTCCTGTCTTTCCCTACCCTTACCCCTCCAGCCGCCACAGGTGACTCCCAGGTCCTCAGTCACCCCTAGTACTCTGTTCAGTTCTGCCTGGTGGAGGGGAGTTAGGGCTGTGCCCACTGTCGGCAGGCACTGGGACCACTTTGACCCTGCCTCTGTGGATCCCTGCAGCATGCCTGCCTGCCCGGCAGAGTTGTAGCTGCCTCCTCGGGGCTTGTGGGGAGCTCTGTGCCCTCTCCAGCACTGTGGCAGGTAGGAAGTACTGGCCGAAACTCAACTCCAGAATCTTCTCCAAGAACAGCAGCCTGGTTTCCCTGCCCTTCAAGGGCCCGGAACAAGGAGTCAGGAGGGTCAAGGAAGTGTTTCCTCTTCTGTACCTCCTCGGGAGCCATTTGATTGGCAGAGCTGAGGGAATTGGAAAACAGCAGCACTTCCAATGCTGATTGAGATCTTACAATGCGCCAGGCCGCCATGCTCACCCTTCACTTGAAAGCGTGTGTGTTCATGCGTGCGCATGTGTGTGTGTGTATTGTGTGCGTATGTGTGACGAACTCGGGTATTCACACATGCCTAACAAGTGTTCTACCCCTGACCCTACATCCCAGCCTTATTCATTATTAAAGAGCTTCTCTCTCTCCCCCTTTGCCCCTTTCTCCTCTCCCTCCTCCCCATCTCTCTGAAAATCAAACCCAAGGCCTCAAGTACTCTAAGTAGATGCTCTACAACTGAGTATAACCCCCCAGACCTGTTACTTCCAATTTTTGGAACACAAATACTGAACTCCTCACAGATGGGCTCTTGACACCTTGGTGGCTGCCCTTGCCCTACCCACAGGCTTCTCTTCTCCAGCATGGCTCCTTATCCCACTTCATCCCCATTGCCTGGAGTTGGGTGGTGCGAGGTTGGTGGTGGGAAAAATCACATCTCATCTTTCACCTGTACTCATCTATAGGAATGAGGAGATGGAGCCCTCCCTGCAGGGGAGGGAGAGGGGAGCAGTCTCCATCCACTACAGATGTGGAAACGGAGGCTCAAATAAATCAGGCAACTTGTCTGATACCACACTGATGGTGGGGAATAAAGATTGGTCCCAGTTCTCTCTTCTCTCTCTCTCTCTCTCTCTCTCTCTCTCTCTCTCTCTCTCTCCTCTCTCTCTCTCTCTCTGTACGCGTGCATGTGCGCACGTGCGCACGTGTGCATGTGTATGCCACATGAACGTGTGGAGGTTGGACAACTTTTGAGAGTTGGTTCATCCCTTCCACAACATGGGTTCTGGGGATTGAACTCAGGTCATCAGGCTTGGCTGCAAGCACCTTTACCCACTGAGCTCTCTCACTGACCCTGGTTACAGCTCTTTTGCTCTTAGAACTCTTTCCTTCTTTCACCCACCCAGAGTAGTCATGGGAAAACAATCCCAACTTTAGCCGACTTGAAGCTGGCTGCTCCCCAATCCGTGATAGTCTCACCTCTAAGATGAGAAGAAATCTACCTGGCAATTGCTGCTGTCAGGCCCTCAGAATATGAGGAGCATTCAGCCCGTGTCTGCACATAGTAGGTCTTCCCTAAAAGACTTTTCTTACGCTCTTCGAGTGGAACTCTCCCCCACTTTCTCTTGAGGGTCTGCCACAGTGGGAAATGAGAATTTCTAGGTTGGAAGGTAGTCGATGGCCTTTGAAGTGACAGTGACAGATGGGGGCGGTGGCTCTCCCAGGCGCTGGGCCAGCCCCACAGTGCGTGTCCACCAGTCCCCGGACATTTCCTCCCTCCTCCTGGCCCACGATGAGGTGTCATTTGCTGCCTGTCCCTCCTCGTCATCGATTTCCAAGTCGTTAATTAACGGGGCTTGTCAGTTGGGAAGATGAATTCTGTCCTCGGCTCTCAGGGGCTTTTGTTTTGGGATTGTAAATGTTATAGATCCTCTATGATGGAAGGCCGAGGGGTCAGGGGGCGCTGGGCTGCCCAGTGGGGGTGGCAGAGTGATGAAGCTGTGGGCCTAGTTGGTCTGAGACGAGCCCCCAGTTGGGGATGGGGTGAACGGGTAGAGGGAGTTCCCCGTCACCCCAAACTCCACAGATCCATCCGTGCCCAGTATGGAGGCAGACTGGAGGGGCATTTGGGAGTCCAACTCAATCTGATGGGGAGACATGTTCTTAGGGAGCATCTAGTCTGATGAGGGGTGGTTTTTTTTTTTGGAAATAGCCATCTTCATAACATAGTCACTGCTTTGGTGTTGGGGAGCCCCAGGCAGATGGAAGAAACACAGTCTGCAGACATGGAAAACTTGTAGTCAGGTGGGGGTGTCCAGTTCTGGCCTGGGGGAACTGCCCGTCCTCCCCCCACAATCTAATAGAAGAAGCCAGACTGGTCCTGGAGAGCATGGATTTTCAAAGGTGAAGTGTCATCTGCAGGGAAAGCCACTCATGGCGTGAGAGAATGGGGTTTGAGTCCTGTTTGTTTTCTGGGGTTTAGAACATTGGATAACCCAGTTCTCTGCCATCGACTTTCTGGAATCCTAGTACTGCTGACTGGAGTGGGGGAGCCCTGGCTTCTCCGAGATGGAGTTGAGATCAAGGTAGGGAAAAGGACAAGCTCCCTGTTCCGCTGTGTGGCTCTGCAGGGACTAGCTAGATATGGACTAGAGTCCAGCAGAACCTCCCTCCGGGAAGCCCAACTGGAGCAACAAGATGGCTTCCATCTTGCTGTGTGACCGTGGGAGTCTCCATCCTATTCCTGGGCCTCTTTTTCCTCCTTAGCAGTAGAACAAAGATTCAGTTCCAAGAAACAGCAAGGATAGAGGCTGGAAGCTTCACCCCATCTTTTGGTTAAGCCATCCAGCCCCTTTGAACTGCCCTTCCTTCTCTGTGGGCTTGAGGGAGGACCACAGCTCTGGTGGTTGGTGTGGTGAGGAACCAAGGGGCTATGGGAAGAGTGCTTGGCCTGGACAGAGCCTGGCTCAGCAGTTAAGCCTTCACGGTTATCTCATGGTGGGATCACTAGAAAAACAGAGGCCCTGGGACTCCTGAGAAAAACCATTCTTGGCACGAGCAGATACACAGGTCCCAGAGTGCTGTCCACAGTGGCGTAGTCAGGTGACCAGATGAGCTACTTCAGCTCTGTGGGCACATTCTTGGAACCATGACAGCTGTCCCTTCTGCCCCAGGGCTTCTTCACGCTCCCCACTGTATGAAGGGACAACCTGACACCTATGTGTTGTGGGGTGGACCAGAAGTTCAGTCCCCAGCCTGCCCCTCTTGGAAGCTTCTGGCTTCTTCGTCCTACTGGGGCCGAGCATGCAGCCTGAATTGGGTAGCTGGGTCAGGGAGACTCTGGACATAAGAAGCCCCCATCATTGGTAGCTTTAATCTCTGGGGATAGTGGATTAGAAAGGAGGAGGAGTCCCCACACTGCTGATGGTAGTGCTAGGGTCCTTTGGTTGAGAGACAGCCCTGAGGCAAGGGGATTGCCAAAAGCAGCTGCCGCCCTCCAAGAATCTAGGGCCTCACATGCCCCATCTTCGGGGGCAGGGTTGCTGGGGTGGGGCAACATGATTTATAGTGCAGGGAGGTTGTAGGGCCAGCTCTGGGAGCCTATTTTAGAACATGCAGTTGATTCCAGGGTGGAGAGGCATGCCCTCATTCTCCCCCAAACCCTGATGCAGACCCGTGTTTTACAAATGAAGGGGCTGACAGACAGATCTAGCCAGACTCTTACCCGAGGGAACATGAGGAGTCACTGGCGGAGTAGGGTCAAGTCCAGTCCTCTGAACTCAGCTCAGTGCTGTTCTCCATCACTGCCTAGACTGTTGAGGCCAGGCCCAGGCCAGGTACATCAGGGATTTCCAGTTCATTCCATTGGGGCCTTCTGTGAAAGCCCCCTGTGCAACTTGGGAGCTGCTATTGTGAATGAGGGAGTGGATGAGTCTCAAGCCAGCCAGTGGTCAGAAAGGAATGGATGTTAGATTGTTCTCCTCAGTTCTAGTGGGTCCTAGAGGAGCCGGCTTTCCTTCAGCATCCCCCACATCACCTCCGCAGACACTGTCCTGAGTGGAGCCCACACTCCCTGGAGTCTCAGGATGCAGGGAGTCAGGGGTGAATAGGGGAGGCAAAGGACCACAGTGTGGTATGAATCAAGGCCAGTCGGGAGACAGAAGAGCCATGCTTGGGGGTAGAGGAGTGCTCGTGGATGCCTGGGTTCCTGTCCTGGTCTGGGTAGAGCATCCCTTCCGTGGTCCTGAAGCTGAGCTTTTCTGTCCCTGTAAATCACCAGCTAAGGGCCTGGAATCTGGATGGAAAAGTGGGGTGTGGCTCTGGTGGGGAGATTGACCTCCATGCTAGGAGGTCGAGGGAGGCTATAGGAGCTTCACTGGGGCTCTTAGTAAACATTGTTCTCCCCAACAGTGTGTCACTCCTCTGAGAACAAAAGCAGGTGTGAGGCTACTCTGAGGAGGATGCAGGCTAGACTCAAGCCGGAACTTCCCAAACACTGGGATGGTCCCCTTACATAGGAACAGGTGAGTGAGGGAGGATGGGACAACATGCAGAAACCTCTATCAGGGCAGATAGTTAGTGGATGGCTTGCATGTGCCAGACTCTACATGGTCTGGGTGCTACTGAGTGTGACTGATGTCTGCTGAGCCCTCTGGAGCTGGAGGTCAAGGTGGTCTAGATGGACCGTCTTCCCTGGGGTTGGAGCCTCCCTGCTGATGTCTCCAGAGCCCGAGGGGAGTGAGATCTAGAATTTCACTTTCAGCAGCGTTCCACCTATTTAACCAGCCGTGGTGTGCACATGGAACAAACTCAAAAGGCAGAGGTGGTGACTGTGGAGAGCTAAGAGACCCCTGTGGCCAGTCCCCATCACTCCTGCTGGGAGCAATGACTAGGGGCTGTCTTACCATGGAGCCTTCCAGAGATAGCTTATATATGTATGCTGGGGGGTTGTTCATGTGTGTGTGTGTGTGTGTGTGTAATTATGTACACATTTGCAAATATTTAGATAGACTAGTAGGTGACAGTGCAAAGTCTTTGTAAACATTTATTTATTTGTATGCGCTCATGCCCGTGCCTGCATACATGTGTGTGTGCACGTGCCTGCATGCATGTGTGTGCGCACGTGGGCACATGTATTCATATGCTCATATGTGTGTCATGGCTGACCCATGGAGGTCAGAGAACAACTAGTGGGAGTCAGTTCTTTTTCTATCGTCTGGATCCCAGGCATGGAACTTGGGTCATCAGGCTTGGCTGCGGGTACCTTTGCCTGCCGAGCTAAAGGAGAGCAGAGTGGAGTCGAGTCAAGTCGGGTACGGTAGAGTAGAGTAGAGTAGAGTTGGGTAGGGTAGGGTAGAGTAGAGTTGGGTCGAGTCAAGTCGGGTAGGGTAGAGTCGAGTCAGGTCGGGTCGGGTCGAGTCGAGTCGAGTAGAGTAGAGTAGAGTAGAGTAGAGTAGAGTAGATGTACTGTCCTCCTAGGCAGCCCTCCCTCCCTCCCTCTGCTTTCTATGGGAGTGCTGGGGTTGAGCCGAGGCTCTCTCACATGCAAAGGCTCTGCTCCTGAGATACTCTATGCCCCCTCCAGCCGCTCTTGCTAGAACCAGTGGTGCCAGCTCCCTGTTCCAGGAGGGTTTTGGATAAAGGTTGCATATGTGTGCGTCAAGGCCGAGGAGTGCTCTCTGTGCAGAGGTAGGGATGGGCTGTGGAGAGGTGAGGGTCTGTGTCGGTGAATCTGCTGAAAAGTCAGTGAAGACCAGGTGAATGATGTGACTGTTGCAAAACCTTTGCGGAGGACTGGTGGTGCTCAGGTCCAAGATAGGTACAAGCAAAGGGACACCCCAGAAGAAAATCTGCCACACCATGGGGGTGAGCAGCCAGGGTCAGGTCACACAGTCACCCTGTGGTCTCCCTAAGCTTTGCCTTGTGTTTGTTTGTAGAGATTCTGGGAGGAATCTGCCCTCCTGATCCTGAGGCCTCAGGTTGCAGGGCTCAGAGCTGCCCTGGGGACATGGAGGGGCATTTGGTAACTGACCCCTTGAGCCTGATGCCCCCTGATCCCAAGGCCAGATACAGGGGGGAATGCAACTGACCTTAGGGCCTCAGGACACTCAGAAGGCTTCCTCTAGGGCAGGAGACCCTGGAAAGAGCTCCTACCTGGCAGTTTCCAAAGGAGACTCATTACAGCTCGTTTCCATAATGTGGTCAAGTCTGAGTTACTTTTGTTTTCCTTCTGATTTTGTTTTTCAGACAGAATCTCACTATGCAATCCAGGCTGACCTAGAAATGTCTCAGGCTCCAAAACTTGGGATTACAGATGTATACAACCATGCCCAGAGACCCCTTGTATTTCAAAACTTTAGTGCAGGAATCTTAAGAACACAGACAAAGGGGTTGTCATGAGTACACTTACCCACCTGGTCACACCACCCTACACATGTTCATTCACCCATGGGCCACCAACCTCTGCATGCAAATTAATCCATGTGGTCGCCATGCATGGCTACACGCATGTTCACCCATGTTATCGCACCTCCTCACATCCACACTCACCCATGCACAGATACCCTCACCACTACACAAGCCTCCTTGCAGCACGGAACATGGCTAGCACCAGCCTTCCTCATAATTCTTCCCCTAGCACCCCCGCAAAAGTAGCCATAAACATCTTACACACTCATGCAGCAGGTCCCCTCTGTTTCACACCCTTCAGGACGGGTTGTGTCTGTGCATTTTATTGTAGTCAAGCGTGAAGCAGTGGTTTGCTGTCTTAACGTGCTGTTTAGGTTTGAACTGCATTGCTACACTCCTGCTTATGTGCACCGGCATTCCCATTTTATGCATCACTGGGGGTGGGACCCAGGGACCCATGCACCCTCGGCAAGCACTCTATCAGCCAAGTCACACCCCCAACCCAACTTTCATGCAAAAGAAATGTATTCTACACATACAGGAACGTATACAAAAGGAAACACCTAGATGAGCCTTCGCAGCATGAACACACTGCACGTCCTGCACCCAGAAGAGCAAGCAGAACATTACCTGAAGCCCCCATGTCCTATTTGTCATGTGAGGATACCTTTGCAGTTAACCATTTTCCTGGCTCTCAGAAACTAGCTCCATCTTGGCTTTTTACAAACTTGATAAAAATGGAATCACGTAGGATTGACTTACACTTGTCACACTCATTGTGGGGTTCGTGAGATTTGTTCTAAGTGTGTGGGGTCAAGTTTGTGCTATTTGGGGCTGCACAGTGTTCTAGGATGTGTGACTGAGTCTGTCTGCTCTTCCATTGGTGTCTGTTCTGCTGTTACGCACAGGGCTTTCCCGAAGCTTTCGTGTGCGTCTTTGACATAACATGACCGTGCTTCTTAGAGCATCCTCGCTGCAGACAAACTTCTTAGACTTAAATGCATTGGGTCAGCTTTTAACTAAAAGGCTATTTTTTAGAGAAGTTTTTGGGTTTACGGAAAAATTGAGTAAAGGAGGCAGTTTGCACACACTGCATTACTCGAGGCTTGCGTTGGTGTGATATAGCCTCTACAATAGTGAGCCAGTATTAAAATGTTCTTAGTAGCTCAGTTCAGTTTACTGTGAAGTCTTACGACCTTCGGCGAGTGCATCACTTCATGGGTCCATCACCACACAGAATCGCTTCATCGCTCTAAAAGCTCCTGGCTTCCACTCTTCTCTCTTCTGCCACCCCTAACCTCCACGGACTTTTCTATTGTCTCCGTACTTTTGCCTTTTCCTGACTGCTGTCTAGTTTGAAATCAGGCAATATAGCTTTTTGTGTTTTGGTTTGGTTTTGGGGACAGGATTTCTCTGTGTAAGCCTGGCTGTCCCAGAACTCGCTCTGTAGACCAGGCTGGCCTTGAAGTCACAGAGATGTCTGTGACTCAGCCTCCTGGGTGCTGGGATTAAAGGCGTGCTCCACCATGCCTGAACTCCTTATTTCTTCTTCCCACTGCGTAACATCCCATTGTATGGGTTTTCCATAGTTTATACATTTGAGTGAAAGGCATCGTGGTTGCATTTGAGACTGATCAGTTTTGAACACAGCTGTTGTGAGCTCCCGTGTGTGGTGTTTTAGGTGTTTTAGGCCTCAGCTCCCTTGGGTAAACACCCTGGAGTGCCACCTCTAGATATAGTGTTCCCCATTTGCCTTTGTAAGATAGTGCTTGGTGCTCCAAAACAGGTGTCATTCTATATCCCCCCTACACTCCACCCAGCAATGAGGACAGAGTCCTGTTATTCTATGTCCTCCTTAGCATTTAGTGTGGCTGGTGGTTTTTTTTTTTTTTTTTTTGCTCACACTTGTGGGGTGTGTGGCATCTCCTGGTTGCTTTTGGTTTGCAGGTCTTGAAAGACATAGGAGGCGGAGGCTCTCTCCATCTGTGTGGTCTCTGAGGAAGACAGTTCAAATCCTGTGCTCTCTTTTTCATTGAGTTGCTTTTACGTATTGCTGAGTTTTAGGGTTCTGTGTTATTTAGAGACAAATCCTTTAATAGATTAGTGTCTTACAAACATTTTCTTTCAGTAATTCTCTCTTACACTTGGGAACAGAGAGAGGCAGGAAGATCAGGAGTTCAGGGTCAACCTTAGCTACATAATGAGTTCAAGACTAGCCTGGACTACACAGGACTGTTTTGAAGAGGGAAAAAAAGTACACTAAACTGAAATTTCATATCATGCAACAATATGGGGAAATAGATTAATTTGTCATGAAAGAAGGTAACTATAAAAATAAATAAAATAGCTGGGTATGGTGTCACACACTCGTAATCCCAGCTCTCAAGAAGCTGAAACAGAAGCTTGGACTGCATAGTGCGAGCCTGTCTCATAAAAACAAACACACATAAAAGACGCACACACAGGTAAGAGGCTTGTGTTATTCTGTCTTCAATGAGTCTTGTCCCCTGCAGGCTCCCTGGGTAAAGGCACTTGCCACCGAGCCTGACATCTCCAGAACCCACACAGGAGAAAGAACCCACTCCCACAGGTTGTCCTCTGGCCTCCAGACCGGCACCCTGAGACTTCCTTTTAGTTAAAACCAGAAAGTGTGAAAAATAAATTGAGACATTTTGTTTCTCTACGGAGTAGATGCATCTCTGAAAGGAATCTTTGGGCATCAGGGATACGGTTCACCTACTGGCCCCATCCTTTCTCATTCACCATTAAAAACCCCTTTGATCGTCCACCCAGTGTGAGTCTACCCCCTCCCACTTCCAGTTCTGGTGGGAAGCCCTCTAATGCATCAAGCCCAAAGCTCCTGAGAACTTCTTTCTTCTCTATTCCCACTTCCGCACTTTAGGACTCCTAGGATCAAAGAGAACCCATTTGTCCTGCAGGGCCATCTACCTCAGTAGTTTCTTCATCTTAAAAAAAAGTGAGGAGAAACCCTTTAATCCCAGAATTTGGGATTAAACAGAGGCTGCTTACTGGCTTGTTCCCCATGGCTTGCTCAGCCTGCGTTTTTATAGAACCTAGGACCACCAACCCAGGCATAGTACCCACAATGGATGGGGCCCTCCCTGATTGATCACTAATTAAGAAAATGCCTTGTAAGCTTGCCTACAGTCTGTAGGCTTAATTGAGGGTCCCGCCTCTCAAAAGACTTTAGTTTGTGTCAAGTTGACATGAAAATGGCCAACACAGACGCAGAGCCTCATGCCTGCTCCTCACCTGTGTATTCACCATGGAAGGGAGTGGGGGGGCTCTGTAGTCTTGCCTGGCACCCCAGCATTGCTAAAAAGGAACCATAATCTCAGAGGCTGGAGGTTCTGCCATAAATAAGCTAAGTTTGCATCCTGAAGAGAGACTTAGAATAATCCTCTTTGGAGACAGTTGTGGCCAAAGGTAGCTCCAAAGTCCCTATGCATTTGGGAATGGCTTTGAACTCTGGTCCTTCTGCCTATACCTTTTCAAGTGTTGTGATTATGGGTGTGTGCCACCATACCTGCCTGCCTTTGGATACTCTGATTTAATCTCTTCATTTCATAGACTAAGAATCTGGAGGCTAGGATTGCCAGAGACAGAGCAAAAGCCTGTGGGTCAAGCAGAGATTTCTCAGTGCTATGATTAAACATTGGGCATCAATCCCTAACTCTTGAGCTATCTGACTAAGGAGAGCCATTACTGAGTGACCCTGGACATGTGTCTTTCTCTCTCTGGGCTTTAACTAACATGAGTGATTAGCCTCTGTGGTTTCTGTGAGGCTCTCATGTTTCCAAAGCTTGAAGGAAACGCCCATCTGACTCCATCCAAAAGACTAAGGTGCTTCAGATAGGAGCATAGCAGCAGCAGAGGGGTGGGGGGTGGTGGTGATTGGATGAGACCGAGCAGGGGCAGATGAGACCCCAGGGCCTTTGCAGTACACAGGGAAGCATTTAGCATGTGCTCAAGTCAATAAATTTCCTTCCCTTTGTGTGTGTGTGTGTGTGTGTGTGCGCTTTCCATTTCTGTTCTGTATGTCTCCCACTAAATAGAGAAAAGCATTTACGAGAGATGAGTCGAACCCAACTCTTCTCTCCTATTAGTATAGTCCAGCTAGGGCCCAGGTGGTCTGTGGGTGAGAATGCTTGTTGTGCAAATCTGAAGGTCTGGGTTCAATCCTAGAACCCAATCTTTGGTAGAAGGAGAGAAACCAACTTAAGAATCAACTTATGAAAGTTGTCCTCTGACCTCCACACATACACCAGGATCCACAAAACCCTCACCCTCTCTCTCTCTCCATCCCCCCCACCAAAATAAAAACTTATTTTAAAATGCGAAAGAAGCCCAGTTAGTGTGGGGACGTGATTCGGTTGGTAGAGCGTTTGCTTAGCATGCACAAAGCCTTGGGTTCAATTCCTAGCATCACATGAAATCTCAACATTCAGAAGGTAGAGACAGGCAGATCAGGAGCTCGAGGTCATCCTTGGCTCTCTAGCAAGATTGAGGGCAGCCTGGGCTACATGAGGCACATGGAGTGGTGTGATATTACTTCCTCATGTGCTCCTGCTAACTCTCTTGACCCTTCCTGAAGATTTTCTAAGTATGGGTCCATCTGCGACCTAGTGTCATGTTTGGGGACATGGTAGCAAGGTTCTTGGATGGAGCTTGGCTCTTCTACAGCTGCTGGAGCAGGGCAGCCCTGCTCACCATGTAAAGCTCCAGGCTCTTCACTACCGGCTCAGCCTTGGGTCAGCCCCTGCTGAGTGACTCTAGGTAGCCAGCAACAGAGGAGCAGGTCAAACAACTAGTCACAGTCTGATTCCTAGAGTTGCTGGGCTATTTGCTGCTTCTTGCACTGGGAGCTCGATCTTAGACCTCTCTGTCTGGCCTGCAGCAACCAAGCCACTAAAGTGAATGGACCTTCCTTATCAAGAAAGAAAACAAAGGAGGAAGGGAGGAATAGAGAGGGAAATGAAAGGAAGGTGAACTTGAAACCACAGACTGTCAGAACTTTCGAAGACGGCCTTGTTCACCTCTAGTCCTCTCAGCGGGTTCCTTGAATCTTGAGAGGTGACACGTCAAAGTTCCCTCCCCGTGGATGTCGCTGTCCCCGGTGCTGAAACATCTCAGCCAGGTCATGGTGCTTTATCTCACTCTGAAACACTGAGGATTTCCTGTTCTCTATCTGGAATTCTTAACCAAGCAAATGGAGAGGCAGATCCTGAGGCAGAAGAGAGGTCACCAAAGGAGAAGGGCATAGGGACAGAGGCTTCCGAGAGACGTGGCGGTGGCAGCCTGCCAGAGAGAAAAGAATCTTTGACATTGTTTTCAAACAAAGGCAGTTATCTGGAAAAGAACCAACCACCATACAACTCGAGCCTAAATACAAAATGAGTGAAGAAGAATAAGAAATGTGTGTCTCGAGCGAGGCAGGGCTGAGCGTGTGTCAACACGAGCAAACTAATTCAGACGGGCATGCAAACACAATGGGAGGAGTGATGGGTTGACGATCGTTATTCTTTGTTTTTCTTTTCTTGCCTGATGAAAAATTTGCAAATTTTTATGCCGCCAAGAAGCAATCAAAACTGTGATTATGTTTCACAATTTTGACAGCTAGTTTCATGTACTTTAAGTAGTTCTGGTTTGTGTTAGACAATTCAAACAATTTGCTTTTCCTCTGGAAGCTGAAGAAGGGCCACACGTACCTTCCTTCCCACTAAGCCTGTAAGTATAAGGGCTTATTTTTTGTCTCACCATGATCCTGGAGGTAGGGACTACTTCGATTGATGAGGAAATGGACTGTCAGACTGTAGGGTCCTGTCAAAGACGAGAATTGGAGTAGGTATTCTGGTTCTGTATCCTGCCTTCTAAGCCCCAAGGGGTCTACCCCTTGATATCTTCCTTGACCGCAGCACAACCAGACCCAGGCTTCCTGACTCCCGTGTGGCTCCTTCCTTTCCATCATCACCATGAGGTCCAGTGTATTGCTGAAGGGATGGAGAAGAGAAAGTGAGACCCTGCTGAGACCCAGGCTCCAGCCTCCTCTGTATCCCACAGTTCTGATAGGGAGGAAGATACAGTTTCCAGGCCCCATTGAAATCTGAGCCAGGTGCCCCTCTCACATGCCCCTGTGTTCCTCTGCCTGGTGAGGAGACAGAGGGATAGAGGGCACAAGGAGAAGCATTGTTCCCTCCTTCGCCTGGTGTAGCCATGGTGGCCCAGCTGTCAGCAGAGCGTGGAGGAGTTTGTGTAACTTTGCTGGGGGTTAAGAGCAGGTCAGTGTGGGGCTGCAGCTCGGGTCACTCTCCCAAGCCAGGCAGCCCCGTGGGAACAGGAATGCATACCTGCCATCCATGCCCTGAAACGCAGAGGGCAGCCTGAGCCTCGGGGCATGAAGACGCAGACCCCACATTCCCTGCTACCCTACTCTAACCCTCAACTTCAGCCCTGAGACAGCTCATAGAAGCCTGACCTCACAGGGAACCAAGAGCCAGGCTCTCCAGCACATGCATTTGACAGGAAATAAACTCAGACCCAGAGAGGAAAGAAGAGTTAGCCCGAACTGGGGCTCTTACTGAGTTCATTCATCCATCCAACAAACAGGTGCAGGGATGGGCACAGCCATTATCCTTGGGATTTACGGTAGTTTTCATTCAGATTGCCATTCAGGAGGAAATGAGAGGCTCGGAGAGGGCACAAAAGACATTTTCTACTCAGCCCAAACAGTGCCCACCTCCAAGGTTGCATAGCTGGTTTGAAGTGTTACAAACCCCAGACCCTATTCCCCACAGGGCACATGACAATCTATACGTATGGTGTGTAGGAAGTCAGATGGATGAGGGTTATCTTAGCAAGCCATCATATCCTGTCCCCCATCTCCTGACAAACTGTATGACAGAGTCGCATCAATTCCATGCAACAATGTATCTGAGCAGAGTACTTAATGGATTATCTTCTGGGAAGGTTTCCAGGAACCAAGGGGCCTACCATATTGGGAAGTCAGTCCTGATAGATTCCTTCCTCCTTTGATTCATTTCCGCATTGGTCACAGGGGATGTGAGTGCAGCCGGCTTGTGCTTCCGACGAAGCTCTCCCCATCCCAGGGTGCGAGAGGCCTGGCAAAGGGTCATGGGTGTGGGAGTCCAGAGGTGTGTTCACACTCTAGGATTTTGTCAGCCGTCAACAAAGAGCTAAGCGGATAAAGGGAAACACAGAGTTTAAGCAGTACTTCAAGGTTTATGGGTATCCTTATATACTCTATTTCCTCTCTCTCTCTCTCTCTCTCTCTCTCTCTCTCTCTCTCCCCCCCCCCGTGTGTGTGTGTGTGTGTGTGTGTGTGTGCGCGCGCGCGTGACTGGGGAGCAATTTGTCCTCATTTCACAGAGGAGAAAACTGGGGGTCTGAAGATACAAGTTGCCTAAGGGCATGAGGCCTGTGAGTAGCAGAGATGGAAGCTACCCTCAGGTCTCTGGACTCCCTATTTCTCAGAGAGGTCATGTGATTTGGATACCTCCACATGTGCTGAGGGATGGGACCTGAAATGGCAGCAGCAGGCGTGTTCCTCCAAGGGAGAGAAATATCTAGCTGGGCAGAGGCCTGGAGGTTGGGGAGTGGAAGTGGAGGAGGGGCTTCTATCCGGCCAGATGCACGGGAGGCAGAGTGAGTTCATGGCTCGGGTTAATGATCCCTGCTGCCCCAATCACCCAGTGGTGGGAACAGGTGGCCAACATGGAGTTGGCCGAGTGGGGAGGCACCCTCCGAGGCTCATGCGGAGGCAGCTCCTTACTCACACTCTCCCTAGGGAGACAGAGCTGAGAACTTATCCCACGGTCCCCCACCGTCATTACCGCCCTCATTCAGATCCCATTGGGTACTCCCTCAGACCACCTGCCTCCCAAGGGTCTCCTGTCCTGGCTTCCTCAGCGCTGCAGAGTTCCACTGCACACAGAAGCCTGCTCGGGCCACTTCTTGCCAAAGAATTACCGCCCCCCCCCCCCACCAAAGCCTGAGCCTGAACTGGCTTTCTTTACAGCCCGATTCACCTTTACAATCCTGAGCACAGGCTCTTCTCTATGCAGTTTGTTCCTCTTGTGTGGGACCATCCCCTCTCTCTGACATTGATCTGTCCTCAACATACAACCGGTTTTCTCTTGGGGTATTCAACCCTTTTGTACCTGACAAGGGTAGGTTCCATGTCTGAGGCTCACAGTGGGCAGGCTGGGATCTTGGCCAAGAGATGACAACGGTTGTTGTTTCCTGGTGCACCGCCTCCACCCCCGCCCCCCCCCCCCCCGCTATTGCCACTCAGAACATGGTGCACACCTGCATTGGGGGAGTTAACTGACACTCCTTGGGGATTCAGGCTAGGCAGGGCCTGGGTTTCTGTCTATTTTGTCTCCTGATGAGGAACGCAAGTTCCTCTGGTGTCTCCCTGGTTCCCTCTGGTCCCAGTGTGACACTTGCTTCTGGGTCAGGCACAAAAGCCAGCAATGGCATAGGAAGAGGGCAGGACAGAACTCTCCCAGTCCCCCACAAAGCCCCTTGGGGAGATGGGCCAGGCTCTGAGGCTTGCCTTATAGACTTTGTGCACTGGGGTTCCTGAAAGACAACAGGCTTGTCCACAGTATGGACGGAGGGCTGGCATCTCAGGGAGACAGAGGTTCAGACCACCCAGTTGCAAATATCGAGATGTCTTTTTTCAAAACCCGAATTCTTACCTGTCCTCCAACCCTTGAGGGACAGCAAGGCAAGGCCTAGATGCCTTTGCTCCATCCTAGAGAAAGGAGACAAGGAAATGAATTCCCAAGGGCTGCGAAGGGTTGGGAACACATGAAGAGCTCAGAGAACTGGCCACTTACCCAGATGTTCACAGCAATATGAGTTTGTCCCCACAGTGACCACCTCACTCTGGCAGAGTCCACTGGTAGCAGGGCATAGTTGGGGAATCCTTAGCATGGCAGGAAGACATAGTGGGGTACACGTTTGGCTGTAGCTGGGGCAGGCTTGCTGGGCTCCTCCATGCCTCTGGGCAAATCGCTGAGCTCATAACACAAGTATCTGCTGAGACTCACGGTATAGAGGGCAGGAACGGCCTCTTCAGACATCTTTGGAAAGCAGTAAATTTGCTGGTTCTTCTCACATGCTGTTCCAGGTGTCAGAGAGTCCTCCTCAGTTCAGTTGCTCCTGGTGCCTCCAGCTTCCAGCTCCGCAGGGGGCAGCTATGCTACACTAATACCCACACGCTTGGTGGGAAAGATCAGCTTCCCCTCCCAGAAGCCCAGCATTTTATTGACTCTGTCTGACCTCTATACTTTCGTGGCACTTTGAATGAGAACAGACACCCCCCCACACACTCCGTCCCCTATTGATGATCCAGTTTGGGAAGGATTAGGAGGTATTGCTTTGTTGGAGCAGCTCTGGCACTGGGGCGTGGGCTTTGAAGTTTCAAAAGTCCATTCCCAGTATGCTCCTCTCTACCTCCTACTTGCCAATCAAGGTGTTCTCCTCTGTACTCTGCCAGCATGGACTCTGACCCTTTGGAACGCTAAGTCCACTTTTTTTTTTTTACAAGTTGCCTTGGTCAAGGTGTTTTCACAACAATAGAAAAGTAACTAAGACAACCTTGGATCAGTCACTATGGCTGTAGGCAAGGATGGGTGACAAGTCACATAGTCAGAATATATCCGGAGCACATCTCTGGAGTTGTGAGTGAATCATATCCAGCCCCCAGGAATATACAAGCAGTGTCCTTAAGAGAATCAGGGTATCAGTCTATGGCAGAAGGGCAGCCAAGGGCAACACCCCATCCCATCTCCCTCAGCAACGGGAACACTGTCCCCATTCACAGCCTGGCTTTGGGAGAACCATCCTCCCTGCCCTCCCCTTTGGTCTCTTTCTATCCTGCTCCTGACTGTACAGTTCTGACTCAGACACAAGGTCCTTAGCAGCAGAGCCAGAACAGCAATGGGGGAGGCGGGGAGTGAAGAGGCAGACGCAGAGGAACTAAACAAAGACGGCCTCTGGGAGACTCAGCGAGATCTCAGGAAGTCCCAGCAACACCACCTGCACCCAAATGTCCATCTTTCCTTGAGTTGAGGGGCTGGGCTTTTCATCCCCTCCTGCCACTTAGCCACTGGTGTCAGGCCTCCTAGGGGTGGAATCTACAGGGAAGGGAGCCTGCTCCTCGAGGACAGTTCTCCAGACATGGACTCCTGGGAGCCATTAGCAGCTACTGTTCATAGCCTCTTCCCAGCTACGGTCAGTCTTTTGGCCTCTCTTTTCTCTGAGCCTGGGCCCTCTCTCTCTGCAGCTACTCTAGCTAAATTCTAATTCAATTATCTTGCAGGTGCCAACTGCATTTGAAGGCTCACATTGTCTTCTCAAGGCCTTTGCTTATCTGATTTGAGTGCCCCCTATGAAAACTTAGATACAAAAGATGCTTGTAAGGTGTGTGGCCAGCAAAAGGTTGGCCCTCTCATATATAAAAAGGTTCCATAGATCAATAATAAAATATACAAACGCTGCAATATAAAAATTGGTCAAAGGGTATGATTAGGCAATACTGCAAAAGAGGAAATAATGGGAGTCGATGTAGATATGAGAAGGTCCCTGACCTCACTAGTAATCGAAGAAATTCAAATTAAAGCAGTAACCGGCAATCATTGTTTCACCTTGTGGTTGGTAACTATTCCAAGCTGGTGACAGTGTGAGAAAAGGCCCACCACACGTGGATAGCAGAATCTCAAGAACTTTCTGGAAGTTGGTTTAAAAATCGTAAGGGGCCTTATAACAAATGTACATGACCGTAGGAGCTACAGTTCAGCCTCCTGATATTTATCCAAAGTAAGGAAAATATGGAGAGGGAGAGATGACTCGGTGGGAAAAATACTTACCATGAGAGCATGAGGTCCCGAGTTCAGTCCCCCGCAGCCACATCAAAGCCGGGCACAGCAGCACGTGCCTGTAATGTCCGTCCTGGGAAAGGAGAGCAGCTTGCGACAAGCCAATCTATGCAAAATCATCAAGCTCCAGCCAGGTTCAGTGTAAGATTAAAACAATACAGTGGACACCTGCCATCCCCAGGAGCCTGAAACCGTTGGCCACAGCGCATAGACATAGTTGGTGTGTGACGCAAGCTTTTGACAGGCAGCAGCTAGGTTCCAGGGAGCAGGGATATCAAAGGGAAGGACCTGGAGACAGACTATGCAACAGACCATGGCAGAAGCTGCAAGGCTTCACGTTCGAATGGGTATATGTGGTCACTAAGACCTGCTCAGACCCAGAGCAGCCAAGTGAGGCTCCACTTCTTGAGTCCGTGATAAGACTGCCTGGCAAAAGAATGGGTGAGATGGGAGGCGCTGGTGTGGCCTCTGGGGAGGACAGTGCCGTAGTCTTCCATGCTGAACCGGGAGCTGGGGGTGGGGTGAAACTCAAAAGTGCTTGACCTGCCTAGAACCACGAAGGAAACACCCATGTATAAAACTACTTAGAAGAGGGCTAGAGAGATGGCTCAGAGGTTAAGAGCACTGACCGCTCTTCCAGAGGTACTGAGTTCAATTCCAAACAACCACATGGTGGCTCACAGCCATCTATAATGAGATCTGGTGCCCTCTTCTGGCATGCAAGCGTACATGGAAGGAATGTTGTATACATAATAAATAAATAAATCTTAAAAAAAACTACTTAGAAGAATACCAAGAGAGGCAGGGGAGGGGAGAACAGAAGGAAGGAGAAGGAGAAAGAAGGGAAGGAAGTTCCAGTCTAGACCATATCTCATTAAAACTCTTCAAATAAATAGAAAGCAATTCCATTTCTCAGATGGCTCAGGCCTCATTTGAAACCAACTTCACTCCTTCCTTATCTGTCCTAATATCCTACAATCTCCTTTGGCTGAAGCCAGTTTAAACTGTTTTATTTTTGTTTCTTGAGGCAGGGTCTCTTGTAGTCCAGGCCAGCCTAGAACTTTCCGTGTAGCCAAGGTGGACCTTGAATTCCTGATCTTCCTGCTTCCGTCTCTCAAGTGCCAGGGTTGCAGGCATGTGCCACCATGCCTGGATTTTCTTTTTGTTTTTTAGTCACTTGAAGAAACACCCTCATCAATACAAAGGAGTTTTGTAAGTAGTTTCCTCCTTTTAAAATGCTTTGCCATATTGCATAGTATTTTTGCAATGAGTTTGCTATATTTACAGTGTTTAAAATGCTGAGCAGGGCTAGGGATATAGCCCAGTTTGTAGAATACTCACACAGCAAGCATGAAGTCTGGGCTTTGATTCCCCCAAACCCCATAAATTGGATATGGTGATATACTTCTGTGGTCCTAGCACTTGAGAAGTAGAGGAAGGAAGAAGCCCAAAGTCATCCACAGTTATGTAGTAATTTCCAGACAAGACTGGGAGATAGGAGACCCTGTCCTCTTCATCATCACCACCATCATTTACCATCATCATCAGCATCATCACCATCATCATCATCACCACCACCATCATCACCATCAACAACCATCACCACCATCATCATCATCACCATCATCATCATCACCATCATCATCACCATTGTCACCATCTAGCCAGACTTGGTATCTAAGATCCATAGTCCTGGTGAATCAGTTAATTTTTCTTATCTTGACAAAATACCTCCAAAAGGAACCTACAGAGAGAAAGGTTACTTTGACTCACTGTTTTAGGGTACAGTTCATCATGGTGAAGGTGGAGTGTAATGGGCTTGAGGCAGCTGATCAATGTGTATTCATAGCCAGGAAACACGGAGAGGTGAATGTTGGTTCTTAGTTCACTTTTCCTTTTAATTCAGTCAGGGATCCCACCCCATGGGATATTGAAACCCACATCCAGGGTGAAACTTCCCTCTTCAGTTAAACCTTCCTGGAAGTAGTCGGGCAGTGGTAACACACGCCTTTAATCCCAGCATTTGGAAGGCAGAGGTAGGTGGATCTGTGAGTTCAAGGCCAGCCTGGTCTATGGAGTGAGTTCCAGGACAGCAGGGCTACACAGAGAAACCCTGTCTTGACAAACAAAAGCAAAAACACCTTTCCGAAATAATAACTCTAATAACCACACAGGTATGGGATTCCATAATGATTCTGGGTCTATTTGAATTGCCAAATGAAGATTAACTGTCACAAATCTGCCCCGTATCAAGCACGTCCCTTTAAAATTGTGGCATTCCCTCACTATCCCATGAAGTTATACCATCTCTAAAAGGCTTGTAACATTAACAGTTCTAACCCTCTTCAAAATCCCTAAATCCAGAAGGGTTTCTGAGACTCATGGCAACCTTTTAATTGTGAGTCTCTATAAAATCAGAACACAGGTTACATATGTCCAGTACACAGTGGTATGAAATAAACACCCCTATTCCAGAAGAGAGCAAGGGGTGCACAGTAAGAAAAGATTGCACCAAAGCAAGACGCAAATCAGCAGGACAAAGCTAACCATCCGTATGCAACAGCTCCAGGCCCTCAGCTTGTGCTGACTGTATTCAATGCCTGAAGCTTTCCTTGTCACACATCCCATGGTCCTGGCATATTCCAGCATACTGGGTTCTTCATTGCAACTGAAATTTCATCATCTCAGTCTCCTTCTGGAACCTTGGTGCAAGCATCCATTGTCCACATCTTTCATGCCTCCCAAGCCAATACCATGTGGATGATGCCAAATTCTGCCACCAGCCCAAGATGTAGCCCGGAGCTCCCTTAGACCACAGCTACAGAGGTCTCTGTATACTCTTGAGGTAAGCAATGAACTTCTTATTCCAAGTTCTCTCTTTCCAAACAAATTTGCATTTTCCCAATTTGAAGCCTTCTGATTGGGTGGGGTCTTGCCCTCAGAGCATCTTTCCTATTACCCCAGTAAAGAGTGAAAAGTTTCTCATTAATGGCACTAAGTTCCTTGACAATTACAGCTATATTCTCAGGCCCCTTCTTTCTAACCTCTAACTTTATACTCATGTACACTCTCTTCTATACCAAACTGACTATTTTTTGTCTTTGTGCTCTCTCTCTCTCTCTCTCTCTCTCTCTCTCTCTCTCTCTCTCTCTCTCTCTCTCTCTCTTACACTTTAAACCTGAATAACCTTGGTGGTCAATAACTATACCATTATCTGAATGCTACCTTGGCTTGAAATTTCCTTCAGGCAGAAGATTTAGTCCATTACTGTTGAATTCATCCTTACAATCTCAAGACAAGGACAAAATATAATTTAATTATTTTACAGACTATAACAGGAATGACCTCTAGCCCAGTTCTCAAGAGTCTTTCTTCTCTTCTGAAACCTCATGAGTCAGGCCTCTAATGTCCACATTTCTCTCAGCATTCTGGTCTTCAAAACTCACCCAAAACATTAAGCTAAGTTGACTGCATTCTAAGGCTTCTATACCATTCATCTCTAAATCCTTCCATGTTCTTTCTGCAGACCTGATGCCTCCAAACCACATAGTCAGGTTGATCACCGATACCCCACTCCTGGTATCAATTTCCTATATTAGTTTCTTTTCTTATTATTGGGACAGAATACCTGACAAAAAGTGACTTAATGAGGGAAGGGTATATTTCGGCTCACAACTTGAGGGTGTAGTCCATTATGGCAAGGAAGGCATGGTGGCAGGAACATGAGGCAATTGGTCACATTGCATTAGTAGTCAGAAAGCAGAGAGAAGCAAATATTACTGCTCAGCTCGCTTCCTCCTCTTTATTCAGTCTGGAACCCCTCCTAGACATACCCCAAAGTGTGTTTCAGTAGTGATCCTAAATCTAACCAAGTTATAATCAAGGTTAACCATCACACCTGACTACTCAAGAGCCTGAAATAGGAGGGTTATAAGTTCAAGGCCTGCCTAAGTAACCTCATGAGTCCCATCCCAAAAATAAAAAAGAAAGGTTGTCAGGTAACTCTGCATGGCATGGGCAAAACCCTAAGTTCACAGTAATATAAGTCACCAACTGCAATAGCCAGTGCTTTACTAACATTATTATTATTTTTTGATTGGTGGTGATTATTTTTTGATGGATTCTAGAAAGCTCAAGCACTTTTCAGCCGTACTATCCAGCACCCTAGTGTCTCCAGCACAGCCTGGTTTCTGCACCAGAAGACCCCAATCAAGGCAGAAGGCAAATGTGGGCAGATTCATTCTGTTGGAAATACAGTCCCATAGGCTGGGGACTGGGGAATGGAGTGAGAATTATTACTAAAATAGAAGTAAAGGGGTTTTCTAGGCAAGGGGCCACACAAGAGATGTGCTTGACATGATCCCAAACAGGTGGCCCCAAGATAAGGACCATAGTCTGAGGGGATACTGAAGTAACAGGCGAGACTCCTACCTGGGAGGGCCTGGAAGTCCAGGATAAAGAGTTAGGCTTCATCCGGAAGACAGCGGGGAGCCGTGATGAGAGGGATCTAAATAGGGGATGTCAGGGTGGATTTGAGATGGGAAGGTAACTCTGGTGATGATGTGGAGGATAGGTGGGAGAAACCTGAGGCAGGCGATAACTATGCGATAGTTCAACTGTTTAGGAAGGACTTGAACTGCCCTGTATCCTTCTGTGTGACTTCTGTGACTGAACCTACCTAAGAGCAGGTGCCCCTGTAGCCTATGCCCAAGGCCTGTGGTTGGAGAGAGAGAATAGCATCCTGCCAGAGCTCCCTTCTCTCAGCTTTGTGACCACCTCCACACCCAGGTCCTGGTTTGGGTAGAGTTGTGTCTCTATTCAGCCTGGTGCCCTCCATCTGTTGGGGCATCTCCAGAGAGTAGCAAGTCTTCAAACACTAGTGGCTAAAGTTATCTTTAAAACAAGACCTGACCGCATACACCGCAAGAGAATTCAGCTGCTTTACCTGCATTACCCCAACGAATAATCTCATTGCCTTTGTGAGGTAGATTCAATTGCATTTCCCTCTCACAGATGGGAAAACTGAGTCTCTGCTTCCTGTCTGCAAAGCCGCCTGCCCTGGTGCCTCTGAGTCACCTGGAGATTTCATTTCCACTGAGGCCTGTGACCTCTGTCAATACTCAACAAATGCATCCCCTCAAATAACCGTCTCAAACCCCTCCCAAATCTTCCCCAGAGCATCTTGCTGGAGGCTGGGCTTCCCAGGGACTGGCAACTAGGTTTTTGCTCTCTGTGAAGGTATCTCTTAAAGATGCAAATCCACCATCCAAAAGATGCTTATATATTTCCAATGACAGGCTGGGTGCTGGTTCGGGAGCATATTCCAGGGTTCTCCCTCATGCCTAATCAGGGAAAGAAGAAGAGGAAGGGGCAGGGCAGGGGGAGGGGCAGAAACTGTTCCTGAGCTGGGGGTAGATGGGGGAAGGAAGAGGAACATAAAGCCTTCTCTAGAGCCCCCTCATGTCTGAGCTGCTGGGAACCGATAAGAAATTGGTCCAGCCTTCGGCAGACCAAATTGAGCAGTTGTGGTGTGCGCGGCCTGTGGTGCTTAACTGCACTAGCCGATCTAATCACCAGTCTTGTTCTCTGGGAGGCTTTTTGCTGCATTTTAGCACAGAAAAGTGTTGTCTTTCTCTCTTTTGTGGCTCGAGCGGCTATTTAAGAAAGCAGAAAAAAAAATCAATATGCCTTTTCTGGCTTTCAGCCTTTTCCCCCCAAAAGGTGTTTCTTTGGGGAGGGGAGAAAGGTGGAGTGGGGGGTCGAGGAACGTTTTTGTCATTCATAAGCCATGGTGACAAATCCTTGACATCATTCGCGGGTTCTATCGATCAGCTCCATCCGCGGCACCAGAGGACAAATAGAAATCATTTGTCTGTCCAGGCTCCCAAACAGCCCGAGACAAAGGGCTGCAGCAGCAATCAGCAGCTGGAGGTATTAGCAACGGGTCAAGTTCGGAGGTCAGAGGTCAAACAGGTTGTCATCAGTTTCTCACAGCTATCAGAGCAAGGGCAGGGGAGGGGTGGGGTGAAACCCACCACCAACACAGCTGGTTCTTATTAGCCCAATCCTGTCTCTTTGTAAAGAGAGATGGGCCACCTCCCCCAGGGACACCCCAGGGTGCCGGGTTTCAAGGGAATGGCAGCGTGGCTGGGGTGGGTGAGGGGACAGAAAAGAAAAGGAGCAAGATTGGAGCTCTGCCTCTTGCTAACTGGTCATGCTCTCCTGGGGGGAAACTGAGTTATCCTGTCTTGGGAGGAGAGAGGAAGGGGGGCGGCTGCAAGCACACTAGGTGGTTTTTTGTTTTGTTTTAATCAAAGCATTTATTTAATCCTGTAAAACCGGAAGTGGCTTAGATGGCCAGGGACACAGTTACAGTTGAGTCATTTCAAGTCCCTGGCTGCATGCCACCTGCTTTGGTTTTACCTCCCACTCTCAGGATGAGACCAGCTCAGGGACAGTGGATCTAGAGAAAGTTCTGGAAGGGAGAAGTGGCAGATCCAGCGGCAGTGGAGGGACACACACGGCAGGTCACAACACGGCAAAGGTGGCGGTGATATTCGTGAGTCTTGGGTGACCACTCAGGGACTGGGGCAGAGGCGAGCACACCTATGTATCCTTCAAAACCCTGTGAAGACTTGTACATGATTAATAAAAGCCAGAGACAGATATTGGGGTTCAATCTGAAGATCAGAAAAGCAAAGCAGCCAATCCACTAGAGAGCTCTTACCTCTAAGAAATCCTCACCCTGAAAGAGAATGAGTTCCTTTCTCATCCCACCTTGTATTCCTCTAGCGCTGTTATTAAAGGTGTGTGACTCCCTAGGCCTGGGATTAAAGGTGTGAGACACCACTGCCTGGCCTTTAGCTGCTTAGTCTTACCTACTGGTCTTCAAGGCAATCTTTATTTATTAAAATACAAATGAAATATCACTACATTTCTCTTTTTTG
Source organism: Microtus pennsylvanicus (assembly GCF_037038515.1). NCBI lineage: Eukaryota > Metazoa > Chordata > Mammalia > Rodentia > Cricetidae > Microtus > Microtus pennsylvanicus. The sequence goes on from NC_134589.1 coordinate 36,901,559, forward strand.
TCTAAAGTAAAAAAGGAAGGCTATAACTAGTATAAGAAAGCTATATACAATAAGTACAATAACTATATATAACATGCACAGGCAATAAATACACCAACAATGTCTAGTCTATTTGCATTTGGCAAATTTAGAGAAGATATGCCACATCTATCCTGTGCTGGTGAGTCCAAAGTCTTGTTCCTAATTCACTTTCTATTATAGCTTGCATTACTACCCAAAACTATCTTTTGATGTTTCTCAACCTTATATACTTTTTATTTCTTTAGTGAATTTCTTTTCTGAGTCTCCTAACAATAAAAACTTAACTAAACTATCTAGTCTTCAGCTACCTCAGAGACTCAAGAAGGAAATAATATTAACTGAGTAATCAGGAAGTGTAAGCAAGATACTTCCAAAAAAAAAATGTGAGAAATGACAGAAACAGCTGGCTGCCTGGACAGTCACCCAAAGTTTCTCTGCAAATATTGGGACATCTATCTTCAGCCTACAGGGCTAGAATATCTGACAGACTTTTCTATGAAGCAAGGTTTTTGAAGGACTTTCCTGCTTTGTCTGGGCAAGGTTTGGCAGTCACTCTCTTTTGTGTCCTGCTTGTCCCATTAGGACAGCACACTGTCAGCAGTTGGGGCAAGGGCATTTTCTTGCCCTGTGGTTTACTTTTGCCACAAAGAAAGTAAACTCTATGTGGCATTTCTTTGATGCCCATAGTCTTCTCTGAAGTAGATTGGTGCTGCCAGGAGCAGACATGTCTCATTGTCATAAGAAAAAGAAAAAAGAACCTACGTTATTAAAACATCTTAAATGCCATATTCTGTAGATCTCTGAAGTGTTTGAAGATGACCTGTCTCTCTAAAATATATCTGTTTGATCTTGAAGACATACTTAATGTAACTATAAGTTTGATTGTGATAGGTGACTAATTACTATACTGCACTTCCTTAGTATCCTAAACACTTGGTAATAATACTTTCAAGGACTAGAAATTTGCATTACACTGTTAAATGAGCTGTATAGGTACAATACCTTGAACAAGATTAGAAATGTATGTATAGTCTGTCTTAACAAAATTAATCTCAAATTTGTATCTATAGACAAAATTTTTATACAATATACAAAATTCCAATCCAGTGTAAAACATTTAAAACTAGTAGTTGCTTTCTAAAAGTAGATTCAATAATTATTCAAAGTAGATTCTACCCTTTTATCCTATCATATATTTCCCCCTTTTTTCTTTTCAAAACAAGAACTCTGATCTAATCTCTTTTGTTCAACTTTCCTCCTGACTGTAACCAATGACAACTTGTAACCAACCTCCCCAAACAATGACAAATATCTATAATACATGGAGTGACCAAAAACCACCTACCCCACCTCTTGGAAATGTAGGTGTCCTATTCTTCAATTTACATCTTGCAGTCTGGGAGCCATGGCATCTTTAGGGGCTCCTAAATTGTCAAGTCCTGAGAGAGGCAGGTGTATCATTTGTTGTCCAGTCTCTGCGTAATGGGAAAGTGCAGGGCTTGTCTCAAGTCCTGGCTAGAGTAGTCTGTGAGGCTGTCATCTCAGCTAGGCACCTTGAAATTGTTCTGAGCAGTTTGTAGTTCAAAGCTGATCTTTAGTTGGGGTTTTTCACCTTAGTGGTGTTACCATAGTCCTGGAGGAGTCTTTGTGGGGCTCCATCCTCCTTATGGAGACTTCCTAAGGTCGCTGTTAGGTTCCTAAGGTAGCTCATGGTTCACTGCAGAAGACTGATAGAGACTCAAACCCCAAATCATGTACAGGAAGGTAGATGAAACCTTTTTCTAGAATTAGTTAGTACTCTATATGGCCATTAATATCAAGACAAAAGTTTAATATATATATATATATATATATATATATATATATATATATATATATATATATATATATAATCTTATACCCTAAGAAAAGCTGTTAAAGGGTCAATATAAAACCAAAGGATTAAAGATTAGTGGCGATAAAGTAGTCCTTAAATATTTGTTTTTCCTCTGTCCCATATCAGGTGGCCTTTCTGACATAAGACAGAGATTTTGGATTTCACTTTAATAAGCATGCTTGGGTTTAGAGAAGGAGAGAACCACACTCTAACTCCAAAGCCAGCTTTAATTTTTAATTAGACTGGGACGACAAAAGACCATTTGCACAAGCAACCAAAGGAACCATAATTGATTTAATGAGTCTTTTGCAGTTTCACTGTACTGGTCATACATACTTAGACATGCATGGCTTAATCTTTGAAACAAGTGTATGCTACGTTTCCAGAAAGGAAGACCAAGACTCGAATATAAGATCACCAGAATCATTCATATGTATATAGCATATATATGGGTCTGGAGAGATGGCGCACTATGCACTACTTCTACAGAGTACCTACCTGTCTTCCTTTCCCAGCATCCACATTAGCCATCTTACAACTACAACTCCAGCTCCAGGAGAATTTGATAAGCCTGACCCCCAAGGACACTGCACTCATGTGAACATACCCCTACACAGACACATACAATTTAAAATAATAAATACAAATATTTTAAAAGTTAAACACACCAGGACAGGCTCCAAAACCACAGAGAAACCCTGTCTCGAAAAACCAAAAAAAAAAAAAAGTTAAACACACATATATGTATCAAGGTCCTTGTCTCAAGAACATGAGTCTGTGGTCAAGCTAAGAGGAAAATGGTTGGAAGTGGGTGACACATCACAGAAACTGGGCAGGGTTACCAAGGGCAGAGCTCTAGGGGCGGGGCAGAGCTTTAGGGACAGGGCAGAGCTCAAGGGAAGGGGCAGGGCTTTAGGGGTGTGGCAGAGATTTAGGGGCGGGGCAGAGCTCTAGGGAAGGGGCAGGGCTTTAGGGGTGGGGCAGAAATCTAGAGGAGGGGCAGGGCTCTAGGAGAGGGGCAGAGATTTAGGGGCGGGGCAGAAATCTAGGGGAGGGGCAGGGCTTAAGGGGTGGGGCAGAGATTTAGGGGTGGGGCAGAGCATCTTTTGGAAAGAGAATGAAACCGTGTCCTTTTTCTTCTTCATCTTTCCCCTTTTTTTAAAAAAAATTTATTTGTTTTTCTTTGAGACACAGTCTAACTATGTAGTGCTGGAACCCACTGTGTCAACCACCCTGAGAGCTTCAATTAAAGGCATGGCAGACTTTTTTGTTTGCTTGTTTTGTTGAGGCAAAGTCTTCCTATGTAGCCTAGAAGTCATGAGCTAGACTCCTGCCTTAGCCTTCTGAGTACCGAGACCACGTACTTTTTAATTCTGCTTGTAACACAATACATCGAATACAGAATTTCCCATTTGTACTTCCATGTGGCTGTTACAAAATGCCACAACCAATGCAACTTAAGGAAGGAAGAGCAATGTTGTCGGTCATGTTGGGGAAGCCCTGGTGGCAGGCGGTGTATCCACAGGAAGGAAGCAACGGCTCCTTTCTCCTCTTTATTAATAGAATGGGGTCACCCATCCTTAAGGTGGGTCTTCCTGCCTCAGTGAACCTGCTCTGGATAAAATCACTCACAGGCTTGTCTCCTGGATGACTTCAGATCCTATCAATTTGACAATCAATATTAACGATTGCACCACTGTAACTCTGTCCAATCTGTGTGTGTATGTCAAGTGTGTAAGTGTCCGCGTGTGTGAGTGCAGATGCATGCGTGCCACAGTGTACACGTGGGGTCAGATGACAGCCTCGGGTGTCAGCCCTCGTCTCCTACCTGGGTTGAGATGGGGTCTCGTGTTTGCCCTGTGTACTAGCTGGCCCATGAACTTCTGGAGACTCTTCTGTCTTATCTCTCACATCACTGTAGGAACACTGGGATTGGAGACATCTATTTTACATGGGTTGTAGGGATCCAAGCTTGGGTACTCATGCCTGCACGGCAAAGCACTTAACCCCCCGAGCCATCTTCCCATCCCCCACGTGTATATCTCTGTGGACTCTCAGAGAAGTAGAATCTTTTGTTGTTGTTGTTGTTGTTGTTGTTGTTTTCAAAATGGGTTTCTCTGTGTAACAGCCCTGGCTGTTCTGGAACTCTCTTTGTGGACCAGGCTAGCCTTGAACTCACAGTGATCCACCTGCCTCTGCCTCTCAAGTGCTGGGATTAAAGGCGGGCGCCACCACTGCCCAGCTATAAGTGGAATCTTATAGTATCTATCCCCACTTGTTCCACTTAGCATATTGTCCTCATGGTTCATCCATGTTGTAACATATGAACAAAAGGATGTCCTTGCTTTTAAAGACTGAATAGTATTCCATTATTGATGTGGGATTTCCCTCTGTATTCTGTGATTACCATTAATGAATAAAGAAACTGCTTTGGACCTATAGCACGGCAGAATTTAGGTAGGCAGGGAAAACTAAACTGAATGCTTGGAGAAAAAGATGGAGTCAGAGAGAAGCCATGTAGCCCTACTGGAGACAGACACTGGAACTTTGCCAGTAAGCCACTGCCACATGGCGATACACGGATCAATAGAAATGGTTAAATTAACATGTAAGAGTTAGCCAATAAGAAGCTAGAGCTAATGGGCCAAGCACTGTTTTAAATACTATAGTTTCTCTGTGTTTATTTTGGTTCTGGGCAGACGAGACGGATAATAATAATAAGCGGCCTCCTCCTACACATACATTTTGTTTTATCCATTCATCTGTGATCAATACTTGGATTGTGTCTGCTTTCACCCTGTGCCCAATGCTGCTCTAAGTATGGATAAACAGATAAATTTTTAGAACATTGATATCAATTCTTTGCAGGCTGGTGGGTCTCAACATATTATCTATCCCTGGTTAGTTGGGAACTTACTATGTTGAGCAGGCTGGCTTCAAACTTACTGAAACCTGCCTGCCTCTGCCTCCTGAGTGCTGGGATTGAAGAAGTGCACCATCATGTTCTTCTAAGATCAGTTATTTAGAATTGCTGAATTATGTGCTGAGTTTATTTTTAGTAATCTGAGGAAAGGGATAGTTAATACATCTTAAGAATTATATGGCATAAGCCAGTGGTGCATGTCTTTAATCTCAGCACTTGGGAGGCAGAGGCAGGCGGATCTCTATGAGTTCCAGGCCAGCCTGGTCTACAGAATGAGTTCCAGGACAGCCAGGGATACACAGAGAAACCCTGTCTCAAAAAACCAAAGAAGGAGGAGGAGAAGGAAGAGGAGGAGGAAGAGGAAGAAGAAGAGAAGGAGGAGGAGGAGGAGAATTACATGACCTAGTTTTTGTTGTTTGCTTTGAAGTCTCTTTGAGGTCTCCTCCATCCCTATTCCTAAGTCTCCAGTTCACCTCTCTAGAAGTATTTTATACTATAGGCTTCTTGTTTATTCTCAGGAGAAATCTGAGGGTCATAGAAGTACATACACCTATTAGAAGGGTATAGAAGAGAAAAGAAAGGACAGGAAGGATCCAGTTGTCTGGGAAGAGACTTATACCTATACATTTTCTGTCTCTCTTTTTTAGGATAATTCTTATAAGCTTCACATAATCTTAGTTTTGATTCAATTTTTAAGTCTTTCTTTTTTAATAAACAGATTTTACCCATTTACATTTTTTTATTTAACTGATTTGGTCTTCTTATAGAGAGAAACCACTGTCTGTAATTTTGTTTCATGGCAGAGTCTTAATTCTTTCTGTCACAGACTCGGTTCTCTAATATTTACTCTTTTCCTTTGCTTCCCTAGTTTTTAGGAAGAAATTTTTTTTACTCTTACTGATTAACTTAGTTTAAAAAGTTTTATATCTTTTAATCATTTTTCGTTTTTGAAATCTTTGAGCCCTAAAAAAAGTATTAACAACACGCATGTCCTTACCATCCCTCATTGATGTGCCAGTAACCAATTCACTGCCCTTTAGCTTCAGATTCACCTACATCGTAGGTCCTACAGTTACCCCCATTTGCCATACTAAACCCACCCCCAACCTGTAAACACATCTCTTTTACACGCTGTGCTAGGCGTTGAAGACAGAGGGTGCTAGAGGAATACTGCCTGTCTCCATGGCGTCCCAGACAGCAGCACTGGGAGAGGCCCTGGTGTTGTTGCTACAGTAACTTACACGGGTTCCCCTGAGCCCAATCGCTTGACAGTTTTGGGTGTCTGACTTGAATCATCTGTAGCACAGTAACACGCCACAAAGACCTGAATGTCTCTTTTTAAAATGGGGCTGCATTCAAGTGTTCTGAGCCCTGGAAGTAGTAACTGTACCCCAATTTTTATTCCCTCTCTCCCTCCTTCCATTCCTTCTTTCTTTTCCACCCTTCTTTCCCTCTCCATGAAGGCCCTTAACCACCTTTCACTAGCTAATCTCCACCCACCACCCCCATACCCGCAATGGGTATCTAACCCTGGGATCTGTGCATGCAAGGCAAGACTTCCACCCTGCAATGAGTATTTAACCTGGGATCTGTGCATGCCAAGGCAAGAGTTCTGCCACCGAGCAACACTTGTAGCCCCTTACTTAACTTCTTCTGGGTGTTGGATTTTTCCAGGTTTCTGCCTCTTGATTAGATCTGACTGATAAATCTATTAAACTTGGTATTTCTGCAGGGCATGGTGGCATATGCTTATCATTGCAGTACTCAAGAGGTTGAGTACTCAAGAGGCAGAAGGTCAGCCTAGGCTAACTAATGTTTGTTTTTCTTTTATGTCATATTTGCTTGCTGTTGCTGTTTACTAGGGACATTGCATACTAACTGACAGTCTTGGTTGTTTTATTTGGAGGAGTGGATTCTGCTTTTGACACAGGTCTTGCTATATATCCAGGTTGGCCTTGTACTTACAATGCTCCTGCCTCAGCCTCCTGAGTGCTGGAGTTTGCAGGCAGATGCTCCCATGCTGGGCGGCCATATACTAGGTTTTGGTCTTACCCACTATGATATTATTTAAAGCTGCCCGTGTTGGGGCTGGGATGTGGTTCAGTAGCAGAGTGTCTACTAGCATCCCTAAGCTTCCGAGCTGTATAGTCAGCACTGTAAAGTAAAAGCCCATTCACATGAATATAGGGAGACCCGGTTCACCCCTTTAAAACCGCCCTGTCAAACCCTGTCGTAGGAGAATTCCGTACATCATCAGTTCATTCCCCGTAGGTGGTCAGTGAGGCGATTTGTAGGACTTGGCTATTTGTAAGCAGCGGTCTAGTTCACATCCACTGAACACACACAGCAGGATTCCTCCAGGGGAGACGCCTAGAAACAGAATCATCTGAGTGAGACATAGAGGACAGATGTTTGGAAATCATAACTGCCGCTTGTTCTTCTCGGTGGCGATGTTGGTACCTCCTCTAGCCAAGTCCATCCGGGTAGTACTCCTCCAGTCTTCCCCACACTGCACATTGTCCACCCGCAGCTGCACAAGCCATGGCTTTAGTGATCACTACAGCATCCTTCCCCTGTAAAACTTGTCTCTCCAAATCGTTTTTCCCTTTCCTGTTGTGTTGTTCATCTTTTTCCTGCAGATTATGGGGATTCCTTTACTGTTGCAATAGGTCCATTATATGCTGCAAATACCTCCTACTAAATTGCCCACCTTTTAATCTTGCTTACATAATATTGCCTTAGATAAGACTTAATTTTAGTAATGTTAAATATGCTTTTTATTTTATAGGGCCTCAGTATTTCTTTTGATTATGAAATCATCGTCTTGGGCTGTGAGCAATCTTTCCAATATTTCTTCTAATTGTTTTTTATATTTAAGACACCAAAACATCTGCAGTTTATTTTTGTGACTGATGAGTCATAGTTCTGTTATTAAGTAGTATTTCTTTTTTCCGGTGACTAGTGGTGACATCTCTAACTATGCTGCGGTCCCCTATGTAGATATGAATGTGTTCCTGGGCTCTCTGTTCTGTTGGTCTATTATCTGCACCCATATGAGTTAGGGCTGGAAAGTTCCAACAAGAGTTCCAGCATTCTTGTGACTTAAACAAAAGCGTATGTTCATGCCTATAATTTCTGAAGGAAGCTGTCCCCTGGGGGTGCATTCAAGGACGCATGTTCCTTCCATCCTCAGACTCGATCATCCCTGGAAACCCACACACCGACACGTTTGAGTTCAGACTGCTGGGAGAGAAGAAAGAACTCCAAAGACAGCAGTCCTGCTGCTTCAAGGATGTCACTCAGAAGGGCAACTCCCCCACTTGTTAGATTCTATTAGCAAGAACATAGTCTCATAGTCTCACTTCCACCCAGCAGGGCCTTGGAATGCAGAGCCAGCTAGGCTGCCGTGTACTGAGCCATGGCTCTATTCCTTCTTGGAATACTAGGTGTAGGTGGCTGGATGGGATCTTCCTGATAAACTGGCCAACGACATGCTTACAAACCGACCCTGCCATCAGCAAATGGCTCTGATAGCTCAAGTTCCTTACACAGCTTCAGTTATCTATTGCTGACTTGTAAATCACCCCGGATTTGGTGCCTTAAGCAATGAGTGAAGATAATGGAGCAGAAGGACGACATTATTGAACCAAAATGATTCCAACTTTGGCAACATGGCGCCCCATCAGTTGGCTCCCTAGTCTCTCGGACTCCTTCTATATTTGAACACTTGTAATTTTGGATACTACAGGATGCTCAAGATTCTCTCTGTGTACTCACTGCCTCAGTTCTAGAATCCAACACTCGTCCAAAGACTCCTTAGGGTTCTTTTAGGGGAGGGGTGGTATTAGAAATAGAACAACTCTAAGTCCTAGCTCGAGTTGTTGTTGTTGGAGTTACTGCTTCTAACCATCAATGCACACAACCCTAGAACATTCCATATGTCAACATCTAACTCATCACCACACAAATCAATTGCCCTGCCTATCTGTCGCTTAGCTCTACTATATGAAGACCTTGGCTCCCGTGCCATAATACACATGTTCAACTGCAGTAGACATTCTCATGATTGTTATGACTTAGGTTGGTATACAAAGTGATATTTTTTTTGAGACAGGGTCACATTTCTTTTATTCACCCCTCTGTCCCTATCACGAATTCCTGTCCTCCATTTGGTTCAGTTTCTTCTCCCAGTTAGTCCTTCTGCTGTCCACTCCATGTATCCATTGCTCTCGGCTCTTTACACCTCCTAAGATCTCTTTCTCCTCTCTTACCATCCCCTTTCTAGTTTCTTGACCTCTAAGTGTAATACACACTTGTATGCATGCACACAAATGTAGCAATTTAAACCTAAGCTTAACTCACAGAGAGAGAGAGAGACAGAGAGAGAGAGAGAGAGAGAGAGAGAGAGAGAGAGAGAGAGAGAGAGAGAGAGAGAAACCATGCAGTGTTAGTCTTTCTGAGTCCATAGTGAGTTCTTGCGGCATCCATTTTTGTGGAAACACTATTTCATTTTCCTTAGTAGTTGCATCAAATTCCATTGTGTGCATGCACCGCATTTTTTTTACCCATGCATCTGTGATGGGTATCTAGGCTGGTTTCCTAGAGGCAGCAAATGAAGCAGCTATAAACATGGTCGTGCAAGTATCTCTGTGGGACGTTAACTTGCAGTCCTTTGGTAAACACCCATGAGTCCTATAGTTGGGCCATTTACCCTTTCGTGCAATTCTAAATATTTAATTAATTGTCACTGATTTACTCATTAGCCATGAATTATTTAGAAATCTGGTTTTTAATTTTAAGCCACGGAGAGGTTTGCTAGCTCTCTTTTCTCACATTGTGATCTAAGAACATGTTCTGACTAACCCTGGATCCCAGCAGTTGCGGAGGCCAGGCCGCAGGGTCCTGAGTTCTAGGCCAGCCTAGGTTACAGAACAAGACTGTCAAAAGCAACAGGGGGTGAAGGGATGGGTCTGTAGTTAAAAATGCTGGCTGCTTTTGAAGAGGAACATGGTTTGATGTCCAGTGCCCACATAGTGGTCACAACGCTCTGTAACACCAGGAAATCCCGCGTCTTCTTCTGGCCTCTGTTAGCGCTGCACTGAGGTGGTGCATAAGACAGACTTGCTGGGAAGACACATACACCTAAAAACAAAAAAAAAATTAAAAATAATAACAAAAGCAACCAATGACCAGTCTAGTGTCTGGTATGCTTCCTCTGGAATGCTTTGGGGTTTCCTTTATGCCTAATATGCACATGTATTTCTTGCATGAGTTCCATATGTAACTGGAGAAGTCATGAATTTCGGTACAGTTATGGTTTACCATTTAAAAATCACTCGAAAATGTGCAAAATAACCAAATGTCTGAGGCAACACACAATGAAGAAAACATTAAATGCATGCAGTACTTCTGGAACGGACACTTCTCCAGCATAAAAAGCAAAGACTGGAAAGGGATAAGCAAAAATGAAAAGAAACACTGGTTATCAGTGGTAGGACTGTAGGTGATTTTTCCCTCTTCTCAGAATAGTGCTCAGGGGCTGGAGAGATGTCTTAGCGGTTAAGAGCACTTGCTGCTCTTCCAGAGGATCCAGGTTCGGTTCCCAGTGCTCACCTCAGCTGCCAGCATCTCCAGTTCCCAGGGATCCGAGGCCCTCTGCTGGACTCACAGGAAGGAGGCATGGATGTGGTGCACATATGTGCAGGCACTTGTACAGATACACAAAAACAAAAATTTAAAAACTGTATTTAATGTTTCCATAAATTATAAACAAAGAAAGTGATTCTGGAAATATTGGTTTGATAAATCAATGATGGTCAAAGTCTTTAACTCTAACAGACAGGCTTAGAGCCCCTGTCATGGTTGGGAGTATGCTACACTTTGTGTGTTCAAGGTTGAGAAGTCAAGGCCACTTTCTCCAGGGATTCCTCATTTAGAAGAGGCAGGACAAGCACAGAAACCCCACAGCACAGTAGGCTGGGGAGGCCTCATGGATTTCCATGCATGGTGAGGCTGGGAGACTTGAGTGGGAGAAATTAATTTAAACTTAGCAAGGGAACAGGGGTGTGACGGGTTCCTTGGTGGGCCCATAGAAGTTCTCCAGGAGTGGACTCAAGGAAGGACGATAATCAAGAGGATACTGGTAATACTAAAATTTGATGTTTACGATTTTATAGTTCACAGATCTTTAAACACACACAGTCTCATTGCTGTCTACTCTATCTATACTGTGTGCACTGTGAGGAAGATAATACTATTTTCACACCCACTAGGAGTTGGAAACGGGGGCTGGTGAGGTGGCTCAGTAGGGAAAGGTACTATTCCCACAAGCCTGAAGACCTGAGTTCGATCCCCAGAACCCACATAAAGGTAGAGGAAAGAGCCAGCTCCACAAAGTTATCCATGCTGTGGTGTGTATGCCCCCCAACATACACATAACGAGCGCATATGAGGTATGCATGCATACATACAAAGGACTCGTATACATAAAATATATAAATGCTTAAAAAATTCATTATGTATATGTAGCTCATTTTCTTTATCCGTGTGTCTGTTGATTGACATCTAGGCTGATTCTACTTCCTTGCTGTTGGGAATAGAGCAGCAGTGAGCATGGATATGTGAATATCTCAGTAGCTACCGAGTCCTTTGGGTGTGTCCCCAGGAGTGGTAGAACCGAGTCATGTGGTAGTGCTGGCTTTAGTCTTCAGAAACCTCCACACTGATTTTCGTAGTGGTTCCCCCCTGTTTCCACTGTACCAGTTGTGACTAAGTGTCCCCCCCCCCACACACACATCCTCACCAGCATTTGTTGTTGTGTGTGGTCGCTGTTCTGTTCTGAATTTTTTAAAAATATGCATCTGCTTTTTGTGTTTTTCCTTTTCAGAACTTCCTGCTCCATTCCTTAGCCCATTTGCTGGTGGAAAGGTTGGAGTTTTTTTGTTTAATTCTTGCAGAAAATAATTGTTTTAAAATGCAGTTAGAAAGAACCACAGAATGTCTCAGCCGCGCCGGAAGGGCTATGATAAGTGTCCTTTCTAGGAGGCACTAGGGGCTGGGGAAGTGGCTCAGTGAGTGCCCCTCACAGGAGTGAGGGGGAGTGGGAAACACAGGAGCAGAAAGTTAAGCTAAGACCCTAAAACCTAGCTGGGGCCTTCAGGGAACTGGTCTCCAACCTTTTGCTGATCTCAGAGGGAGCCCGTTCAGCTATCCCAGGCAGCCCCAGACCCCAGCACTGGGGATTCAGTACCACCACAGCCCATGCTGGCTTCAGCTCTGTAGATCTGACTTCCAGAGTTCATCAGACTTGCAGGATGAATTAATGAACAAACATTCTGGCTCTGACCTTCATCTAGTTGTTACGGAAACCCTGTTCTCCATTCCCAAGGGTCAAACCCAGACATCCCTCCCCTGGTATCTGCAGAGTCCTCTCTCTGTCTCTTCTGTCTGATTCTCACCCCTTCCACCTGCCCAGTGTCTGCTAGTCTGGCTCTGAGAATGGAGGCCACTGAGCTCCCAAACCTTTGTTGCTCCCCCACTTCCCACCATACTCAATACCTACTCCCCCTGGGGTTTGTCGTCTCTCTGCCAAGCTGTGCCTTTAACTGGCAGACTGTTTGTATCACAGGCCATCTCAAATCCATTCTGAAAGAGGATTAGAGGGAACTGGAGAGATGGCTCATAAGTTTAGAGCACTTGTTGCTCTTGCAGGGGACCCTGGTTTGACTCCCAGTACCCACATAATGTCTCACAACCACGTGTAATTCCAGTTCCAGGGGATCCAGTGCCCTCTTTTAGCTTCCATGGGCAACACACACACACACACACACACACACACACACACACACACACACAGAGTGAACATGCAAAAAAAACACTTATATGTATAAAATAATTTTTTTTAAAAAAAGGAGGGTTGGATGTGCTTTTATTACTATTATTTTATTTTATTTTTTATTTTATTTAGTAATGTAGTCACTGTCTCGATAATTAGTTGCTGAAACCTTCTAGCATGGTGTGCCAAGCGCTGTGTTAGAGGCTGGAAATACAAATGATAACGGAAACAGCTCCTATTGTGGGGTATATGTTGGGAAGATGCTAAGAAGTAAACTCATGGCTCGGGATGCTACTTGGTGGTAGAGCACGTGCCTGGCATGCTCAAGGACCTGGGTTTCATCCCCGGTGCTATTTTTAAAAAGTATAAACATTATACACATGTGCGCGAACACAAAAACACACACACACGCGCATATATGTTGTAAGTGCATAGACAGAAGAGAAAATAAGAGAGGAGGTCTCTTCTAGCTTTGCACAGAAGTCACGGAGATAGGAACATGTGGTGAGCAGTTCTAAGAATGCAGTCTATAAACGTCCCCTTAAGCTCTGCTTTAAGCCACATCCCACCAATTCCAATATGAAGCACATTCATTGTCATTCAGCTCTAAACAGTCAATAATTTCTGTTGATTTCCTTTTAGCCCACAGAGAGTGCAAAAGTCAAGTTCTCCAGTTCAAAACATGTGGGGGCTTTTGCTAGCTCTCTTCCTGTGGTTGATTCCTAATCTCATTGCTTTGTGATCTGAACACATGTTCTGTGCAGTGGCAATTCCCTGGAATGTTTTTAAGACATCCCTTGTGACCAAGTAAGTGTTTACACTGGGTCGCTCTAATTGTCTAATTGAAAGAAAACACACCACATTTTGGTATGTCAATGCCATTAAAAGGATTATGGAAAAGATCATGAGACTTGAGATATGGAGAAGTTGCTCAGAAGAGCATTACAAGCCGAGGGAAAAAATACATGAAGGCCTTGGGCAGTTTGGAGACATCGAGAGCCCGTAGCTGGCATCAAGGCTATCGCTGGAGAGAGCGAGCAGGCAGGCAGTGATGGGCAAGATAGGAAGAAGACGGATTATCAATAAGTTAATTTTTATTTAATAGTCATAAATAAATGAACAAATTAACATAAACGAACAATAGCCGAACAGTTTTTTTCCAGACCCAACCATCACCGTCCCCCCTAAAGCCTGCTAGTGTTCATCCAGAACTGAGAGCTGGGAGTTTGGGGGGTCAGAAGAGCAACTCCTAAGGCCAGCACATCTTTGGACCCTTGATTCCTAGTAGTGGGGAGCCGTTTGCTTTTCTGCTTTTTCTCAGCCCAGGGTCCTGAGGGTAATACCAACCTTTCACAGAGACGCTGAGGTGCGGTAGGGGTGGGGGAGGCAGACATTACAGGTGCATAGAACTGTCAGCGACCACCTAGGTCCTGCTTGCAGGTTGAATGCGGAAGTGAATTGTTCCAGCTGCAGTGCACTGGGGGGTGGGGAGGAAGCACTGTTAGGTTAGCTGACCAGGGTCAGCTGAGACTTTGGATGACTCCGTTTCTGCACCAGTAAAAATGGGCACAATAACTCGACCCACCGCCTGTTAGATGAGACAATAACTCACTTTAAGCACCTGGCCCGGAGCCTGGCACACGAGCGAGCGCTCAATAAGCGTGAGTGTTATATGGTGCTGGTGCTGGGTATCCAGCCCCCAACCTCCGCCTCCAGCTCCATCCTACTACCATTACTGGAGAAATGGTAGCCAGGACCAGGACAGCATAGGAGGTGGCCGCTGGCCAAAGGCCGGAGCGGGCCCGATCTGCCCTCCCCGCCTCGCGCTCCAACGCTCTGGCTTGGCCAAGGGCAGCGCCAAGGGCGACCGCGGAGGGCTCAGCTGCCCAGGGCGGGCGCAGCGCCACCCCCATCCAGCCCAGCGCGGACGCTCCGGACCATCCAACTTCATTTCCACTTCAATTTTATCAGCGGCTGGGGAGCCAGGCTGGAGATAGGAGACCGGCCCTGACACGAATTAGCCCGCAGATTGCCCGATACAGCCCGGCCCGGCTCCCGCCCGCACGCCGCCCTCGCCTCTCCTTTGTGTCCGCTTGGCCTCACAGCCTTGGATTCCCGCGGCGCCCGCCCGGCAGCCGAGATATTTCGCTTCGGGCGTCTCCATCAAACTGAGACCGGCGTGCTCCCCGGGCTCGCAACCCAGCAAGGGTGGCGAGGGATGTGGGGTGGAATGGAGGGCTAGGTCACCTGGCATCGGTGCTGTGTCACCGCAGCGCTTCTGGTTACCCGAGGCAGCACCAGGGAGAAGCTGCTACCACTAACTCGACTTTTACACACCATCCTTCTTAATCCTCCCAAGAACCTTGTGAAATGAGATAGAGAAGGGAACTGTGCCCAAAGTCACGCTGTGCCACAGCCTAGTACCTAGGCTCTTAGTGATCAGTCTGGGGGGGTGTGTGTTCCAGGGTCTGAACTCTGTTCACTCCCCAGAACCTTGGTGGAGGGGATAGTTGAGAGTGTTTAGCAATTGTTGCGTGACTCTCTTACCTGCTACAGGAGTTGAGCAATGATTATTCCTTAAATGTACTGCAACAGTCAAGGCAAGTATAGTGAGGGCAATGGAGGAGGCCTTAGAGCCTCAAAAGAGAGAATCACTTCTCCCGCACGACTTCCTCCACAACACCTCCCTCAGTCCTCCCGGCTTGCCCCTGCATCCGCACCCTCTCTCCAGGACTGAATCAAAGAAAGAGTCCTTTATCTGTCCCTGCTAGACTAGCTAGGACTGATGGCCGAAGCCCAGGACCCCTGGCTGGGATGGTGGGGACGGGGTGAGTATGTGCCCAGGCCCTCCCCAGAAGCCATAGTGGGAACAGTAGCCTGTCTGCTTCCCTACCTCTATTTCCGGGGTGCTGTTGGGGGAAAATTTATGTCCCTCTCAGGTTTGGGAACCAATCCCACACTAAAAAGAAAGAAGAAAGAGAAAAAGAAATGATTTTAATTTTTTTTAGGTCCAGAAATGAAGCAGAAGTGAGTAAATTTTAATGAAACGGTGCAAAAATGACATCATTTACTCAGAAATCATTAATTTGTCAGCATTAATATTTCAGCTACAACATTGCCTGTCATTTTGTGCCTGCAATGACTGATAAATCTATAAAAGCGTGCTGCTAATTTACTGAATATTTATGTGCAGTGTCATTGGCAGAGTAAGAATGGAATTTATTTCATGCCGAGTTCTGCGGGAGAACATTCCCCACAAACCTCCATCCTGGTGAGTGGGGGAGAACAGGGGGGAGACTCCAAACTTCCTGGAAAACTGATGACAGGGTCCCAGGCTTGTCCCCCAGCCCCAGAGCCCACAGGAGGGACCACCCCCCTTTGGCTCCGGTGGCACATGGCTACTTTTAGAATATTCTGCTTTCCTTCCGCCAATCTCAACAAAGGTTCCCACCCCCAGGAGGAGTCCTGAGTTCTGCCTCCCCCTCCCTCACTCTACCATCAGGAGGGCGGAAAGTGGGTGAGCTCCAGGTCCCAGGCAGCCACAGGGAAAGAAGATCTGGGAAGAGATGGGAATCTCTTCCTGGGAATGGTCCAAAGGACCCCATCTGGACCACAGGACGACACTCCCAGTCACTGCTCCCAATGCCTCGGAGAGGTCTTAGCAGGAAGGGATGCAGAGAGCCCTGGCTGATGCTACCTGCCTGTTGTCACACTTCCTGGTGTCTCTTTCCCCCTAGCAGCTAGCTGGGGGGCGGGGGGGGGTCGTCTTTGAAATGCCGCCACTTTTCAGAAAGCAAAGTCAAGGATCTGTGATGGGTACCCTCTCCCTCATCCCCCAAACCCAACAAAAGACAAACTAGCAGTCTTGGAGTTTTGCACAATTTTGCTCAATTTCCTGCCTGAATGGCACTGTCTGACCCTCTGCAGGTGCTCAGGAAATGTTCTTGGAATCAATAAAGGATGCTAAATCTCCCACCTCTGAAAGTTCTGTATCCGCCCTTCTTGCCTCCCCCCTTCGGAGCTGCCTCAGTGGCCTAGTCTGCCATCCTCCTGTGCTTTCTTTCTGTTCCACTCTCCCCGGCTGATCCTCCATGAGGCTTACTTGGACCGCGGCAGTAGCATGCTCTCTCGGGTATTTTTTGTCTCAGTTTCTCTCCTTTGACATAGGCCAGAGATGCTCAGGGTTTTACTGGGAAGCCACTCCCTGGATCAAAAGCTCCAGAGACCCTTTGAGGTCATCAGCTACCCTCACCCTGTCTCTCACAGATCCCCTGCCCCCACTGTTTAACATACATGTCCATCTCCAAGCCTCTGGTCTCCCATCTACCTGGAGCTTCCCACTGTCCTTTCAACTGATCGAAGTCATTCCATTGAGCTTCCCCAACCCTTTTCCTTGGCAGGCCACTTATCAGGGAGTTACCGTTCTTCCATCCAGTGCTAGGTGGGAAAGCCTGACAACAGGAGGAAAGCAGGGGTACCCATGTCCTTCATCCTTGGGACCATCATAGCTAGGGATCAGCACCGCATGGCCTTCACCATCCTATCTATGCAATGATGTGGTGCAGTTCTGTCCAAGCCCCCGTTCCGAGTCTGTCCTGTGCATCCCTTGGGTGACTGTGCTGGCCATATGGGAACTGCCCAATAAATACCCACTGAATGGCAGACCTTTGATGGTCTGCTGCATGGCAGGGTTATGGGTCTATAATAAACTTTGGGGATCACACAGGTACTGCTGGGGGCAGGGGCTCCTCTTCTACCTACATGGGCTGGACTGACCCATCCATGGTGCCTATCTGAAGAAGGTGAGGCTAAGAGACTGAACGGCTTTGACCTCACACCCAGGTTCTCATCTCTAATCCCAGTGCTCTCCCACTGTGTCCCAAAGCTTTCTTTGGCCATGTAAACCCCAAATCCTCAGTAGTCTGCAAGGACCTATGGGATTGAGATCTTGAGTCCCTCTAAAATTCAATGTTCCCACATCAGAACCATGTGACTCCTGACACTCTGACTGAGCTTCTTCCCACTTAGTTATTCTCCCTGAATCCTAGAGGTTTAACCTAAATCTTCCCACATGCTAAGCAGGTACTCTATCACAGCGATACGTTCTTAACCCTTTTAACTTTCTTTTTCAAATTTTGAGATAGGTTAACATTAAGTTGCCCAGGTTAGCCTTGAACTCCCTATATGGTCCTAGTTGACCTGGAATTTGCTATCCTCCTGCCTCAGCCTCCTGGGTAGCTGGAATTATAAGCCTATACCACCTCCATTCCCTCTTCTTGACCCTTCGACTTGCTGGCCCCTCTACCATCAAGGCTTATCCTCACCATCCAGGTTTCAATGCCACTGTCACCTTCTCATCTGAGGTGTTTTCCCCTGTTCTCCACGGCTTAAATAGAAGCATTTTGTGTCCCATGTACATCACCTCTCGTGGCTTTGTACAACGTTGGCCTGTTTCTTACCTGTGCCCTACATATACCACTGCCCTGCTTGCCCGGTCAGGCCTCTGGGGACAGTACAGGCTCAGAGAGGCTGTAGGTCGGATGGATTTGGACTTTGCAATGCTGCCTAGGAATTGGAAAGTGAAACTACCGGGTCTCCATCTTCCAGAAGACATGGAGGTCCTACGGTTGGTGAGGAGGTGCAGGTTTTTGGGGGCACCAAGAACTGAAGGAGCTGTGGACTTCCAGGAGCCAGATCCAAGAGAGGCCCAGTTGGAAGTCGCTGCCCATCCTTGCCCTCAGCTCCCACCCCACCACCGCGGCCTCACACTCATTTCCTTCCCCCAGCCAGTCTCATTTACTTTCCCTAAAAGCCGCTGGAGGAGCCAATATGTACGTGATGAATATTTCATCTCCTGCGTGTGGGTTGGCGGGAGAGCTGTGATCACCCGGGGAGGGAGCGCTGCCCAGCCGTGCCTGAGAAGGAGGGGCTGAGAAGGTCGCTGACAATCCATCCGAGAAGGCTCCTGCACTCATCCTGCTCCTGCTGACCATGGTATGGGAGACTTGGACTTGGAGAGGGTCAGGCACCAATACTTCCTGCTCCCTGGGACCCCTAACCTTTCCCTGGGTTCCAGCTGCAGCCAGGGGAGGACTCTGCTGTCTTAGGATCAGGGGCTCCGGCTGTGCACACCAAAGATTCTTCTGGCACAGGTGTAAGTGTATCTTCATCCTCATCTGCAGAGGCTTCCAACTAGGAATCCTGTGAGCTGTCACCCCAGGGGCTAAGGCGGGGGGTTCAGATGGAGGAAAGGTGAGGGGGTGCCGATTCTTCATGCCCATCCTTAGTGCCTCCATTTTGATGTGTCCCCAGGACCTTGGCCAAACAATTGCTCGCAGTTCTGGAGTCTGAGCATACCGGCTACCACACCTCTGCTCCTTCTCTAGTCGAGCAGTATTTGAACCTCCCTAAGGCCCGCTTTCCCTACCTGGAAATGATATGGGTCACACTATCAAGGTCATTCTGAGGGGGGACATCAGGGTGCCTAGTAGGTCAGGTGGCCAGAACCTCTGAGTGTCACCACTACCCACATCCTCCTGCCCCACCACAAACATCACCATCATCACCACAGGCCACTATCCCAGTTCATCTACCATCTGCCTCAGGTTAGACAACAAAGTTACTTCCTCTATCCTACGCCTTGCAGCTCTGCTCCCTGCCGAATGGGGTGGGAGGGAAGTGTCTCTCTTCCTGGGCCTCAGCCCGAACAAAATGACCCCTCTTCTGGTCCCTCCACCCCCAGCCCCTGGCCTTCTGCAACTAGATCCCGCCCTTCCCCCACTGGCCAGGAGCAATCCCCTCTTTGGTCTCCACCCACCACATTACCCTCTGAATACTCTCATTATACCATTACTAATTAGGGCTGCTCAGCAAATTGGCGGCAGCATTAGAGGGAGACAGTGTGCGGGAGCATATGGCATAATATCGTATTAATGAACACTCTAAATTCAAACCCGGGTCAGCTGCTCGCTTCTTGCCAGTGTCACCCACACTGCAGGGAAGGAGGGGGCGGGAAAAAAAGCAGTCAACCTTTCCCTGGCTTTCCTTGCCTGTCTCCTAACGCACAGGCATGCACGTGCATGCGGGGCCCCAGTGTGGGCTGGGTAGGCCTGGCAGGATAGAGGGTGGTCATTTCTGGCAAGTAGGAAGAGACACTGGAGTTTGGGCCTAGGTGGGGGACCCAGGAGAGCCTCCCCTCATTGTAGATAGTGGGTACATATAATTAGAACTCATAATAATAACCCAGGGCCTGTGGTCAAGCTGGCCACCTAGATGATGCCTCCCAGTGCACCTATAAAGGGAGCGTGGCACAAAGGCCACGTGAGGGTCCCATGAGTCAGGGTGCTTTCTCAGGTCATGGTGGCCGGGCTGGAGCCCTGAAGAGCCTAGCCTCAGCTGCTCTGTTCAGCCCCATGAGTCAAGAGTGGTGTTGACAATGATTACAGCATACCAGGAGTGATGACAGCCCTTCCTTCCTTTCCCATGATGCACAGAGAACTTGCAGTTCTGTATGTCCTGGGGGAGGAGGTGTGTGAGGCACTGGGACCACACTGGGGTCTTTCCATGGAGCCTCTGTAGAGGTACACCCCAAGTGGAGGTTCCTATGAAGAACAGAAAGAGTTGAGGCAAAGATGGTATCTGACTCCTTCCCCCGAGGTCAGGCGGAGCCGTGTCCTCCAATGTCTGGATGCCCAGGACTGTACCTCTCTGAGGTGTTCTAATTGCTGGTTCTGAGACAGGAGGGGGTGTTCCTGGGACGGCCTCCCCTCCCATCTGTCTTAGTGTCCACAGGCTGGTGTCAGTGACCTTCTGTCAGGAGAACTGCTGCTCCTTTTACATCAAGGCTGAGACCTGGCTGCTCCCTGCCTGCCAAGCCTAAAGAATGAGGGAGTGGTCCTTTCCTAGGCTTCCATCTCTGTCCAGACTCCTCTCTACCCCACACAAAGCAACCCTCAACATGCCTTCCCAGGACACCTTCCCCCACTGACTAGAGTCCTTGGTGTCTGAGAGTGTCCCCATCCTGAAGACTGGGCCTGTCTATCACAGAAGAGAAGGGCGGAAGAGCTTGAACACATTTCTCCCAATCTAAACCCAAGCAGAACTCCCTCACCCTGTGTGCACAGTCCTGCCCCAGTCTCTGGGAGCTGAACTTCCAAGGTGAGAAATCTTTGAGGTAGCTCAAGTGCGTGTTTTGGGGGGTGCTCTGCACTAGGTGTCGAGGTGGAATGGGGTTCCAGATGAGCCATGGGGTAAGCTCCCTACAAGCCCTTACCTAGCTTCGTCTTCCAGAATTCAGTGCCTTCACCACCCCCACCCCACTCAAGGGGCCGTGAAGATCCATTGGTGGGGCTATTAGGACAGTGTTGAGCTGCTCACTGCCAGAGCACAGACATCGTCGGGGTGACTCTCTCTCAGGTCTGAGAGACGTGGAGTTGTGGCCCACCTTTGCAAGGGAGGATGAGACAAATGGCACGTGGGTGGGGATGAGAGCGGAGGCAAGGCAGCGACTCCCTCGGCCCATGCTGATCTGCCATTGGAGGGCAAACCAGAGATTTTATCTCCACCCTCTCTACCTTGTGGTCTGCAAAATGGGTGTGTTTGTGTTACCTTAAGCAGGATTGCGGGGTACTTTTATGAAAGACCAGCTGGCAGGGCATCTATCTGTGATTCCACACGCAGCCCCCGTTTCCCCCTCCCCAGTCTGCTCCATGGCTTGAAGCCTTTTCCTTGTACAGAGCTTGTACTGGAGCCTCTGAGGCAACAAAAGAGACAGGACTGGGGCGACGGAGGCAGGGTAGGGGGTGAAATTGGAGGACCTAGCTGAGATGACCTAGCCTACCTAGACCTCGCTGGGTTGGGCTGGAGGATCCTGAATGCGTAACTCCAGCTGACTGGCTCCTGAACCCTTTGTCACCGCTCACTCCAGCAGTCATAGGATCATTTTCCTTTGTCCCCAGAACCTTGCCTTGCTTCCTGCAGGTCTCCCAGCAGGGAAGCCCGGGAGGAGTAAATAATTGTTGCCCCTCCCAGTCTGGACCAGCAGGGCAGAATGTGGGGTGACATCAAACCCTGGATGCCAATTACTTTGTCTGCCCCTACCAAGCCAACCTTCCCCCCCCCCAACTTCCCTCAGCAGGGGCTCCCACATCCTCAGAGGGCAGTAAACAGGCCAGAGAGGTGTTGGCTGAGCCCTGGAGTTTAGAGTTAGCCTGTCCAGACTTGCCTATAGGGTAGATGCTCATCCCTGTAGCGCGATTTCTAATGGGTCTTAATAATAAAACCAAGAGTCAGATGTTAGGGGGTGAAAACTGAAAGAT
Organism: Microtus pennsylvanicus; assembly: GCF_037038515.1. NCBI lineage: Eukaryota > Metazoa > Chordata > Mammalia > Rodentia > Cricetidae > Microtus > Microtus pennsylvanicus. The sequence goes on from NC_134589.1 coordinate 36,923,530, forward strand.
CAGAGAAGCAGAGCAGCCAGCCACTAGTTCTTACCTCTACTGAATCATCTGACTGAAGGGAGCAAGACCCTGTCTCCATGAATGCTCAGATTGAATGCCTTGAGCGCTTGTCCCCTCCACTTTATAGTCCTCTCTCTACCCAGCCATATCCCTTCCTGTCTCCACCTTCGTACTGCTGGGATTAAAGGCTTGTGATTCCCAAGTCCTGGAATTAAAGGTGTGAGCCATCACCTCCTGACTGTTCTCTTTTAGAATGGATCAATCTCAGTAGCCCAGGGTGGCCTTGAACTCACAAAGATCCACCTGCCTGGCCTCTATGGCTAACTAGTGGTTTAGTTCCACATTCTGATATCTAGGCAAGTTTTATTTGTTAGATTACAAACAAAATATCACCACATTTCCCCCACCTCCAGGAGAGGGAGGTGGGGGAAGTGATGCAGGTTTGCATGAGACTGGGGGAGGTGCGAGCATGCGTGCGTGCGTGCGTGCGTGCGTGTGTGTGTGTGTGTGTGTGTGTGTGTGTGTGTGAGGGAGAGAGAGACAGAGAGACAGAGAGAGAGAGACAGAGAGAACCAACACTGCTGGGAGGCCTGGATGTGGCTGAGTTAGCAAGGAGCTGAGCCTGGAACTCAGAGAAGGTAAATTGCTCAGGTGGCAAAGCCAGCATAGCAGAGCTCCAAGTCTGGTCACATGTCTTTTCCACATGTGAGCCCCTGTGGCTAGAACTCACTTTAAGGACACACTGATCCCAGAACCCTAAACATCATCTCACTGACTCTAAGTCAAGGGCAAGAATGGGACCAGTCGCATAATTTGGACCTCCCAGTGCAAAACAGAAGTTCAGGGACCTTAGTTTAGAAAGTATTAGGAAGAGCATTAAAGCACTCAACCTTCTAAGCCCAGGGCCCTGTGCACAGATGGCCTATGAATCCAACCCTGGTCATGGGGTCATGCCTGCTTCCTCTATAGCCAAAGAACCTCACACACATTCTAGAAGTCTTCCTGTCTGGAGTCAGGGTGCCATAAACACAGCTATCCCCTCTGTAACCCCTTCTAGGAGCAGTCAGTGCTTCTCCAGTTTGGAGAAGGAAAACCAGCTTAGCGTCCTGTGTACAGGCTGCCCAGCATCTGTTGGGAGCTGGCAGGGATCAAGGATCAGATTGGATATGGCTTTTTTTTTTCTGTAAAGTTGTTTGCAGGGGCAGGGAACATAGGCTCTGGCAACCAAGGGAGGAACTGCCCAGAGGATCTGTGATATATTGATAAATGTTCTCTCTCTCTCTCTCTCTCTCTCTCTCTCTCTTCCTTTCCTTCCCTAATTTTTTTTTTTTGACACTGGGTCTTACTTTGTAGTCCAAGATGACCTCAAACTCACTGCAGTTGAGACTGGTCGCAAATCCTCCCTCCTGCCTTAGCCTTCCAAGGGATGGAATGACAGGCATGAGCCCCATGCCCAGCTAGCTAGCTCTGTGGGTCAGAATGAAACAGAAATCAGACTTTCCTGGGTTCTGCGTTTGCTCAGTGCTTCCACGAAGGAGCCGCTTTCTTCTCACTCTAGAGTGTGCGTGGGAACTCATGTGGTGAGTGTTTCCCCTGCTCAGAGCCGAACCTTTGTGTTCAGTCAGAGCCCAAGTGCATGGTGGGAAAGTTTACCAACCCCACACCAGCACTGCTCCCGTGAGTGCCCTGGCCTCCATGATGGAGGGCATGTTCCTATCCTCAGGCATCTGCATTGGAATTCAGGCCCTTGCCAGCCTGTTCCCTGCTCACTAACTATAAACTATCTGATTTATATTCATTAACCAGTACTAGACAGCAGCAGGCATAGCAAACTTCGGTGGGGGACATGCCTCCATCGACAGGCCAACTGCATTCAGTTAATTAAGGGGCTGTAATTGTTGTCCAGGACAAGGGTCCCCAGGGCACAGGCTTTGTAAATAACTACCCTCCGCTGCCCCCAGTTCTCACCCCGCCCTCCCTGCCCATTCTCCTCATTCCCAGATCTTAGGAACCAGTAAAGGAGCTGACACTATATACAGGCGATGGGAGGTGGCAGTGAAGGCTTAGGATGTGGCAAAGATGTGGGCGATGTCTGTCCTGAGGTGGGATGGAAGAGTCAGGAACCTGGAAGGGCTGCCCCATGTGAACATTGGTGCGTACGTGTGCTCACGTGTGCACTGGTACACTCACACAGATGCCTCTCCGGGTGAGGTGGCTCATGCCATTTGCTCCTAGCCTGCTTGCATGTCCACACCCTGGTGCAGCCTAGTCGGGTGGGGGTCAGGCAGAGGACTAAGTGGAGTCATCTCACCAACTCAGAAACCGGAAGAATGCAGCTTTTATGAGCCTTTAATAAAGGACCAGGCCCAGTGATGCCCACTTGTAATCCCAGTCTCCTGGGAGGACAAGAAGTTTAAGGCTAGCCTAGGCAACTCAGTGAGATCTCCCATCTTGAATTTTAAAAATTAAAGTAAAAAGAGGCAGTGAGGATGCAACTGACTCAGTGATAAAACTCTTATCGAATGGATTCATTCATTCAGTCATGAGTTCAGTCTTCAGCACTTTTGATCCAAGATGGGGGCGTGGAAAGAATGAGGAGGTGGTGTAATAAGGAAGGCTCTTCCCTTCTGCAATTCTTGGTCTACGGGGTAATTTCTAGTTCATTAGGGTAGGTGCTTCATCTGAAAACTCCTGATCAGTTTAGGGGTGGGGGCAGGGTGTGGTCTGGGAAGCCTGATGGGGGAGGTATACCCACAGAAAACAACACAAACAGATGTCACACAGGTAGCAATGATCCCCAAGAAAGCCACCGACCCCTTCCTGAGAGAGCCAGGTGGGGTTGCAGGCCAGAGCTTTGACTCCGGAGCAAATGAGCTGGCCTGGAGCCCACACACATTTGTCCACGTGTCTACTGTATGTTGGGGACAGAATAACAAATAGGATTGGTGGCAGGGACGCGGTTGGGTATGGAGGTAGAACACTTGCCTTGAATGAGCGAGGCTTTGGATTGGACTCCCCAGCACCAAAAAAAAAGAAAGAAAAAATTTACTCTCATCCTTGTTTGCCTCTCAGAAAAGAACGTGAGAGAGAATGTGTGTGTTTGAATGTATGTGTATATGTGTGTGTGTGCATGTGTGTGCATTGCTGTGCACACAGCGATCTCTTGACACATGCATATTCTCCAAGTATCTGTTGAATGAATTTTACATTTCAAACTCTCCCTGGGGCATAAAATAAAGCAGTGAACATGACAGAAAGGGTTTCCGGCCTCACGGAATTCACAGAAACCAGTGTGTATGTGTGGCTGTGTGCGTATGTACATGGTGCGTGTCTGTGCCCTGTGTCCACACATGTGTGAGTGTCCACACCAGGAGGGCATTCCTTCATCCTGCCCAGGGTGGAGAGAGACATGGAAGGAGGACGGATTCCCCTCTTGGAGCTGGTGACCTGCACACTCCCCACCCTAACCTCTTACTGTAGGAACAGGGAGTCTTTTCAGCCTAAAAAGGCATCAGCTGCTCTTGAGCCCCTGAATAATCACCCTCTGCTTCACCTCGCTTGCAAGGTTGAAATCATCTGTGCCGGTCCTCCAGCTCCCTTCCCACTCCACTCCAGGCAGCTACAACCCTCCAAGTGGCTTTTGACAAGATGCTCCCGAAGTGGGTATTTCACTTGAATCTATCCGATAGAGTCTAGCGAAGGAGAGAAAATAAGTTTCTCCCTCCTTTCCCCAGCCTTCCACCCCATCCCCACCTATCAGCCCTTATCTGAAAGAAAAATTAGAGCATTATTAGGAGTTTCATTAGGGGTGAGCAGGTGGGGAATGAAATTACATCTCGGCTCCTTCTCAGCCCCTGTAAGTATTAAGTGGTTTGATCAATGGTGTTCACACAATTAATTCTGCCTGATTGCAGAGAGTGGCTTTATCGACAGTTAGGTTTCCCCAACTTTGTCTAGCATCTAAACGTGCCTTCAGGATGCATGGGGAGGGACCGAGGGCGGTGGTGGAGCCCTTTGCTGGATGCCACATTCAGCTCACACGTCATTTAGGAAATGCAGGTATCATGACAAGATTAAATGGGTGGTTCCAGACTAGAGGAGGCAAGGCAGTCCACCTTCCGACTCCTGTTTGTCCACGTGACCAGCATTCCCACAGAGCAGAGCTAGCTTCCTCAGGGTGGTCAGGCAGCAGTCTCTCCTCCAGGCCTGGCTTGTGCCCTGTCCCAGGTGTCTCCTAGTAGCTCACTCAAACCCCAGCTGCCTTCACGTAACTCACAGACTCCAACTGGGTCTTTTGAGGGTGTGGAAGGCTGCTGGGCACAGTGCTTTGTGGAATCACACTCTTTGTTTTGGATTCAGGCTAGCCCTAAACTCACCGTACAGCTGAAGATGACATTGAAACTCAACTCCTCCCCTCTCTCCCTCCCTCCCTCTCTCTCTCTCTACCGCTGAGCTACAGCTCCATATTCCCAAAACTTCTTATCTATTTCTGTAGCTGCCCCCCCCCCCCAGGGTTTCTCTGTATAGCTCTGGCTGTCCTGGAACTTATTCTGTAGACAAGGCTGTCCTTGAATACACAAAGATCCACTTGCCTCTCTGCCCAAGTGCTAGGATTAAAGGCTTTTCTGTTTTGTTTTGTTGTGTTGTGTTTTGAGACAAATAGCCTCAAATTCATTATGTCAAAAACTTTTTGTTGTTTTGTTTTGAGACAGGCTCTCTCTATTATGTAGCTCTGGTTGGCATGGGAACTCCTTATGCAGACCAGGCTGGCTTTGAACTCCCAGATACCCACCTGTGTCTGCCTCCCTAGTGCTAAAGGCGGTGACACTACACTGGACTCAAAGCTTTTGTCTTAAAGACAAGGTCTATTGTAGCCAAGGCTAGCCTTGAACTCCTGATTCTCCTGCCAAGAGCAGGCTTGTGCTATCAGACTGCTAAAAGGCTGTTTATGTTTGGGGTTTGTGATGCTTGAGATTGAACCCCAAGACCTTGCTTGTGCTAGGGAAGTACTTTGCTGAGAGACCACACCCTCATCCTGACCTTGAACTTCTGACCCTCCTGCTTCCACCTCCTGTACTGAAATTACAGACTTTCTATTCAACTCTAGCAGTCGGCTTTACTGCTTGGGAAGAGGTAGAGGGGTGGGGTGTCTTAGACTATAGATACCCTTAAGATGCCAGGAAAGGAAGGCAGGGCAGAAGGAGGGGAGGTAGGTGAAGCTGGTAATGGGGCATAAGGTTTCAGTTCTTTATTCCTTGAGCCTCACCAAGGGGCATGAACCACTCAAGGAAACTTTAAAAGCTGAACAAAATGGGTGCTTTTTCATGACAAAGCAAGATTTGGAGGTTCCACACCAGGAAGTGGTGGCACTTCTGAGAGGAAGGGCTTGAGAGCATTGTCCTTCCTCCTGTTGCTGGGCTCCCTCTCTTGCCCCAGAGCCTCCTCCTTCTTGAGGGGAGCCTGTCTCCAATGCCACACTCTGCTGTACTACTCTTATAGGTGTCCAGGAGACACCCCCTGCCCCCACCTGTGTTTCCCAGGCATTCCTGGCGGGCCTTTGCCAGTTCAGACAGCGATTGCAGACACTACCGCCAGTCCCAGAAGTGCAGCTTCCCCCAACCCCAGGAAAGAAGAGGGCTCTCAGCTTTGTCACACCCCAAATGTGCACTAAGAGAGGAGAGGCCAGCAGGTTGGGTTCTTGCTGACTCTGACTATTCCTGGGCCAAGGAGACTTCCTTCGTCTAAAAAGAGGGAAAGGAAACGGTTATTGGACCTCCTTCTCTCCCATGTAAACCTTTATTTCCCAGACCGCAGTCCAGCCACCATAATAACCAACAACAAAGAACAGTCTGTGAGCTGCCTTTGTTTATCTGGTAGACTATTGTGTAGCTACCAACACTGTAACAATGTAGGGACATGGTTGTAATAATTGTTAAAGGGAAAATCAGGATAAAAACTATACAAATCCAGTGTGAACTGTGTGCGTGTGCGTGCACGTGTGTCTGACCTGCGCTGAGTAGAATCTAAAAGTCACCTTGTTAACTTCTAATCACAGACCTGTGGAGTGAAAACGCTGTTAGTCTTTGCTTAGAGATGGGGCTCTGAGCACTTAGGTAACTTCCTCGAGGCCACCCAGCCGATGTGTGGGAAAGTCAGAATTCTGTTCAGCACTGCCGCTCCAATACCTGGGCTTTTAACTGTTGCTTTAGCTGTTTTCATCTTTTATTTTTGCTGTACTAGAGATTGAATGTAGGGATTCACACTTCTAGGCAAGTACTCTACTACTGAGCTCTATCCCCAGTGTGTGTGTGTGTGTGTGTGTGTGTGTGTGTGTGTGTGTGTGTGTGTGTGCATACACATGTGTGAGTGTACGGATGAAGTTAAATCTTGGGTATCATTGTTTAGGACTCATCCATCTTGCCTTTTGCATTTATTTATTTATTTGAGGTGAGACATGCCCACGTGTGGAGATCAGTTCTTGCCATCTACCATGTGGCTCCCTAAGACCCGCATCAGGCCCTCAGATGTGGCAGCAGTGTCTCTACACACTGAACTGTTTGCCAGCCCCCATTTCGTTCTTCGAAACAGTGTCTCTCCCTGAGAACCGGGACCTGCCACATAGGCTAGGTTGCACTGGCTCTTCTTTCTTTCTTTCTTTCTTTCTTTCTTTCTTTCTTTCTTTCTTTTTTCTTTGATTTGGGGTCTTCCTAAATTGCCCAAGATGCCCTTGAACATGAGGTCCTCCTCCCTCAGCCTCTCAAGGAGCTGGGATTATAAGCACATATCATCAGGCCCGGTTTATATACTGCCCTATAACAGAGAGTCAAGACAGACCTAGTAGAGACTCAAACATCAGAGCCCAGAGAAACGGTGGAAAAGTTACTGGCTTCCCTCTGCCTGTTTACTCAAGTGGAAAGTGGGGGTGGGAGGGTCATTTTGAGCAGGTGCCTTGCATTTAAGAAAAATGCATGGAATTACGTTCCTACAAAGCCAGGAAAGCTGAACCAAAGCAGCATTGGGGCTTGAAATGAGATTTTATGTTTCCCTTTTCTGGGCACAAGGCCATCAATGGTGCCACGTGCCAGGCTGCTGAAGGCCACTTGTTTGTTAGGGACATCAGGGGTTGGTAGCTGTCTGCCTATGCTGGTCAGCCTGGCCCTGCCCTGGTGAATGCCAGCTGCTTGTGGTCCCTCAGAGGGCTGAGGCTCTCAAAGCCACCATGTGGGCATCTCTGTAGCTCCTTGCCGCCCTAGATGTGGCCCTTGAATGCTGGCCATAGCAGCTGGGGGCAGTCAGGAGTGAAGAGGGTCCTGCACACCCAGTGAGCCTGTATGGAATCT